>NC_051407.1:22146609-22147585 GCF_015228065.2 Penaeus monodon
CCCCCCCCCGGGGGTTGGCCCCGGGGGGGGGGTTTTGGGGGGGGGGGTTTTTTGGGGGGGGGGCCCCCGGGTTTTTTCCCCGGGGGGGGCCCCCCCCGGGGGTTTCCCCCCCCGGGGGGGGGTTCCCCCGGGTTTCGCCCCGGGGGGTTGGGGGGGGGGGGGAAAAAAAATTTTGGGCGGGGGGGGTGGGGGGGGCCCTTGGCCCCCTAAAGTTGGGGAAAAAAGGCGGGTTTTTCCCCCGGTTTTTTTTCCCCCCCCCCCCCCCGGGGGGAAAGGGGGGGTTTTTTTATTGGGGGCGGGGGGGGGGGGCCCCCCCCCCTTTTGTCCCTTTGGGGGTTGGGGGCATAAAATTTTGGGGGCCAAAATTTTCCCCGGGTGGGCCCCCCGGGGGGGGGGTTTTATTATTAGTATGTTTAAATTAGGGGCCTAATTATATATATTTGATTTTTATGAAATTGAAGAAAAAATTAAGATTGGGTATGGGTTTTAAATATGAAGAAACAAAAGAAAAATTCATTATTAACGGAGATGAATATCGCTTAGTGAAAACAAGCAGTAGTATAATACTAGCACTAAAAGAAAGGGGGGCTGATACGATTTTGGGTTACAGCAGGTTAACAGTTAAAAAGTTAACCGGGTTTTTTTACGAGATTAGAAAATAAGGGGGATCTAGACTTTTTAAATTCATTGTATGACGACCTTCCATACTTAAAAGGAAAAGGTAATAAATTGGATTAATTCTTAAACGAAAAAGTAAATAAGACAGGTATCGGGGGTTTAAGAGATAAATTGCAAGATAAATAGGGAAAAGGGTTAAAGTTTATAATAAAATAAGAACCAAAATATGAGTAAATTAAATTTTATGAAAAAAGGCCGGACCAAAATTATATTAAAAGAATGGGATCAGTCACTATTAAAAGAAACAATAAAAAATTTCTAAGGAAATAACATAAGGAAACCATTTACAAAAAAAGAA
>NC_051407.1:22147958-22149924 GCF_015228065.2 Penaeus monodon
ATAATTTTAAAAATTTATAAATATATAATATATATATATATATTTTATATAAATATATAACAAAAATTAAGTATAAATACAAATAACAAAAAATAACATATATAAAATTTTAAATATAATATAAATTATATAAATGGGATTTTATATATCAAAATTAAATCCCAATAAATAAAATAATATGAAAGCCCTTAATCAAATAAAAAGATATTAAAATAATTGTAAAAATTTATTATAATAAATAAATAATTTATATATTAGGTAAAATAATTAGTTATAAAACATTTTCCAATAACAAAATATTTTAAAAGGGGTATAAAAAAAACAAAAAATATACATTTTCCGAAAAAAAGTAAAAACGAAAAAAACCTTCTGGATGTACAATGACCACCAACAACATGCAATTTAAAAATAAATAAAACTCTCCAAAACCTTAAGCCACATCAAAATGATGAAAATAAAGGAAACCCAATGCAAATAGCCAAATGAATTAAAATGAAATCAAAAAAATAGTGGGAAAAAAAAAAAGAGGGGTTAGAAATTAGCAAAAAAAAAGAAATACACACTGGTTCAAAAACACCCAAGGAAATTGAACGAAGCCAAAAAAAGGCAACCAAATTAATCAGGTTTTAAAGAAATAAAATTAAAAAATCCAAACAAGATATTGCGACGGAAAAGGAAAATTAAACTATCGATTAAAAAAGCTCAAAAAGAAACTAAAAACACCTCAAGGATAAAAAACCCTTAAAAAAATTTTTAAATTACATGCAAACAAATGAATGGCCAGTTAAGATGATAAAAAACAAAGGTGAAGAAAAAAAATGTGACCCTTAAGAAAAAGCTAAAAAAAAAGACAAATTTACTGAATGAAGAACACCAAGGAATGGAAAAAGAAAGCCTAAAAAAAGGGTAAATAACATTTCAAGAGAATTTATAAAAACAATACAAAATTCAAGATATCCCGGAATGAAAAATATTTAAAAAAAATTTTTCCGAAAAAGAAATGGCACAAAAGGGTAAAAACTTTTACCAAAACAAAACATAAAGAAAATTTAAAAACAATGGAATTTAAAATAAGAGACAGTTTTGTAAAAAAAGTAAATGTGGAAAAATAGTTAAATTAAGAAAAATTTAAGACAACAAAAACTTTTGCCGAAAATTTAAGAACACCGACTTCAAAATTAATAAAAACATAAAAAAGAAGAAAAAAACCGTCCAGAATGGGGGTAACTGAACTAATCAAAAATTTTGGGGAAAAATGGATATTTACAAACTTCCACAAAATTTAATAAAGGGAAGGGACCAAAAACGTTAAAAACCATTTATTAAACCAAAAAGGTGAGCACAAGCAACATACAAAAATTGAATTTGTCCGCACAAAATTTTTTGAAAAATAATGTTTAAAGAAGAATTTAAAGAAGAAAAATTGGAGGAACAACGGGTTTCAAATGGGTACAGAAAAGATTTAATCAAAATTCTCAAAAAAATAAGAAAAGTAGAAAGACAAACCTGTGCTTGTTTCCCCTTAATGCCGAAAAATATCTCAAAAACCCAAGAAACGAATGAAAATTAAAAAAAATTCAATAAATAAAAATGTATGAAAAAAGCACTTGGCCCCCTTTTAAACAATGGTAAAGAAAAGGATGGGACAGCCATCTTCTCTTAACATAACCGAAAAAAAAAAAGGGGGCTTAGAGAATTGAAGGAATGAAATTGAGTTTCCAAATTCATCAGGCTATTGGGTGAAAGTGATGCAAGAAAAACAAATCAAATTGATAAAGTGAGAAGCAAGCGAAGGTGGCTTTTCAATAAAGGGAAAAAAAAAAAATTTCAAAAAAAAACGGCTTTGGAACAAGAGGAAATGAAATTAATGGAATGTTGGGGAAAAAAAGTGAAAAAGTACTTATGAGCGTTTTAAAAACAAGGAGAAAAAAGAAGAAATGCAGCAAAAACCCAAATGCTCATCTGG
>NC_051407.1:22149960-22150232 GCF_015228065.2 Penaeus monodon
TTTTGAATCATAATTTTTAAATTTGCATATATGGTTCTGGGGTTGTGTGAAGTAATAGAAAAAAAGATAAAGTTTAAAATTATTAAAAGATAGGTATTAGATAAGAAAGAAAAAAATATATTAAAAAATAAATATAAGATGAAGTTTAATTTAAAAAGAAAAAAAATTTTATGGTTAAGGATAGAATAAAGTATTAAAAGATTTGAAATATGGGAAAAGAAAAGGAAGAAAAAAAGACTGGGACAAATAAATATTGTTTGATTACATAAAAA
>NC_051407.1:22153442-22153697 GCF_015228065.2 Penaeus monodon
TGTTTTCTGGTGGCACTAACTCAAGAACCCATTTAGTCAGCTCCCCCCAAAAGCTTTGGCACTCATGGCTAACATTCCCATCACTTACCAATCAGCAGCAAATTAAATTTCCCATGGAGGGAACATCCTGTCAGACCTCAGCAATATTTTTCATGACGAGACATCCATCACCGAGAGCCAATGGGTAATCAACTCTAGCCTAACATCTTCGTATTATGCCCACAATGAAAGTTTATATTGTCTTACATACAGTTG
>NC_051407.1:22153752-22153860 GCF_015228065.2 Penaeus monodon
TAGATATAATTTAAGTAATATTAATGTTTCAGGGTATGTTTTGCTATTATTATAATAAGTTATCAAAAACTTTGTAATTAACAGAATCATAACTTTTATTGTCTTGTT
>NC_051407.1:22153893-22154418 GCF_015228065.2 Penaeus monodon
GATGTAACTAACCGAATCAAACTTTCATGTCTTTTTTAAACAGTTTTAAAGAAAAAAAGAGAAAAGAAAAAAGTGTCAGTAATGGCAGAATAGAATTTTATAAATTTATCACATATCTCTTTCATTTTCAGTACTCTGGATATCCCTGTATACAAGAGTCGGATTCAATCGCTGCATGTTCTCTTCACATTGTACTCTGTCTTTAAGAATCAGCACACTTTAGACAATTGAGAGGAAAATTACATTGAGAATGATGATCAGAAAAATGAGCGTTTAATAATCCAGTAAACAATTTTGTTTGCTTTAATGTCAGTAGTGTCATGTAAGAAGAAAATTTCTTTGCCAAATTATGTGAATAATAACCTTTGAATAGTTTTTGCACTGGAAAAGCTTTACTCTATACCATGAACCTATGTAATCATGATCAGATACCATAATTAAAATAACATGAAGGCTTGTATACAAGGGGGTGATAATTAAACAAAGTTTAATTTTTGTGGGGTGGTTCCTCCACCCCACACACAC
>NC_051407.1:22154617-22155286 GCF_015228065.2 Penaeus monodon
GTCTAGCAAGCCTCATCAGGTACAAGCTAAAATGAATGCCCACACTATCAGCTTAGATTGACATGTTTCAGCCCCGCCCCGGAGATATCAAAAATACCAAAGATGTCTTTTTAAACCCCATATTTACAAACATGCTAGGCCAAAGGGAGTGAATAAGTTGTAGGCCTCAGGGCACAAAACTAATAATAAATATTGACCAATAGTGTCTTTAAAAAACCCCCCATTTTTTCTCTAGCTTGGTCTCGTATTTTTCAAAGAATGATAACTAGAACTTTAAATTTTTAAAGGACCACAATATTGACCTTCCCAAGAATAAACAATTATTATAAAAAAAGGATTATTAATGTGTTATTCTTCACACTTTTTTATAATAATAATAATCAGTGTCCATGCCTAGAGAGTAATAATCAGTATGTATATTTAAAAATTGGGAAAAAAGAGCAACTTCTTTAGTGAGAACTGGAAATATATTTTTGGTAATTAATAGTCCTTCATTTTATAATATTAATTTACTTTATCCCAAATCTAGAAAGATTTGTCATGAACCCCGTAATGAATTGATATACCTTTCTTGTTTTCGAACTTTCTATTGAAAAAATGGGTTAGTTTTCACATGAACATGTTTAAAAATATTTTTAAAGATCCTTCTGCTTTAGAGGAGTAATTCTT
>NC_051407.1:22155839-22155987 GCF_015228065.2 Penaeus monodon
TTCCTTTTCTTCCATAGGGAAATAGATTTGGAAGAGAAATTAATTCAATTTGGGAATATAATTTTTATTCCAGGGCATAATAAACTCACCACAAAGCTTTCCTTTAATGCACTTCAGTAAGGTGATTGTAATTGTTCAAAATCTGTTG
>NC_051407.1:22156008-22157407 GCF_015228065.2 Penaeus monodon
GCTTAAGGCTCATTAAATATCATGTAGTTCATTTGAAATACCCTTATTTTACTAACATTTGTGTTAAATGCATTTCAGCAATCTGAATCTTCTAATCACACAATAAATCAACATTTTAACCCCCAAACTTTGAATAATATTAATTCATGGCAAATGGTAGTGAATGCCAGGTATAATGTGAATTACACTAATCAGTGCAATAGGAAACTAGCTATCAAATCTGACTTCCTTTCATGTGCCAAAGCCAAGAAACTATTCTCAACAACTGGAAGGAGGAAACTGCCAGTATTTTTTTACTGTAAAATGTCTTCCGCTTGTAAATTTATATACTAAAAATCAGTTGTTACCACGAAAAAAGGCTTTAAGATTACCAGCAGGACTTCTATCAGTACTGGTTTGCAAAAATTAATGGCTAAATGTGAGATCACTAAAAAAGTACAGGTGGTACTATCATGTGGTACTTTCTACTATTTTTCTTTATTCTTTCTTTTACAATTACAAGATGCACCACTTTTAGAGAAGCTTTCCTACCAGATGTGGTAATTAGTACTTTTGGGTAGATAAATTTATCAAATGGAGGACACTATAAGTCCAAAAGTACTAGAAGAACATCCTAACTTTTAACACTCAACTGTATTTATATTTCTTTTGCTACCAACATGACAAATACACTTTCTGACATAAAATCATGTAAATCTTCAAATCTGTAAAATCATAAATGCATGGTGTGTACTTTACTTTTAATCTTGAAATGCTACTGGGTGGTACTTGCACTCCATGGGTGTCAATTTTATATTTTTACAAACACTTACGGAAGTAAATACAAAAAGAGAGTCATACCAAACATACTTTGTCCTTTTATTTAAACAATATGTCATTCCATCACAGAAACATTGTACAAGTCTCCTTTAGTTTATAAGTGGTAAGGGTTTACTACACTGGCTGGTAGGTACTTACAGCTGCTCTCCTTGCGCATAAGAGGCTTAAAACTGAAAGTGAAACTGGCAATGTACAAGCCTCTCTCATTTTTGTGTTACTAGACAAATCTTGCATATCTGGCCAGGAGAGTAAGTGACTGAGGTATACATTATATGACTTCGTTTGCAACTTTAAATCAGGAAAAAGAAATCTTGCACTATTTCTGTAGAATATATACATGAAATTAACGAAAAATATTGCGTACTTTTTCCTGGTGGCAGATATAAAACAACATAAACATATAGCTAATGACATTGCATAATGATGGAAATTGGTTAAAAATACCAACTCTGAATCTTTTCAATGAAGCAAGAACTGCTAATCTGTCATAGACAGACAAATATCTGTCAACAATACATAGAGGAATAAAATTCCACATCTCATGCCATACAATATATTGACAATAATCAGTGTCACACAC
>NC_051407.1:22157444-22158047 GCF_015228065.2 Penaeus monodon
TCCTCAAAAATAAGCAACTGCCAATTATACTTGAAGGAAATATATTCTATAAAATTATTGTTACAACAGTGTAACATTTATTACTAAGTATTTTTGAAAAGGAAAGTATTTCAATGTTAAAAATGACCAAAGTTATTCTTAGACTGGTGTTTTCATGGTCTTTACCCCCTCCTAGATGCTAAAATCATTTAATCTTATTCTCTCCATGTATTTTTGCACTATCATGACAACTACACACATTGCTGTGCTCCCAACTAAGTTACGCAAATGATAATTATTACTAAAATTTATGGGCAACTTAAACAGTGATATAAAAATTTCCACAAGTTCAAAATTTATTACTCTCTGCCCTCTATATTAAGAGGAGACATACATTTCCCATACTGTTAAAAAGAATCCTGTCAGTCACTGGATGAAGGAGGCACAGCAGTACATTTGCTCAGGTAAGGATGCACATGGACATGACCACACTGTTTCTACCATGGACAGACATTACAAGTTTCCTTTGGTGAGACTTAAGAATCTAATTCATTGAAAACAACACAAAATGCTACATTAGTTCAGTCAGGTCCCATTTGTCATTACTGTACAAAAAAGTAACCC
>NC_051407.1:22158066-22159535 GCF_015228065.2 Penaeus monodon
CCTTGCAAATTTACGAATTACAAAATATGATTCAAAACTTGGGAAAGTCAAAATGACTTTTTAATACACGTGGCCATATTCAGGTCAACCACATATGAGCACAATGGTTGCTGTTGGTATCTGCCACAACATTTATGGTCGTGTTAGCTATGGCAGATTCTGTTATTGTGGTTGTAGTGGAGAGGGAATAGCAGCGGCGACGATGTTGGGGTGGCTGGTATTATGGTGAGGATTGTAATGGAGACCGTTCTGGTGAAAGTGTTGCCGTCACGATGTCATCATTTCACTTCCACTACTGCCACTACTGCTAGTCACTGGTCCCTTGAGTGAGTCATTGATATCACGGCGGAACACAGACAAATTCTGAGTAAATCTGAAAAGGTAAGAGTATATTTAGAGGACAGAAATGAAAATTTACTTAACATTATTGCTCTCCTCATTCAAAATATATACATTTATCTCCTAATTTTGCCATAAAAATTAATAACACCCATAAGCGAACACCCACTCACCTGAACAAATCAAAATGTCAAATATTCTTGCACTCATTGGAACAGAAAAATGTTTTGTCAATTCACCAAAAATCAAACTTTAAATATTTAACAGATTTATCAAGTACTGAAAAAATTACTCTAGGGCAAAACTTACTTGTCCCTATTCTTAGTAAGGAGGTTTGGCTCAATGCCCTCCATCAGACTATCAAACCACTGGGCCATTGCTCCTTGCTTGTCTGGTGCTTGTTGACTGATAATCTGTTGCCTCAGTTGTCCAAAATACTGTGGAAATGAGAGAAATAATTAGGAAAGTTTCTACCATATACTTTGCATTATAATCACACTTTTTTTTCCAATACTTAAGTAAGATATATTCATAAACAAATTCAAAGACAGACCCCTTTCCCAAATTCCAAGCAAACAAAAAATTTACCTCATTATTTAATAAAATGAGTGGTAACAGTGGACGGGACATGCTCCACTGATTCCTACAATCCTCAAACATGATGATGTTAAGGACAGTGGCTAGCATTTGCTGCAGGATGGATGGTTGGTGTTTCATAACCCTTACAAGGGCATCTGACTCCAGGTCCACTGTACCTTTTTTGCCTGCAATGAGAGATGTTTAGTGGAGGAGTCATACAAAGATTAGAACCACCCTTACTCAAGTGTTTATAATGAAACTGAGCTCAACTTTACACTTGACTTGATAACAAACTTAAGAGAGATTGACAATGTGGTTTGACGTCAGAAAAAACAAACAATTAAAACTAAAATATTCTACCCAGTCACTGCAAGCACCCAACACTTTCCAATGATCAAATCACTTTCAAAATACTAAACATAAAAAAGGTAGACAGACAAAATTCAATATAATAAAAACTGTGCTTTCCCCCAAACATAAAAAGCTATGACATTATTCTTTAACTATTCATTATATCAGCCTCACTTTTAGTAATCAACCTTCCATGTAGC
>NC_051407.1:22159721-22159810 GCF_015228065.2 Penaeus monodon
CAGCGTTGGATTAATCTATATAAAGTCTGATACATATTCAAACATATTGTAAGATTCTCCTCATAAATATAAAATTTAGCTGCCCCTCC
>NC_051407.1:22159850-22160259 GCF_015228065.2 Penaeus monodon
TTCCCTCACAGCATTTATAGTTTCACACAGATCATGTTTCAAATAAGGGAGGCTTGATGGGTTTGGACAAGACCAGTAATAAAATAATAATCAACAGCAGAAAAAGGAATAAAAAAATATATAAATTACCAAATAGCCCCTTTGCTCTGCTTCCAAAGGTTATATACATGTCATATACAGAAGCACATACTCTTTTTGACAAACTTTAAGAAAACAACAATAACAAATGGGGGATTGTGGGGACAAACTGACAGTTACTAATACTTGAGAAACTTTACTTAGAGGATTAACATTGAATGCTTCTCAAATACAGCAAAAGGGGTCTTTCATTACTCCTGAATCAAGTCAATTTTGATATAGTATAAAATACAAAAAAGGTAACTAAACTACAGCTGTTCTGCCTGAAAAT
>NC_051407.1:22160300-22161056 GCF_015228065.2 Penaeus monodon
TAAATCAAAAGGTTAAATATTTATAGGGCACCAAATGCACATTACACATTACATACACATCAATGTTATATCTACCCAGACTATACCATAAGCAAAGCCATCAGCAGATACACAAGCAACATCAAATATATACCACTGCTGAAACTGTACTTACTCTTCTGATGTAAGCACTTGAAGAGGTAAGTAACAATGTGGTCAAGGGTCGCACAGCAGCCAGTGCACACCATCGTATCTGCAATGGGACAAAGGAGCACATGCAAGTCTTAGTCTAAGGTGGAATATAACCTTTTACTTACTTTTCTGATGCAAAAGTTTGTACAGGTATGTGACCACATGGTCCAATGTTGCACAGCAACCACTGCAAACCATTGTATCTGAAAAAATACACAACATGATTAGTGCCTTTATAATACTATATGTCAACTATTATTTATAATTGCTGGTAAAGTTTTTTTCATTACACAAAAAAATAAGTGTATAGCCTAGAATAATATTATCTGGTCCATTTATTTTACATCTTAAGACAACAAACATGATACTCAAGTATACTACAAATATCACAATAAAACCAAGCTTATTCAATGAAAACTTTTTCTTTGCCATCTATAAACATTTCCCTCTTTCAAATATTCCCTAGTACTTTCTCATATAACTCTCAATACTTAAAACATATAAACCAAAAGTAACTTGTGAGTGACAAAGCATTTCCATAAAGGTTCAACTCAAATATTATTTCTTTAACTAAATCCTTCCAGA
>NC_051407.1:22161249-22162328 GCF_015228065.2 Penaeus monodon
GGAAAATAATTTTCCATGATTCTTTTATTTTAAATCTTATACCTTTGAGTCTACTCATTAACCACTTACTGGTAATTTCTGAAAGTTTAGAAATTACCGAAACATTAGGAGGTGTTTATCTTCTATAAAATAATAGCTTTACTTACAATCTTCATATTTTATGTGAATTATTTCCATTTTTTTATATGTAATTACTCCCATTTTTTATTACGTGTAAATATCTTTAAAAGGCAAAACAGTCCTTATTTTTTTTCAAAATGCCTGAATTAACGTGTTCTGAAAGAAAAGGAACTTTATTGAAGCCATTCTCTACCAAGTGAAGCTAAAAACATATCAAAGCACAAATTGCTAGTCAGAAACAAATGTTCTCATGCATTATATTGTCAATAACACTACATATCACAGATTAACCCCAAATATGATATTTAAACAAATTAAATTTCATTATGATGAGAAAGATGAAAATATAATATAAGGAAAATATCACAGATTGCCCTCAAATAAGACAATTCTCAGTTTTCAACTCCTTGCTGTAACATGGAAAATAATAGGTTAAAAAAGGAAACAATTAAAAAAAAAGAGGAAAACCTCTTAAGAAATACAAAGATCTTTTAAATGAAAATAGTAAAGTATGGGGTTTCAGCAAACCAGTGTATGGCAGTGTTATGTACCATACTAAAGTGGATGCTTCCCGGAGATATAAAACAGACAGATCACTATAAAATGCCAGATACTACAGCTACAATTGTTATTTGTTACCCTGCTTTGGTGTGGGAGGGCTAATGATCAACTAGAACTTATTTCCTGTTTTTGTTCGATAACAAATTTATTACACTATGGAGTACCTAAGCTTCATCAAACCAATGCACAGTGGAGTCAAAACTTCAGGAACTACCATGTACAATAATGAGACAACTGCTTCCCTGACGAGAAAAATGCTGATCACTGGAGGGTCCTAAATACTAAAGCCAAGTATCAATCTTTGCTTTGGTGTGGATGTGCTAATAATCACCAACAAGATAACAACAAAACCTGAGATTATCACATACAAAAATATGCCTTTTTGGGGATGATAGTCC
>NC_051407.1:22162428-22163116 GCF_015228065.2 Penaeus monodon
AAAACTTTTGTAGGTCACTGTTCCCTCAAAATTAAAAAATTTTTTTGTGAAGTTTCCTCATAGAGGGTATAACATTATATTTTTTTTTTGTTTTCTTTTTACAGAGTGAAAAACTTCCCATTCTTGGGGGGGGGTTTTGTTGTCTGTGCAGGAGATGAGAAGTCGGACGTTTTTTTTTAAACACATCACTTGGGCGGCTGTTGATGGTGGAACTGGGTGAGAGAAGAGAAGTTTACACAGTTCATGGTGCCCATTACTAGTAAGTATTTATGATTTAGAACAATGTTTAGGTGAACTTTTATGTACTACTTTGTGTGTAGAATTTGTATTTTCATAAAAATAGATTAGAAAAAAGCTTGCCATGAATGCAGTGCCTGCTTTCTGATGTTGGCATTTCTTTAAAAACCTTTCTATGCTTTACAGGGGGCATATTACATTAGTAGGGGCCCTTCACATTTCAACTTTACACTTTATCTATTTCAGGTGCATTTGATAGTGTTGGAAGGTTACTGGCTCAAGCAGAGACACCAGTGTTCCAAGCAGAAGAAGCTAAGAAGGGATTAAATGGGCCCTTTTGCAAGATTTAAGAGGCCCCTAGCTTATGCATTCAACACAAAGACATCATATATGATGTTATTTGACTGGATGTATCCTTTTTCTTAGAGTACCATGTTTTAAATAAAATATA
>NC_051407.1:22163156-22164545 GCF_015228065.2 Penaeus monodon
AACAGTCATTAATGAGTTATTTCTGAAGTAATTTCAACATTTTGCTTAACTTTGTAAACAGTTACCCAAACTTTATACTGGTGTTTTGGTTAGGGGTTTTGAAATTTGGAGCCACGATCCCCAGATTACCACCCCAGTGCTCAAAACTCTTTGCTGAGTTGGTGCAGAACAGATCTCAGAAGACTTCAGTTGATGTTTCCTCACCTAATGGTATCCTGCTCTTCCGTGAGGCTAGCAAAGTCATTTGTACATATGGTAAGATTATCTTTTTCATTTTTAGATGTTTATGTGCAATGTAAAATGAGAAAGAATTTAATGTTTTCTCATTTTTTCCTTCAGGTCGTTTCTAAACCCATTCTGACTCTAGTTTTGATATAAACTGTAGTGCCTTGTCATTCTTTCTAAAAGAATTTCCTATTTATGTGACTTCAAGCCAGACTTTCGAATGACCACAATACTTTCAAATTATAAATGTATTTATATGTTTTGAATATGAATGAATCCTGTAGGTTCGAGAATCCTAGCCCAGGGAGACAACATTCCAAAGGATCAGATGTATCCCATGAGGCTAAAGGGTATAAGCATCTGCTTCTCAATGCTCAAGGCAGCACTGTGTGGAAACTATGTCAAAATTTGGGGGATTTCGTCTTTATGGTGATGACGCCTTGGATTTAGCCCTACACACTTTGTGAAGTTACTACTCTCAATACCCCAGTCTGATCTCCTGGTAAGTTCTTGATGATGAATGTGTGGAACTTTGTAAGTTTACACTGTATAGGTATGGGAAAAATGAAATATGGTTAAAATGTTAACTTTTTGTTTTTTAGTATTCACAGACCTTTGATCAATTCTAATACTACAAGGGATATTCATTTGATTCTATTTACATAAAAAATGCATCCAGTGAATGTGCATTTGTAATTCTGATGACTATGGTGATGTTGTTTATGTTTATATTTTAATAACACAAATATTAGTGTGTCAAAATATTTTTGTTACAGGTTTACCCAAAGCTGTCCCAGACTATTATGTGCTACTGGAATGTCTTCTCAGGACCACATGAATTTCTTATCAAAACCTTAGAACCCAATGTTTTTTTCTATATTCTCTCTTCCATCTCTGAAGGACTGTCAGCTATAGGTAAGTCTGGCTCTAAATGATTTCTAAGCATTTGCCAATAAGCAACATAGCCCTTTCCCCTAGAAATGGTTATTTGGTTTTTTCTTTATCTGTTTTGAAATACATGGATATTCTTTATGCATTAGAAATTTTTTACAGTAAACCATTTTTTTTTTTTTTGTTGCAAGGAAAGGGCAAATCAAAAATTAAAATTATTCTTTCCGTATAAAGAGTTTGTTAAATACTTAACCCAACAAAATATAAAAAAAG
>NC_051407.1:22164585-22164893 GCF_015228065.2 Penaeus monodon
CCCAGCCCCCCCACTGTGGCTGGGAAAACTCCCGCCCACAATTCAGTACTTGAACCCGTCAGCTAAGTAAGTTTCGGGGGAGGAGGAGCAGAAATTATTTGTAAAAGCTGCCAGACTTGTAGTTAGAAGTATCTGGAACAAGAGAAAAAACACAAATTCTATTTTTATTGACTCCCCCGTATATTGGGTGCTGATCTTCACAGAAGAGTTTCTAGTGTATAGTCTATTTTGTGTGTGTGCGGCGTGGGGTATGTGTGAGTGGTGGAGACACCCGATACATTTTTTTACAAACATTAAAACATTTAGAG
>NC_051407.1:22166163-22166353 GCF_015228065.2 Penaeus monodon
GGTGGGTTTTTGAAAAATGTGTATGGTTTATATGTAAATCTGAATAATGAAGATATCTCTTGTTATACTCTATATCTTTTTCTTTCTTGTCCTTTTTCACTTGCCCTTGCTCATCTATTGCCGCCTTTCCTCTTAATTCCCATTTCCCACCTTCCTTTCCCCTTTAGTTGTTACCCTTTTCCTTTTTTCC
>NC_051407.1:22167045-22167301 GCF_015228065.2 Penaeus monodon
TTTTTTGTGAGTTTAAATTTTGCTGTATCTTTGGTTACTGTGAACAACACCTAAAGAAAATAAGTGTTTTTTCCCTAAGAGATTCCAAGTCTTTAAAATGTTTTTGGGGGGGCTGTTTGTATATCCGAAATTACATGCACTACCTTTTGTTTTCTAAAGAAGTTTATGAAATAGGCTTTTAAAGATAATCTATTGATTTCAAGAGAGTGTCTTAAAACGAAGGTAAGGGGGAATTTCTGATTGTAAAGCAGGGGAA
>NC_051407.1:22167401-22170046 GCF_015228065.2 Penaeus monodon
CCCTACCCTTTCCCGTTTTATCCCTTTTTTTATACCATTACATATTTTTTTTATGTATACAGACTAGGAAAAAAAAAAATACACTAAACATAGAATTTTAAACTGAGTTCCAAAAAGCCATTTTTGTTTTTCGTATTTTCACTTTTTCATTGATGATAACTACTGTTCATGATAAAGAATTTGTAAAATTTTTTGGTCTTTGTAGTAAAGTAGGGTTGTGGGTATAAAATTATTTTGTATGAACACTGAAAATAGGTTTGAAAAGTAATGGGGTTAACACATTACTTGCAGATTTTGAAGGTGAAACATAAAAACACTTTTTTCTCTTTTGAGGGCAATCCAAATTTTTTGGTTTTAAAGATGATGAGAGCACATGCAATGATATTCATTTCTAAAAAAAGATCCTTTTTATGGGAAGGGGAAAGGCAAGATTTTTATGAGGGAGATGTATTTGTTTTAGTTCAGTTTTTTTTTTCTTCGAATTCCCATAACTTTTTATTTTCATCCCATAGGCCTGTGTGTGCAATCCCAAACTAAAAAAACGGTTTGAGTGGGAGGAGGGGTACTAAAATTTTTGGAAAAGATATTTATTTTTGAGATGTAGCTCAAAATACAATTTAGAAGGTATTTTTTTTATAAGTAGAGATAGAATTGTTAATAATTTTGTAATGGGGTTATAAAATGTTACAAGTATTGTATTTCTATCTAGCACAACCCTTTTTTTAGTATAAATAGTATTCTGCATACCCTTTGTAATTGCAAGGAAAAAGGTTCTTTGGGTTTTATGAGAATATAAGGGATCCCTCTTTCTATTTAAACCCTGTTGTCCTTTTTTTTTCAAACCCTTGTTTTAGATTGCAAAGAGAAATGTTCAGGGGTTTAAACATAGTGATTTATTTTTTTCAACCTTGAAATCAAAGTGTTATACAAATACTTTTCTATTTTTTCTTTTTTCTCTTCCCCCTCCATGCCTTACTTTTTTGAGGACACCCTTTTTCCCAAACTCTTCATCCATATCTTTTTTTCCCACTATGTTTAGCCCCCCCCCCCACTTCCCTCCTGCCTAAATACAGGGACGGTAGGACTGATACTACTATGTACATTTTTGACTCTTTGTGATGAGAAAACAAAGTAAATAAAAACACAATATAACTGGGAGCAAGCACTGGCCAGCGGGCCCAAAGGAAAAGGTCTTAACCAGACTGTGTGGGCTTTGAAGAGGTATTTTGGGGTTCCTGTTTGGTTTTGGAGATTGCTGGCATTTTATACTTATTGGCCCGCCATATTGCTTACCACCACATGAGAACAAAATGGTCACTCTTGAGGAAAAATAAATGGCCCCCTTTGGGGGGCAACGATGAGAGGGTGGTTTGAAATATGGCAGGCCAAAAGCATTAACAAAAATGCCACCATACCACCCCAACCAACCCGGCCCCACATGGGTTTAAAAAATTATCCCCTGGTGGGAACCAAGGACAATTATGGCTGCTGGCTGGGGAATAAATACCATTCAGTTTTTCTTCCCGGAAACATAAATTTGTGTTCTTTTACTTGTGTCTACTCTTTCAAAAAGAACCCATATCCCCGGGCCACCCCTTTAACCCGTCCTTTTCCTTGTATTTTTTGATATCATACTCAGGTTTTTTTTGTTGAAATCTTGTTGGTGATTATTCACATCCCCCCAAAGCAAAGACTGTTATTTGGGCCCTTTAGATTTTAGGACCCTCCAGTATCAGCATTTTTTCGCAGGAAGCAGTTGTCTCTTTTGTACATGGAGTTCCTAAGTTTTGACTCCACTGTGCTTTGGGTTTTGATAAAGCTTAGGTACCCAAGTGTAAAAAATTTTTTATCGAACAAAAACAGGAATAAGTTCTGGTTGATTTTACCCCCCCACCCCAAAGCGGGGTAACAAAAACAATTTAGCTGTAGTATCGGTTTTATAGTGATCTGTTTTGTTTTATATCCCCCGGGAAGCATCCACTTTATATGGTACAAAACCCGCCATAACTGGTTTGTAAAACCCCCCAACTTTTATTTTCTTTAAAAAGTCTTTGTTTTTCTTAAGAGTTTTTCCTTTTTTTTTTTATTGTTTCCTTTTTTTAACCTATTTTTTTTCCATTTTTACAGAAAAGGTTTTGAAAACGGAAAATTTTGTCTTATTTGAGGGCAATCTGTGATTTTTCCTTATATTATTTTTTATTTTTTCTAAAATGAAATTTTAATTTGTTTAAATATCTTTTTTGGGGTTTAATCTGTGATATGTAGTGTATTGAAAATATAATGATGAGAACTTTTGTTTCTGACTAGAAATTTTGTTTGTAGTTTTTACTCACTTGGTGAGAATGGCTTAAATTAAAGTTCCTTTTTTTTCAGAAAAAGTTAATTCAGGCATTTTGAAGAAAAAAAAAGGACTTTTTGCCTTTAAAGATTTTACACGTAAAAAAAAAATGGGAGTAATTACATATAAAAAAAGGGAAAAATTCACAAAAAATAGAAAGATTGTAAGTAAAGTATTATTTTTAAAAGATAACACTTCCTAATGTTTCGGTAATTTCAAAAACTTTCAAAAATTACCTAAGGGGTTTAAATGATAGATAAAAGGTATGTTTTAAAAAAAAAGAATCATGGAAAATTATTTTCCCTTA
>NC_051407.1:22170204-22170944 GCF_015228065.2 Penaeus monodon
GGGCCCTGTTGGAAGGTTTTGTTAAAGAAAAAAATTTTTGGTTGCCCTTTTTATGGAAATGCTTTGTCATCACAATTTACTTTTGGGTTTTTATATGTTTAAGTATTGGATTTATTAGAAAGTATAGGGAATTTTTGAAAGGGGGGAAATGTTATAGAGGGCAAAGAAAAAAGTTTTCATGAAAAAGTTTGGTTTTATTGTGAATTTGTAGTATATTTGGGGTATCATTTTTGTTGTTTTAAAGATGTAAAAAAAAATGGACAGTAATATTATTTAGGTATACACTTTTTTTTTTTGTGTAATAAAAAAAAACTTTCCGCAATTAAAAATAATATTTGACATTAGTATTATAAAGGCCTAATCATGTTTGTATTTTTTTCGATACAATGGTTTGCAGGGGTGCTGTGCAACATTGGACCATGTGGTCACTTTACCTGTAAAAAATTTTTGCATCGAAAAGTAAGAAAAAGGGTTATATTCCACCTTAGATAAGACGCATGGCCCCCTTTGTCCCTTGCAAAACGATGGTGTCACGGGTGCTGTGCGCCTTTTCCACATTGTTATTTAAACCTTTTTCAAGTCTTACATCAGAAGAGTAAGTACATTTTCAGCATGGTATATATTTGGGGTTTTGCTTGTATTGCTGATGGTTTTGCTTATGGATAGTCTGGGTAGTTTAAAAACATTGTTGTAGTAATGTTAATGTGTTTTTGGGTGCCAAAAAATTTTAACCTTTTGTT
>NC_051407.1:22171004-22171512 GCF_015228065.2 Penaeus monodon
GGCAAACAGCGTATTTATTCCTTTTTTGTATTTTATACTATAAAAAAAAGATTGTTTCAGGGTAATAAAGACCCCTTTTGCTGTTTTTGGAGCATTCAATGTTATCCTTAGTAAAGTTTCTAAAGTTTTAGTAATGTCAGTTTGCCCCCACAATCCCCCATTTGTTATTGTTTTTTCTAAAGTTTGTCAAAAAGAGTTTGTTTTGTAATAAGCTTTTTTTGATATAACCTTTGGAAGAGAGAAAAGGGGGGCTATTTGGTAATTTATATATTTTTTTTTTCCCTTTTTCTGCTGTTGATTTTATTTTATTATGGTCTTGCCCAAAACCCCTCAAGCTCCCTTATTTGAAACAGGTCTGGGGGAAAAATAAAGCTGGGGGAATAGGGTTTATTTTTTGTTTATGATTAGTAATTTTGTGTTTGGGGGGGGCACTAAATTTTATTTTTTATGAGGAGAATCTTACAATATTTTTGAATAGTATCAGACTTTAATAGTTTAATCCAACGTG
>NC_051407.1:22171675-22171881 GCF_015228065.2 Penaeus monodon
GGGGGGAAAAGGGGGTTAAGCTACATGGAAGGTTTGATTACTAAAAGGAGGTATTAAAATTGAAAAATAGTTAAAAAATAAGTCATAGTTTTATGTTTGGGGGAAGCACAGTTTTTATTATATTGAATTTGTCTGTCTACCTTTTTATTTTTGTTTTTTTAAGTGTTTGATCATTGGAAAGTGTTGGTGTTTCAGGATGGGTAGAA
>NC_051407.1:22171910-22173108 GCF_015228065.2 Penaeus monodon
CTGCGTCAAACCACTTTGTCAATCCTTTTAAGTTTGTTATCAATAAGTGTAAAGTTGAGTAGTTTCATTAAAAAACATTGATAAGGGGGTTCTAACTTTGTATGACTCCTCACTAAACATCTCTCTTTGCAGGCCCCAAAAAAGGTAAGTGGCCGGAGTCAGACCCCTTGTAAGGGTTATAAAAACACCAACCATCCATCTGCAGAAAAATGCTACCACTGCCCTTAACATCACATTTTGAGATTGTGGGAAACAGTGGAGCATGCCCCGCCCCACGTTACACTCTTTTTAAAAAATAATGAGGTAAATTTTTTGTTTGCTTGGAATTTGGGGAAAGGGGGGGGTTCTGTTTTTAAAATTTGTTTATAAATATATCTTATTAAGTATTGGAAAAAAAAATTTGTGATTAAAATGAAAAAAGAATGGTAAACTTTCCCAATTATTTCTCTCATTTTCCCCAGTATTTTTGGGAAAAAGAGGGAACAGTTATCAGTAACAAGCACCAGACAAGCAAGGAGCAAACCCAGTGGTTTGATAGTCTATGGAGGGGGACCCAAACCTCCCTTTCTAAGAATAGGGACAAATAAATTTTTCCCTAGAGTAATTTTTCGTCTTGAAAAATCTGTTAAAAATTAAAGTTTGATTTTTGGGAATTACAAAAATTTTTTTTGTTCCTAGTGCAAGAATATTTTTACATTTTTATTTTTTCGGTGGTGGGGGTTTTTGCTTTAGGGGTTTTTTTTATGGCAAAATTTGGAGATAAATGAATATTTTGAAGAGGAGAGCAATAAAGTTAAATAAATTTTTATTTCTTCCCTAAATATACTCTTCCTTTTAGATTTTTCAGAATTTGCTGGTTTCCCCCCGTGAATCAATGACTCACTCAAGGGACCAGTGATAGCAGTAGGGCAGTAGTGGAAATGAAATAGACTCGTGACGGGAACACTTTCACCAGAAGGTCTCCATTACAATCCTCCCATAAAACCCCCACCCCCCAAAATCGTCGCCGCTGCTATTCCCTCTCCATACACACAATAACAGAATCTGCCATAGTAACACACCATAATGTTGTGGCAGATACCCAAAAGCAAAAACCCTTGGTATATGTGGTTGACCCGGGTATGGCCAGTGTATTAAAAAGTCATTTTTACTTTCCCAAATTTTTTAATATATTTTGTAATTTGTAAATTTTTCAAGG
>NC_051407.1:22173126-22175228 GCF_015228065.2 Penaeus monodon
GGGGGGGTTTCTTTTTTTTTACAGTAATACAAATGGGGCCTGATGAACTAATGTACATTTTTTGTTTTTTTCAAGAATTAGATTTTTAAGTTCACCAAAGGAAACTTTAAGTCTGTCCATGGTAGAAACAGTGTGGTCATGTCCTGGCATCCTTTCCTGAGCAAATTTCTGCTGTGCCTCCTTATCCAGTGATGACGGTTCTTTTTAACGTATGGGAAATGTATGCCCCCTCTTAATTAGAGGGGAGAGAGTAAAAATTTTTGAAATTGTGGAAATTTTTTTATCCTGTTTTAAGTTGCCCATAAAATTTTTGTAATAATTTCATTTGCGTAACTTTGTTGGGAGCACAGCAATGTGGTAGTTGTCATGATAGTGCAAAAAAACATGGAGAGAATAAGTTAAAAGATTTTTGTCAGGAGGGAAAAAACGAAAAACACCAGTCTAAGAATAACTTTTGGGCATTTTTTTAAAATTGAAAAACTTTCCTTTTTAAAAATACTTATAAAAAATTTACACGTTGTAACTAATTTTTTTAGAATATTTTCCCTTTAAGTATAAATTGGGAGTTGCTTTTTTTTGAGGATAGGTAAATAAATGAAAAAGTAATAATAAGTAAGTAGTGTGTACATGATTATTGTCAATATATTGAGGGGATAGATGTGGAATTTTATTCCCCATGATTGTTGACGATATTTGTCTGTCTATGACAATTTTCAGTTCTTGCTTTTTGAAAAAATTCGAGTTTTTATTTTAACCAATTTTCCCTCATTAGCAAAGTCTTTGCTATATGTTTTTGTTTTTTTTATCTGCCCCAGGAAAAAATACGCAATATTTTTTGATTTCATGTATTATTCTACAGAAAAGTGCAGATTCTTTTTTCCGATTTAAAGTTGCAACGAAAATCTATAATTATACCTCAGTCCTTACTCTCCTGGCCAGAATGCAAAATTTGTCTATAACACAAAAATGAGGGTTGTACATTGCCCGTTTCACTTTCAGTTTTTTAAACCTCTTATGCGCAAGGGAAACACGTAAATACCACCACCAGTGTAAAACCCCCTTTCCACTTTAAACTAAAAAGACTTGTACAATGTTTCGTGATGGAATGACTATTTTTTAAATAAAAGGACAAAGTATGTTTTGGGATGACTCTCTTTTTGTATTTACTTCCTAAGTGTTTGTAAAAATATAAAATTGCACCCCGGAGTGAAGTACCACCCCCTACATTTCAAGATTAAAAATAAAATAACCCCGCATTTATGATTTTACAGTTTGAAGATTTACAGATTTTATGTCAGAAATGTATTTGTCATGTTGGTAGCAAAAGAAAAATAAATTTAAATTTTAGTGTTAAAAATTAGGGTGTTCTTCTATATTTTGGACTTATAGTGTCCTCCATTTGATAAATTTTTTCTACCCAAAAGTATAATACCATCGGTAGGAAAGCTTCTCAAAAAAGGTGCATCTTGTAAATTTTAAAAAAAAAGAATAAAGAAAAATAGTAAAAGACCACGTGTACCCCCTGACTTTTTTAGTTCTACATTTAGCCATTTAAATTTTTCAAAACCATATGATGAAGTCCTGCGGTAATCTTAAAGCCTTTTTCGTGGTAACAACTGAATTTTTTGTATTAAATTTTTCAAGGGAAGACATTTTACATAAAAAAATACGGGAGTTTCCTCCTTCCAGTTTTGAGAATATTTTTTTGGTTTCACATTTAAAGGAAGTCAGATTGATGTAGTTTTTATTGCAATATTAGTGTAATTACATTATACCTGGCATTTCCCACCATTTCCATGAATTTAAAATTTTTCAAAGTTTGGGGGGGTTAAATTTTGATTATGTGTGATTTAGAAGATTCAGATTTTGGGAAAAATTTAAAAACAAAAGTTGTAAAAAAAGGGTATTTCAAATGAACTACTGATTTTAAGAGCCTTAAGCATTTATTTATTTTAAATTTACAACAGTTTTGAAAAATTTCAATCACCTTACTGAAGTGCATTAAAGGAAAGCTTTGTGGGAGTTTTTTTATGCCCCGGAATAAAAAATTTTATTTCCCCCCAAAATTTAATTTTTTCTCTTCCAAAACTATTTCCCTATGG
>NC_051407.1:22175255-22175333 GCF_015228065.2 Penaeus monodon
GGAAAGCCATATCCTAGTGTGCAGACTGTGCACACACAATCATGCATGGGTGCAACCCCCCCCCCCCCCAACACCCAT
>NC_051407.1:22175777-22176109 GCF_015228065.2 Penaeus monodon
CAAAAGTACCCCAAAGCAACAAAACCCAAAAAAAAGTCAAAAACAACCCAACAAAAAAAACCCCCAAAAACAAAAAAAAAACCCCCCACCCCAAAACAAAAAAACAACTTTTACCAAAAAAGAAAAAAAAGGAAACAAAAAAAAAAAACCCCGGCTTAAAAAAACCCCCCAAAAAAAACAAAAACCCCAAAAAAAAAAAAAAAAAAAAACAAAACCCCAAATAGAAAACGTTTTAAAAAAGGGCATTAATTTTAAAAAATAAGGAAAAAAATTTTTTTCAAAAAATTAAAAAATGAATATTTATTTTTCCGGCAACCATTTTTAATTTTTGA
>NC_051407.1:22176149-22176609 GCF_015228065.2 Penaeus monodon
TTTAATTTTTTGAAACTTTTTTCCCCTTTTAAAATTAATTCATTATTTTCTTTAAACAAGAAAATTTTTAAAAAAAAAGTGTGGAAAGGGGGGAATAACACAAATTTTTTTAAAAAAAATTTTTTTTTTCATTTTAAGGTTCTATATCTTGAAGGTCAATTTTGTGGTCCCTTAAAATTAAGTTCATAGTATCATTCTTTAAAAAATACAAGACCAAGCTAGAGAAAAAAAATGGGGGGTGTTTTCAAGACACATATTGGTCAATATTTATATGACGTATTTGTCCCCCTGAGGCCTAAAACTTATTCACTCCCTTTGGCCATAGAATGTTTGTGAATATGTGGTTAAAAGACATCTTTGGATATTTTGATATCTCCGGGGCGGGGCTGAAACATGTCAAATCTAAGCTATAGTGTGGGGCATTCATGTTAGCTTGTAGCCTGATGAGGCTTGCATAGAC
>NC_051407.1:22176814-22177362 GCF_015228065.2 Penaeus monodon
GTGTGTGTGAGGGTGGAGGAAACACCACACAAAAAATTAAACTTTGTTTAATTATCACCCACCTTGTATACAAGGCCTTCATGTATAATTTAATATAGTGTATCTGAGATCATGATTACATAGGTTCATGGTATAGAGTTAAAGCTTGTTCCAGTGCAAGAACTATTCAAAAGGTTATATTCACATAAGATTTGGCAAAAGAAATTTTCTTCTTACATGACACTACTGACATTAAAGCAAACAAATTGGTTTACTGGATTATTAAACGCTCAGTTTCTGAATCATCATTCTCAATGAAATTTTTCCTCTGCCAATTGTCTAAAGTGTGCTAAAATTCTTAAAGACAGAGTACAATGTGAAGAGAAACATGCAGCGATTGAATCCGACTCTTGTATACAGGGATATCCAGAGTACTGAAAATGAAAAGAGATATGTGATAAATTATAAAATTCTATTCGGGCACATTTACTGACATTTTTTTCTTTTCTCTTTTTTTCTTTAAAACTGTTTAACAAGACAATGAAATTTGGGATTCGGTTAGTTACATC
>NC_051407.1:22177390-22177505 GCF_015228065.2 Penaeus monodon
AAACTTTTTAACAAGACAAATGAAGTTATGATTCTGTTAATTACAAATTTATTGATAACTTTATAATAAAAAGCAAAAACAATACCCTGAAAACATTAATATTAGACTTAAATTA
>NC_051407.1:22177561-22177822 GCF_015228065.2 Penaeus monodon
CAACTGTATGTAAGACAATAGAAACTTTCATTGTGGGCATAATACAAAAAGAGTTAGGCTAGAGTTGATTAACCCATTGGCTCTCGGTGATGGATGCCCTCGTCATGAAAAAATATTGCTGGGTTTCTGACAGGAATGTCCCCAAAATTGGGAGATTTCCCTGCGGGAGTGGTAAGTGAGGGGGAATGTTTGCCATGAGTGCAAAAAGCTTTTGGAGGGAGGCTGACTCAATGGGTTCTTGAGTTAGTGCCCCAGTAAACA
>NC_051407.1:22187553-22187656 GCF_015228065.2 Penaeus monodon
GACGAGACATCCATCACCGAGAGCCAATGGGTTAATCAACTCTAGCCTAACATCTTCTGTATTATGCCCACAATGAAAGTTTCTATTGTCTTACATACAGTTG
>NC_051407.1:22187714-22187824 GCF_015228065.2 Penaeus monodon
TAATTTAAGTCTAATATTAATGTTTTCAGGGTACTTGTTTTTGCTATTATTTATAATAGTTATCAATAAACTTTGTAATTAACAGAATCATAACTTTCATTTGTCTTGTT
>NC_051407.1:22187936-22188414 GCF_015228065.2 Penaeus monodon
TGTTGTCAGTAAATGTGCAGAATAGAATTTTATAAATTTATCACATATCTCTTTTCATTTTCAGCTACTCTGGATATCCCTGTATACAAGAGTCGGATTCAATCGCTGCATGTTCTCTTCACATTGTACTCTGTCTTCAAGAATTCAGCACACTTTAGACAATTGGCAGAGGAAAATTACATTGAGAATGATGATTCAGAAACTGAGCGTTTAATAATCCAGTAAACCAATTATGTTTGCTTTAATGTCAGTAGTGTCATGTAAGAAGAAAATTTCTTTTGCCAAATCTTATGTGAATAATAACCTTTTGAATAGTTCTTGCACTGGACAAGCTTTACTCTATACCATGAACCTATGTAATCATGACTACTCAGATACACTATATTAAATTATACATGAAGGCCTTGTATACAAGGTGGGTGATAATTAAACAAAGTTTAATTTTTTGTGTGTGTGTTTCCTCCACCCTCACACACAC
>NC_051407.1:22188626-22189312 GCF_015228065.2 Penaeus monodon
GTCTATGCAAGCCTCATCAGGCTACAAGCTAACATGAATGCCCCACACTATCAGCTTAGATTTGACATGTTTCAGCCCTGCCCAGGAGATATCAAAATATCCAAAGATGTCTTTTAACCACATATTCACAAACATGCTATGGCCAAAGGGAGTGAATAAGTTGTAGGCCTCAGGGGCACAACTACGTCATATAAATATTGACCAATATGTGTCTTGAAAACACCCTCCATTATTTTTCTCTAGCTTGGTCTCTGTATTTTTCAAAGAATGATAACTATGAACTTAATTTTAATGGACCACAATATTGACCTTCAAGATATAAACAATTATTATAAAAAAAGGATTATTAATGTGTTATTCTTCACACTTTTTCTATAATAATAATAATCAGTGTCCATGTCCTAGAGAGATAATATATCAGTATGTTAATATTTAAAAATTGGGAAAAAAGAGCAACTTCTTTAGTGAGAACTGGAAATATATTTTTGGTAATTAATAGTCCTTCATTATATAATATTTAATTTACTTTATCTAAATCTAGAAAGATTTTGTCATGAACCCTGTTTAATGAATTGATATACCTTTCTCTTGTTTTCGAACTTTTCTATTGATAAATGGGTTAGTTTTCACATGAACATGTTTAAAAATATTTTAATGATCCTTCTGCTTTAGAGGAGTAATTCTTT
>NC_051407.1:22189772-22189944 GCF_015228065.2 Penaeus monodon
GCTTTCCATTCCTTTTTTCTTTCTTTCCTTTTCTTCCATAGGGAAATAGATTTGGAAGAGAAATTAATTCAATTTGGGAATATAATTTTTATTCCAGGGCATAATAAACTCACCACAAAGCTTTCCTTTAATGCACTTCAGTAAGGTGATTGTAATTGTTCAAAATCTGTTG
>NC_051407.1:22189965-22191366 GCF_015228065.2 Penaeus monodon
GCTTAAGGCTCATTAAATATCATGTAGTTCATTTGAAATACCCTTATTTTACTAACATTTGTGTTAAATGCATTTCAGCAATCTGAATCTTCTAATCACACAATAAATCAACATTTTAACCCCCAAACTTTGAATAATATTAATTCATGGCAAATGGTAGTGAATGCCAGGTATAATGTGAATTACACTAATCAGTGCAATAGAAAACTAGCTATCAAATCTGACTTCCTTTCATGTGCCAAAGCCAAGAAACTATTCTCAACAACTGGAAGGAGGAAACTGCCAGTATTTTTTTACTGTAAAAATGTCTTCCGCTTGTAAATTTATATACTAAAAATCAGTTGTTACCACGAAAAAAGGCTTTAAGATTACCAGCAGGACTTCTATCAGTACTGGTTTGCAAAAATTAATGGCTAAATGTGAGATCACTAAAAAAGTACAGGTGGTACTATCATGTGGTACTTTCTACTATTTTTCTTTATTCTTTCTTTTTACAATTACAAGATGCACCACTTTTAGAGAAGCTTTCCTACCAGATGTGGTAATTAGTACTTTTGGGTAGATAAATTTATCAAATGGAGGACACTATAAGTCCAAAAGTACTAGAAGAACATCCTAACTTTTAACACTCAACTGTATTTATATTTCTTTTGCTACCAACATGACAAATACACTTTCTGACATAAAATCATGTAAATCTTCAAATCTGTAAAATCATAAATGCATGGGTGTACTTTACTTTTAATCTTGAAATGCTACTGGGTGGTACTTGCACTCCATGGGTGTCAATTTTATATTTTTACAAACACTTACGGAAGTAAATACAAAAAGAGAGTCATACCAAACATACTTTGTCCTTTTATTTAAACAATATGTCATTCCATCACAGAAACATTGTACAAGTCTCCTTTAGTTTATAAGTGGTAAGGGTTTACTACACTGGCTGGTAGGTACTTACAGCTGCTCTCCTTGCGCATAAGAGGCTTAAAACTGAAAGTGAAACTGGCAATGTACAAGCCTCTCTCATTTTTGTGTTACTAGACAAATCTTGCATATCTGGCCAGGAGAGTAAGTGACTGAGGTATACATTATATGACTTTCGTTTGCAACTTTAAATCAGGAAAAAGAAATCTTGCACTATTTCTGTAGAATATATACATGAAATTAACGAAAAATATTGCGTACTTTTTCCTGGTGGCAGATATAAAACAACATAAACATATAGCTAATGACATTGCATAATGATGGAAATTGGTTAAAAATACCAACTCTGAATCTTTTCAATGAAGCAAGAACTGCTAATCTGTCATAGACAGACAAATATCTGTCAACAATACATAGAGGAATAAAATTCCACATCTCATGCCATACAATATATTGACAATAATCAGTGTCACACAC
>NC_051407.1:22191403-22192009 GCF_015228065.2 Penaeus monodon
TCCTCAAAAATAAGCAACTGCCAATTATACTTGAAGGAAATATATTCTATAAAATTATTGTTACAACAGTGTAACATTTATTACTAAGTATTTTTGAAAAGGAAAGTATTTCAATGTTAAAAATGACCAAAGTTATTCTTAGACTGGTGATTTTCATGGTCTTTACCCCCTCCTAGATGCTAAAATCATTTTAATCTTTATTCTCTCCATGTATTTTTGCACTATCATGACAACTACACACATTGCTGTGCTCCCAACTAAGTTACGCAAATGATAATTATTACTAAAATTTATGGGCAACTTAAACAGTGATATAAAAATTTCCACAAGTTCAAAATTTATTACTCTCTGCCCTCTATATTAAGAGGAGACATACATTTCCCATACTGTTAAAAAGAATCCTGTCAGTCACTGGATGAAGGAGGCACAGCAGTACATTTGCTCAGGTAAGGATGCACATGGACATGACCACACTGTTTCTACCATGGACAGACATTACAAGTTTCCTTTGGTGAGACTTAAGAATCTAATTCATTGAAAACAACACAAAATGCTACATTAGTTCAGTCAGGTCCCATTTGTCATTACTGTACAAAAAAGTAACCC
>NC_051407.1:22192028-22193504 GCF_015228065.2 Penaeus monodon
CCTTGCAAAATTTACGAATTACAAAATATGATTCAAAACTTGGGAAAGTCAAAATGACTTTTTAATACACGTGGCCATATTCAGGTCAACCACATATGAGCACAATGGTTGCTGTTGGTATCTGCCACAACATTTATGGTCGTGTTAGCTATGGCAGATTCTGTTATTGTGGTTGTAGTGGAGAGGGAATAGCAGCGGCGACGATGTTGGGGGTGGCTGGTATTATGGTGAGGATTGTAATGGAGACCGTTCTGGTGAAAGTGTTGCCGTCACGATGTCATCATTTCACTTCCACTACTGCCACTACTGCTAGTCACTGGTCCCTTGAGTGAGTCATTGATATCACGGCGGAACACAGACAAATTCTGAGTAAATCTGAAAAGGTAAGAGTATATTTAGAGGACAGAAATGAAAATTTACTTAACATTATTGCTCTCCTCATTCAAAATATATACATTTATCTCCTAATTTTGCCATAAAAATTAATAACACCCATAAGCGAACACCCACTCACCTGAACAAATCAAAATGTCAAATATTCTTGCACTCATTGGAACAGAAAAATGTTTTGTCAATTCACCAAAAATCAAACTTTAAATATTTAACAGATTTATCAAGTACTGAAAAAATTACTCTAGGGCAAAACTTACTTGTCCCTATTCTTAGTAAGGAGGTTTGGCTCAATGCCCTCCATCAGACTATCAAACCACTGGGCCATTGCTCCTTGCTTGTCTGGTGCTTGTTGACTGATAATCTGTTGCCTCAGTTGTCCAAAATACTGTGGAAATGAGAGAAATAATTAGGAAAGTTTCTACCATATACTTTTGCATTATAATCACACTTTTTTTTCCAATACTTAAGTAAGATATATTCATAAACAAATTCAAAGACAGACCCCTTTCCCAAATTCCAAGCAAACAAAAAATTTACCTCATTATTTAATAAAATGAGTGGTAACAGTGGACGGGACATGCTCCACTGATTCCTACAATCCTCAAACATGATGATGTTAAGGACAGTGGCTAGCATTTGCTGCAGGATGGATGGTTGGTGTTTCATAACCCTTACAAGGGCATCTGACTCCAGGTCCACTGTACCTTTTTTGCCTGCAATGAGAGATGTTTAGTGGAGGAGTCATACAAAGATTAGAACCACCCTTACTCAAGTGTTTATAATGAAACTGAGCTCAACTTTACACTTGACTTGATAACAAACTTAAGAGAGATTGACAATGTGGTTTGACGTCAGAAAAAACAAACAATTAAAACTAAAATATTCTACCCAGTCACTGCAAGCACCCAACACTTTCCAATGATCAAATCACTTTCAAAATACTAAACATAAAAAAGGTAGACAGACAAAATTCAATATAATAAAAACTGTGCTTTCCCCCAAACATAAAAAGCTATGACATTATTCTTTAACTATGCATTATATCAGCTTTTCTCACTTTTAGTAATCAACCTTCCATGTAGC
>NC_051407.1:22193691-22193780 GCF_015228065.2 Penaeus monodon
CAGCGTTGGATTAATCTATATAAAGTCTGATACATATTCAAACATATTGTAAGATTCTCCTCATAAATATAAAATTCAGCTGCCCCTCC
>NC_051407.1:22193820-22194231 GCF_015228065.2 Penaeus monodon
TTCCCTCACAGCATTTATAGTTTCACACAGATCATGTTTCAAATAAGGGAGGCTTGATGGGTTTGGACAAGACCAGTAATAAAATAATAATCAACAGCAGAAAAGAAGGAATAAAAAATATATAAATTACCAAATAGCCCCTTTGCTCTGCTTCCAAAGGTTATATACATGTCATATACAGAAGCACATACTCTTTTCGACAAACTTTAAGAAAACAACAATAACAAATGGGGGATTGTGGGGACAAACTGACAGTTACTAATACTTGAGAAACTTTTTACTAAGAGGATTAACATTGAATGCTTCTCAAATACAGCAAAAGGGGTCTTTCATTACTCCTGAATCAAGTCAATTTTGATATAGTATAAAATACAAAAAAGGTAACTAAACTACAGCTGTTCTGCTGAAAAT
>NC_051407.1:22194272-22195031 GCF_015228065.2 Penaeus monodon
TAAATCAAAAGGTTAAATATTTATAGAGCACCAACTGCACATTACACATTACATACACATCAATGTTATATCTACCCAGACTATACCATAAGCAAAGCCATCAGCAGATACACAAGCAACATCAAATATATACCACTGCTGAAACTGTACTTACTCTTCTGATGTAAGCACTTGAAGAGGTAAGTAACAATGTGGTCAAGGGTCGCACAGCAGCCAGTGCACACCATCGTATCTGCAATGGGACAAAGGAGCACATGCAAGTCTTAGTCTAAGGTGGAATATAACCTTTTACTTACTTTTCTGATGCAAAAGTTTGTACAGGTATGTGACCACATGGTCCAATGTTGCACAGCAACCACTGCAAACCATTGTATCTGAAAAAATACACAACATGATTAGTGCCTTTATAATACTATATGTCAACTATTATTTATAATTGCTGGTAAAGTTTTTTTCATTACACAAAAAAATAAGTGTATAGCCTAGAATAATATTATCTGGTCCATTTATTTTACATCTTAAGACAACAAACATGATACTCAAGTATACTACAAATATCACAATAAAACCAAGCTTATTCAATGAAAACTTTTTTCTTTGCCATCTATAAACATTTCCCCTCTTTCAAATATTCCCTAGTACTTTCTCATATAACTCTCAATACTTAAAACATATAAACCAAAATGTAACTTGTGAGTGACAAAGCATTTCCATAAAGGTTCAACTCAAATATTATTTCTTTAACTAAATCCTTCCAGA
>NC_051407.1:22195222-22196555 GCF_015228065.2 Penaeus monodon
GGAAAATAATTTTCCATGATTCTTTTATTTTAAATCTTATACCTTTGAGTCTACTCATTAACCACTTACTGGTAATTTCTGAAAGTTTAGAAATTACCGAAACATTAGGAAGTGTTTATCTTCTATAAAATAATAGCTTTACTTACAATCTTTCATATTTTATGTGAATTATTTCCATTTTTTTTATATGTAATTACTCCCATTTTTTATTACGTGTAAATATCTTTAAAAGGCAAAACAGTCCTTATTTTCTTCAAAATGCCTGAATTAACGTGTTCTGAAAGAAAAGGAACTTTATTGAAGCCATTCTCTACCAAGTGAAGCTAAAAACATATCAAAGCACAAATTGCTAGTCAGAAACAAATGTTCTCATGCATTATATTGTCAATAACACTACATATCACAGATTAACCCCAAAATATGATATTTAAACAAATTAAATTTTCATTATGATGAGAAAGATGAAAATATAATATAAGGAAAATATCACAGATTGCCCTCAAATAAGACAATTCTCAGTTTTCAACTCCTTGCTGTAACATGGAAAATAAATAGGTTAAAAAAGGAAAACAATAAAAAAAAAAGAGGAAAACCTCTTAAGAAATACAAAGATCTTTTAAATGAAAATAGTAAAGTATGGGGTTTCAGCAAACCAGTGTATGGCAGTGTTATGTACCATACTAAAGTGGATGCTTCCCGGAGATATAAAACAGACAGATCACTATAAAATGCCAGATACTACAGCTACAATTGTTATTTGTTACCCTGCTTTGGTGTGGGAGGGGCTAATGATCAACCAGAACTTATTACCTGTTTTTGTTTCGATAACAAATTTATTACACTATGGAGTACCTAAGCTTCATCAAACCAATGCACAGTGGAGTCAAAACTTCAGGAACTACCATGTACAATAATGAGACAACTGCTTCCCTGACGAGAAAAATGCTGATCACTGGAGGGTCCTAAATATCTAAAGCCAAGTAACAAGTCTTTGCTTTGGTGTGGATTGTGCTAATAATCACCTAACAGAGCTATTAACAACACAATAACCTGAGTATGATATCAACAATACAAGGAAAGGACGGCTCTAGGCGTGGCCCGGTGGATATGGGTTCTTGTTGAAAGAGTAGAGCACAAGTAAATGAACACAATATGATAGTCCGGAAGCAAGCACTGAAGTGGTATTATGTCCCCAGCCAGCAGCCATAATTGTCCTTGGTTCCCACCAGGGCATTAATTTTGGAACCCATGTGGAGCCAGGCTTGGCTTGGGATGGTATGGCTGGCATTTTAAGCTTAAATGCTTATTGGCCTGCCATATTGCAATCCACACC
>NC_051407.1:22196605-22197991 GCF_015228065.2 Penaeus monodon
ATTTTGTTCTCATGTGGTGGCTAAGCAATATGGCGGGCCAATAAGTATAAAATGCCAGCCATATCGTCCAAAGCCAAGCAGGAAACCAAAGTGACCTCTTCAGAAGCCTCATCACAGTCTGGTTAAGACCTTCCCTTGGTGCTCCGCTGGCCAGTGCTTGCTCCCAGTCTATCATATTGTGTGTTCATTTACTTGTGTTGTTCTCATTCACCAATAGAGAGTCAAAACTGTACACATAGTAGTATCACGTCCTACCAGTCCCTGTATTGAGGCAGGAGGGAAGTCAGGGGGGGGGGGGTGCTAAAACATAGTGGAATAAAAGATATGGATGAAGAGTTGGAAAAGGATGTCCTCAAAAAAGTAGAGGCAGTGGAGGTGGAAGAGAAAAAAGAAAAAATAGAATAGTATAGTGTATAACACTTAGTATTCTCAAGGATCTGAATAAAATAAATCAGCTATGTTAACCCAATGAACATTTCTCTTTAGCAATCTAAATCAAGGTTAGAATAAAAGGCACAACAGGTTAAAGTAGAAAGAGGCATCCCTTTATATCTCTCTATAAACCAATGTAACCTGTATCCTTGCAATTACAAAGGATATGCAGAATACTATTCATACTAAAAAGGGTATGTGCCTAGACTAGAAATACAATACTTGTAACATTCTTATAACCCATTACATAAATTATTAAACAATTCTATCATCTACATTCACATAAAAAAAATACTCTTCGTGCAATTGTATTTTGTAGCTACATCTCACAAATCAATATCATTCCAAAAATCTTAGTATCAATCCTCCTCACTCAAACTCGTGTTTTTAGTTTGGGATTGCACACACAGGCCTATGGGATGAAAATAAAAATGTTATGGGAATTCTGAAGAAAACAAAACTGAACTAAAACTAATACATAGCTGCCTCAATATTAAATTCTTGCCGTTCCCTTACCATAAACAGGATCTGTGTGTTAGAAATGAATATCATTAGCATGTGCTCTCAGTCAGTCATTTACAAAACCACAAAATTTGGATCTGCCCTCAAAAGAGAAAAAGTGTTTAGTATGTTTCACCTTCAAAATCTGCAAGTATATGTGTATGAAGCCCATTACATTCACAACCTATTTTCATGTGTTCATACAGTAGATAACGTTTATACCCACAACCCATACTTTACTACAAAGACCATATAAAATTTGTACTAATTCTTTCATCATGAACATGTAGTTATCATCAATGCAAAAGTGAAAATACGACAAACAAAAAAGTGGCTGTTGGAACTTCAGATTACAAATATCTATGTCTTAGTGTAATTCTTTTTTTTCCTAGTCTGTATACATAAAAAGATATGTAATGGTATAAAAATAGGCATAATAACTGGAAGGCTAGG
>NC_051407.1:22198033-22198361 GCF_015228065.2 Penaeus monodon
AAATCTGAAAAATAAAATTAGGAAAACAAAAGAAAAAAATCATTAATATTTAAAAAAATACATAAATTCCACTGCTTTACAATCAAGAACTTCCCTCTTACCTTCGTTTTAAGACACTCTCTTGAAATCAATAGATTATCTTTTAAAAGCCTATTGCATAAACATTCATTCAGAGAAACAAATGGTATGTGCATTGTAATTACTGGATATACAAACAGCCAACCAAATGCATTTTAAAGACTTGGAATCTCTTAGGGAACAACACTTATTTTCTTTAGGTGTTGTTCACAGTACACCAAAGATACAGCAAAATTAATCTCACAAAAAT
>NC_051407.1:22200683-22202355 GCF_015228065.2 Penaeus monodon
TAACAGCTAGCAACTCTTCTGTGAAGCATCAGCAGCCAATATACAGGGGAGTCAATACAAAATAGAATTTGATGTTTTTTCTCTTGTTCCAGATACTTCTAACTACAAGTCTGGCTGAGCTATTACAAATAATTTCTGCTCTCTGCCTCCCACAGAAACTTACGTTCAGCTGACGGGTTCAAGTACTGAATTGTGGGCGGAGTTTTCCCAGCCACAGTGGAGTCTGGGCAGAATATTCAAAACTATCAAATTCAGTTTACAAAGACTCCACAGCTCTTTTTTTATAGTATGTTGGCTTAAGATATTTAAAACAAACTCTTGTATACAGAGAAAGAATAATTTAACTTCTGATTTGTCTTTCCTTGCAACAACAAAAAAATATATGGCTACTGTGAAAATTTTCTAATGCATAAAGAATAGTCCATGTATTTCAAAACAGATAAGAGAAAAAATCCAAAATAACCATTTCTAGAGGAAGGCTATGTTGCCTTATTGGCAAATGCTTAGAAATCATTTAGAGCCAAGACTTACCTATAGCTGACAGTCCTTCAGAGATGGAAGAGAGAATATAGAGAAAAACATTGGGTTCTAAGGTTGATAAGAAATTCATGTGGTCCTGAGCAAGACATTCCAGTAGCACATAATATGTCTGGGACAGCTTTGGGTAAACCTGTAACAAAAAATCATTTTGACACTACTAATATTGTGTTATTAAAATATAAACATAAACAACATCACCAATAGTCATCAGAATTACAAATGCACATTCACTGGATGCAGTTTTAATGTAAAATAGAAATCAAATGAATATACCTGTAGTATTAGAATTGATCAAAGGTCTGTGAATACTAAAAAACAAAAAGTTATACATTTTAACCATATTTCATCTTCCATACCTATACAGTGTAAACTTACAAAGTTCCACACATTCATCATCAAGAACTTACCAGGAGATCAGACTGTGGTATTGAGAGTAGTAACTTCACAAAGGTGTGTAGGGCTGAATCCAAGGCGTCATCACCATAAAGACGAAATACCCCAAAGTTGACATAGTTTCCACACAGTGCTGCCTTGAGCATTGAGAAGCAGATGCTTATACCCTTTAGCCTCATGGGATACATCTGATCCTTTGGAATGTTGTCTCCCTGGGCTAGGATTCTCGAACCTACAGGATTCATTCATAATCAAAACATATAAATACATTTATAATTTGAAAGTATTGTGGTCATTCGAAAGTCTGGCTTGAGTCACATAAATAGGAAATTCTTTTAGAAAGAATGACAAGGCACTACAGTTATATCATAAACTAGAGTCAGAATGGGTTTAGAAACATACCTGAAGGAAAAAATGAGAACAACATTAAATTCTTTCTCATTTTACATTGCACATAAACATCTAAAAATGAAAAAGATAATCTTACCATATGTACAAATGACTTTGCTAGCCTCACGGAAGAGCAGGATACCATTAGGTGAGGAAACATCAAACTGAAGTCTCTGAGATCTGTTCTGCACCAACTCAGCAAAGAGTTTGAGCACTGGGGTGGTAATCTGGGGATCGTGGCTCCAAATTTCAACACCCCTAACCAAAACACCAGTATATGTAGGGTAACTGTTTACAAAGTTAAGCAAAATGTTGAAATTACTTCAGAAATAACTCATTAATGACTGTT
>NC_051407.1:22202383-22203202 GCF_015228065.2 Penaeus monodon
TATATATATATATTTAAAACATGGTACTCTAAGAAAAAGGATACATCCAGTCAAATAACATCATATATGATGTCTTTGTGTTGAATGCATAAGCTAGGCCTCTTAAATCTCTTGCAAGGCCTATCAATCCCTTCTTAGCTTCTTCTGCTTGGAACACTGGTGTCTCTGCTTGAGCCAGTAACCTTCCAACACTATCAAATGCACCTGAAATAGATAAAGTGTAAAGTTGACTGTGAAGGTCCCCTACTAATGTAATATGCCCCCTGTAATGCATAGAAAGGTTTTTAAAGAAATGCCAACATCAGAAAGCAGGCACTGCATTCATGGCAAGCTTTTTTCTAAATCTATTTGATGAAAATACAAATTCTACACACAAAGTAGTACATAAAAGTTCACCTAAACATTGTTCTAAATCATAAATACTTACTAGTAATGGGCACCATGAACTGTGTAAACTTCTCTTCATCTTCACCCAGTTCCACCATCAACAGCCGCCCAAGTGATGTGTAAAACAACGTCCGACTTCTCATCTCCTGCACAGACACACCCACCCCCAAGAATGGGAAGTGTTCACTCTGTAAAAGAAAACAAAAAACAAATATAATGTTATACCCTCTATGAGGAACTTCACAAAAAAATTTATTATAATTATGAGGTAACAGTGACCTACAATAGTGGAAATCTAGAGTATCTCAAGTGATTCATAAAAAAAACAAATATATTAACACATATAACAAAATTTTACATAATATAAAATACAATATAACACTACCAATCAATTTAGCTTATTGGAAAGCACCAACAGAAAGCAAGATAGTG
>NC_051407.1:22203257-22203733 GCF_015228065.2 Penaeus monodon
TTTTGCTCAAACTATTCGAGAATATATGTCTATATGTGTAAAAACAAATAATTTGTTTTCACTTTAGCTTCATAGCAGCAAAAGTGCACCCAATTAGAGGAAATGTTCCATGACAGGTTCAGGTTAAGTGGCTTTCACTTACATTTTGAGGACCAGACTCTTTAAGCACTCTGAATTCTCTCTGAAAAGTCAAAAAATTATTTGGCTTGCTTGTGACTAACTGTAGCAGTCTAATGACCTTTTCCCAAGTATCGTAAAAATATTATACATAAACAAACAAAAAGATTTTTAAAAATTAAATATTCAAATCACAACTAGAAACAAAGCAAATAAAACATTTTCTGGTAAAAGGAAATTAAATATATAGAAAAACTGTTTAATACAATAAATCTTATACTCATATAAACTCATGTTTCATGAAAAATTACTTTTCCAATCTTAGCAAATTAATCTCCATGTTGCTAATCAGTAGTTTC
>NC_051407.1:22203773-22204221 GCF_015228065.2 Penaeus monodon
CATTACATTTATTAAATGCATCCACACTTGTAATCACAAACATAATCTGTAAGCAATATGCTTGGTTTACTTTTCTGGACTGCAAGCTTTTTGTCAATCTTAATGGGTTATAGTTTTAAGTGCAACCTTTCTATTTATTTCTGACATTGCACAACTGTAATTTCAGTCCTTTTTGTCATAATGTCAACTTCATTTATCATAATTTGACATTTTATATTTTCATCTAAACATATCAGTTTCTCATTTCTAAGCATTATCGTTTCCTGCTACAATGTTTTACTTTTCTATCTTAATATCTCTTTCTTTACCATTTTTTTTTATTCCCCCTCCCCCTCCTCTTACCCCCCTCACATGCATGCTATCATTCTCCCCCTTTCTTGCTTGCTTTTTCTGACTTGCTTCTCTCACTTATTCCCTCATGTCACTCAATTGCTCTCTTGTTCTGACT
>NC_051407.1:22204389-22205858 GCF_015228065.2 Penaeus monodon
CCCCATTGTAAATTTTTAAGAGCACCATAAACTTCAAACCTTACATTGAATTTATCAGATAATATCAATCATAAAAAAGCTCAACTTACAAAAATTCTTTAATCTAACAATTATAATGAACCATCTTCCTATGTGCACTAACTTAAAGGACATCAGGGTATTGTTGGCCCAATAACTCTACATGAGGTATCTTCACGCTCAAAGAGTTAACAGGTTCTGAATAATTCAATAAGTTAAAATATCAGAGTTAATCATATAACAGTTTTGTAATAAAAAATATTCCAAAGACAAAGGTACTTTTTCAAGAAATTAGCCACTGACATGTAAAAAAAAATACAGATGGTCTGTCAGAATGTTGTAGGTATAAAATCTGTCAATACACAAGTTTGAAGTCAACTTGAAACTGTGTATAATTTCAATAAAATTATACTGGAAAGGTTTTCAAATGAAAAGCAATAGTCACATTAATAATGACAAGGATATTACCAAATTTTCTCATCCCAGATTTCTTCTAATGGACTCATATCAAGTAAACAGTTCCAGTCACTCAAGTCATAAAAGCTTTTTCACATTATTTCAAAAGAGAGAAGCCTTCAAAGCCATTCACAACTGATAGACGTAGCTGAATTATCAAAGTAAGGTAAAGTCACTTGGCCCTTGAACCTTTTGTGCATAAGAATTAAATCAGTCTCACAAATTCATAAGTTTGATTAAACAATATAAATGAAGAATCATGCACACTAGCAAACAATTTTACTCACCGTGTGATTGTTGAGCATGAACTGAACCTCCTCAAGTTTCACTAGTTTACGCACACTATTGTAACTGATGGAAAGGTCTGACAAAAGTGTTAGAGTTCGAGTCAAAATCTGCTCACAGTGGCCCCAGTACTTCAAGTTAGTGATGCTGAAACAAGAATTATGGAAAATAGTTAAGAGATTATACATAGTCTGGGGCAAAATTGTGATAATTAAATACATGCACCATTTCAAATTTCAGAAAGTAAATACAACACTTACATTTTTCTCACAAACACAGCCAACACCATAGATTCATCATTCAGCCCAAGTATCTCTGATAGGCGGCGATAGAACTTAGAGGTTTTGTGAACCTGATCACCTACATAGATCTTGCGGAACTGCTCAAAAAAAGAGATTGTGGCTAATTCAAGGCGTTCACATCCTCCTTGAGGCAGACACGAGTCAGTCAGGTTCATTAGTTGTAGGACTCTGTAAAATTAAAAGAAAATGCTTAACTTCCAACTTGATTCAATATTAATAGCTATGACAAAATACTGTATTTTGCATTAAGCCCATCTTTAAAAACATTTTGCTTTTATTATGAATGTTTACCTGCAAACTAATTCTCCATCCATTGCATCATGATCATCACTAGTGTTGAAAGATACACGGCCACCTATTGCTGATCCAATCATGTATACCAACCAAGTCAGTTGTCCTTTACAAAGA
>NC_051407.1:22205959-22207111 GCF_015228065.2 Penaeus monodon
TTTTTCACGGCTTTATTTATTTTTTATGTAAGTGATCCAAATTAACTGTATTTCTTAGTTAATATCTGGTGCATTGGTGAGTGATGCTCAGGATTTCAAACATGTCTTTCCCCCCTTCTACTCCTTCTCATGCAGTGATTATTGTTAGGACTTGTTGCCCACTCACATTTTGCCATTTTTGCTCCTTTTACAAGATACTGACCACAAAAATGGCTCCCTGAAGAAAAGCCAGTAATGATGAAAACAGCAAGAAAAGGAAGCGCAATAACTATGTCACTTGCTCAAAAATTAGGATATAAAGCATTTTGGCAATAATGTCACACAAGCACATGACTTGTCACACTGAACTGTATGAACAGTCTAGGCAAACAAGAAGATAAAGTAGATTTGGCCTGGTTTCCCAAAGCTCACCTCTATGCAAGTTATTCTCATAACACTGTGATTGAAAGCATGGGAAAATGCTAGCTGGATTGAAGATCAGAACCACCACATCACTCCAATGAACCTTAAGACAATACAGCACAAGACAAAAGCAGTTTATGAAAAAGAAAATGATAGAGAAATGAATGTGAAGTGGCTTGCAGAACTTTTCCTTCAAGTGGACACTCATCAATGATCCTGACCCAAAGAGGGAGAAGAAGAGGAGCAAACAAGCCACTTTTGACAGTTTTTGTCATAAAGCAACAGCAGAAGAGAAAGGACACAAATCTCCCCTCCATTGTTACAATGAAGTCTGGATAGGAGGTTGGGTTGCAAACTCCCCTTTTTTTCTACAGGAATAAGTGTCTCAATTTACTTTTATTTCATTTTACATTGCAGATTTAGGGAGATTTAAATTACCTGTAATAATGACAAAGAAAATAGGAAGAATAACATAAATATTATTCATATGAAAGATAACATTATCTAATATATCAACATCTAAAACTTTGGCTGCATTAATTCCATGAGTTACTAATTCAAAATTACCTTCTAAAATTGCCATTTCCTCCATGGAGTGCTGCTGAGAACGGTTATTCATTCGTGCAGATATATGTTCTTGATATCGCTGTGCAGTCTGCTCAAACAACTGTACCAGAAGTGCACAAGTCTTTGCATACTCACATCGACCAATTGTTGATAGCTGAAAATATTTTATTCATTATTGCATAT
>NC_051407.1:22208085-22208282 GCF_015228065.2 Penaeus monodon
CTTTAGTTTTCATTCATTTATAAGTCTTTTTTATTATTTATTATATTTTCTATATTATTATTATATATTATATATATTTTTTTTTTATATTAAATATTAATCTATTATATATAATATTTCTATATATTATTATTTCTATTATTATTTAATTTATTTATATTATTTATCTATATATTATCTATCTAATTTTTATATAT
>NC_051407.1:22208382-22208711 GCF_015228065.2 Penaeus monodon
ACAAGTATATTGGCATATAGATATGATGTATGATAATGTTTATTTGAATGCAGTTACATATAAGCAATATGCATCACAAATATGCATATGATGGATTTTTTATCCATAATAAACCAAATAAATATTAAATATGCAAATAAGTGTCATTTGATAAGTCAATACAAATTCCTGTTCAATACTGAATATTCTAGATAATGCTTATTACAAACGAATTAACTTTTAATATTTCACATTTACTAATGAATTAGTTTTTAATTGCAACTGCCTTTAATTGACTGCTACTCTTTAAAATGTCATCTGAAATGTACTTCTTGAAAAAAGACATCAAT
>NC_051407.1:22208772-22209776 GCF_015228065.2 Penaeus monodon
TGTATTTGAAAAAAAAAACTGCAGACGGTTCCTTTCTCTGAAAACATTCCTCCTGTTTCTTTAACCTGTAATATAAAATGGATAAAAACAATAACAAAGGAAAGGGGTACAGAGTAGATAAAATATTACAACAGACATCATCTGCAGATAATACACATATTTGATCTTTCTATATACTATCAAAATACTGAATGAAAGGGTGTCCTTCTGATAAGAAAAACATAATGACAGTGTTTCTTATGACATATCACATCATGATAATGCCATAACAAATTACTGAACATCCAGTATTTTTCCATTCATCACACAGCATGAAAGACAACCAAACATGCAGACAATAATTCTCATCACATATAATATATGTATCTCACAAATAGGCAAAATAACACAGAAAATACAATTCTTCATATCAGGTACATTTACATGATCAATCTTAAAAACAATGTCTATTTATCAATAAAAATTGCATAAACTTTATTTGTAATCAACAATAACTACAAATTCTTCTTATATATCTTATCTCACATTAACGTTATCAGATGTTATACAACATGCATAATATATATTGATATTATCTTCTGTAAAGCTTATTGCCATCAAGAACTAAATATCTCAATCTGATGAAGGATTCTCAGTTACCCTTGGTAAAAAGTAGTGGCATAATTCCTCCAATGAATGGATGAAATTTCCAACTGGTATTGAACATTAGAAGTAAGAATAAGACTTTTTTCATGAATGTATTCATTCACTGCATGAAGAGAAAAAGCTTTTTTACTTTCTCTAAAGTATGTTACACTTTCTTCCGCTAATAATGATAACATTTAATACTCGTAAAAATGAAAAAGGTCTGCAAGGACCAACACTGCTTCCAAGACTGACCCTGACATACTGCTAATTATCAGAATTAGGTAATAGGAAAAGAAAAGCCAAGATGCTGTATAAGCATCACTATTCACATGAGGCTACTACCTCTACAAACAATACTTATCCCTGTTGTTGAAAGT
>NC_051407.1:22209819-22211406 GCF_015228065.2 Penaeus monodon
CACTTAAAGGAACATTTAACCCTTTCACAATAGATGACATCTAAGCATATCATGGGGAACTGGGCCCAAATACAGGGTCATGAGTACCTATGCCACAAGCAGTTAGGTCTGCTCAATTTGTGCATGCTCAACTATTGTTGGGTTGTTTGGCCCTGTCTGCAGTTACCAAAGAGATATAGCCCTTAAAACTAGGCTAAAAGTCCCTTTCCAGCCTATTATTAAAAAAGGATATGCTACAGCCAAAGATACAACAAGCAGGGTAAATGTTTGTTACCCACACTTCTTAATTTTTTACCTGTGCAACTGGCAGTGTGCAAAGCTGTGAATGGTTAGGTATGATGGGAGGGTAATCCCATCCTTTGAAGCCATGCTTAATCAACATAATCAAAAAGTATATTAACATAATCAACATAATCAAAAGTATACTAACATAATCTAAAGTCTCTTAGCTCTTACCCTTATGAAAGAGTACAGCACAGTACAAACTATACTGAGTGACCTTTTCATAACACTTCCAAAGCCTACTTGGGTTAACTCCCTACCTAACCTCTGTACATTTTCATGTGCATGAATATTCATCCAGAAATATTTTCATCATGTTATACTAGAATCATACTTGAGGTATATGCATACATCCTCTAATTACTAGCACCAAATGGTATTCAGGGATGACTTCAAAAGACTAGTATCTTCTGTTAACATCTGTAACAAACTGTGAATTTGTTGTTCTATGACAAATTCTTTTCAGTCCCCAAATTTTCACTACAGGTTGACCTTCAAGTAGTCCAGCAACTATTACAACTCAGGAGAGAGATTTCAATCATTAGATTGTTTACTTGGACGAGGTAACTAACGCACTTACCTGTGCCACCCATGGCACCATCAATGTACTACATCTACTACAGCAACTTTCAAAATGACATAGATGTCAACAGGTAGTTGACACCCCAAGATTTTAGGCTGAGCCTGAGGGTTGACAATGTGTTGATACTCAATTTGGCTTTGACTATATTCTTATCCCAATGGCACCAGGCCATCAATTCACCGGCAAGCACTCCTGCTAGGACTGTCAGAGCAGTCTGGAAACTCTTTATTTTATTTTACTTTTATAAACAAAAGCACGAACAAAGATGTATAGCAAACAATGACCTATTTCACTGAACTCACACTGTGCAACCTTATAAACAGTCACTATGGCGTAGCAAAACCAAAACTTGGCCAACTTGGTGTTTTATGTGGCCCATTTGCATAAGCTAATCAATAATACATAATAGTATATGTATTATTCTACTTTTACTACCCTAAGCTTTGATTGTATGGAAAATTAACTATTTCATTACCTATCCTACAATAAGTATATACTTTCTTACTTTATCTTAGATCTTGAGAGTCACCTGGAAGAAATCAATGACCAAAATTTTGTGATAGCCAAATTACTGAAAAAAAAAAAAAGCCTATATCACTATGACTATAAAGTCAATAACTATGCAATTTCTCATATCTAAATGAGTTGAGAACAAACAAAATAAACACAAATCATAGAATGTTGTTATGCGTTGGAAAAGTTGTTTACACAATGAACCAGTG
>NC_051407.1:22211749-22212139 GCF_015228065.2 Penaeus monodon
GGGAGCACTGGATTAACAACATACAGGTTTTTGCAGCAGTTTTTCTCTTCTTGCTTTGGTAATTTCTCAATGTGTTGGGTCTAATAGCAAGGTAGGATGAAGTATATCTGGGATACTGATAAAATAATAAAGACACTGACATCCTTTGTCAAGATAGCTAGATTGTTTCCTTGATTTGTGACATACTTCTAACTATATATAGCCTTTTCTATTTATCTAGCACATATTCAAGCCATCTTCCATTCAAACGTATTTGCTGTAAACAAGGGATAACAATAATTTCCTTGATAAACTTCATACCATTCCTACTTATCTGGATAAACAGAGATGACTACAAACTTAGTGGATTTTTGTGATTGTATTTTGCCTCCCTCTGTAAATAACATGTAG
>NC_051407.1:22212171-22213900 GCF_015228065.2 Penaeus monodon
GCATCCAGTACCCAGACAGAGGCTTCCGAGCAATATGCAAAACAAAACAGATGAACTGATGAATATCAAAAGACAAAGCTGTCATAGGCCAACAGAAAATAAAAAACAACAAGAAACAACATCGCATACCGCCATATCAATATCTTAGAAATATAGGGTAAAGTATCACCTTTTTTATGGATAAATTTATAAAAAAAATTAAGATCTTGGAAAAAAAAATAAAAATAAATGAATATGTAGCCACTAAAATCCCCCTTCATAACTTCATATACCTCTAATTCATAAGTACATCTCTTTGACCCCAAATATTAGATGTCATAGAGAAAAAAATAAACAAATAAACAATTGGTGATTGTAGTTTCATGATCAACATAATTCTGCAAACACCTTCAAGACAATAGTTATAAAATAATTTTCAACATAAATAATATTAAAACAATAGATTACATCAACATTCAATGTACACTGACTGAATGTAAAGGTATGAGACAGTATTTCATCACATTTTCATAATGGAAGAGTATCATCACCACATTCATTTTCACATCATGATAATTTGAGCCATACACACTTTCATCCTCATTCAAACAAAACTTCCATAATATTTTGGTAGAATCTATCAGTGGAAATAAGCAGGGAGGATTTTTCAGACTGTCACAGTCTGTCCGAAAACAAATGTCAAGTGGCTGGAAACACACAACTGAAAAAGGCACATAAGCTTTGTAGTTTATTCCTACAAGTTCACAGAGAAAGATGAGAAATCAGCTATTGCAGTAGAGTGAAGACAAGAGTACCCTATGCTGGGAATTCATGCTCACAAACTACCTTGTTGGAAACACAAGCTTCTATGTGTCTATAAAATAAGGAAATCTGCATAATAATTACGTTACTTGTCTACTTGTACCATACATTACATGCCTGCTCTTCTGACTTGTAGCCCATACAGATTTCTATATACAGAACAAGTAATTCATTTGTATAGGTTTATATATCAAAATGTTGCAAGGTAAGCTATTGGAGGATTTACCGTTTTAAATTTGTGTATTCAATTTAAATATATTTACTACTGTAAATTAATTTAATAACAATTTCTTGTATCTCTCTTTCTCTTGCAGAACAGTATCTTATATTCATTGCAATATGTATAATTTCTCATAAGATGTATTGTGATGATCTTTTTAGTTATCATTCTGCATCTGATGTCTTCATGATTAAAAGGAATGTCACACTCATGTTGGCAGAGTCTATTCAGAGGATTATTTTTCTTCATTAAATAAGGTATAAATAAAAGTCCTATCTTTTTCATAATATTTTATACTAATGTTTTCAAAATATACAAGAAATATATCCAACCCAGTATGAAAAAATTCTATTTCTGTGCCATAAAACTATTCTGTCTGAAGCTTTTTGTAATGCCAATCTCATGCAGTATACTTTATCTGAATAATGTTCTAAAATCTAAAGGAATGACCAAAAAATCCCTTCAAACTGATATTTCAGAGAACCAAGTTTTCCTTTTCATCACATATTTCAAAACAGACTTGTCACTTTTTTATACCTTTCATGAATTATGGAGTGAATGAGAGCAAAATTTTTCTCAATATGAAATAATTAAATTTATGATGCTTATTTACACTGCTTTCATCCTAGCACTGACACCTCTTGTCTACTACTTTTGATTTTCATTTATGAAGCTAATAAATAAAAAAATCAAAATTTCAGCTGACTG
>NC_051407.1:22213951-22215556 GCF_015228065.2 Penaeus monodon
TATGTTGGCAGGCAATATTTACATATTTAAAAAAGTTCTTGCTGTTAAATTTTGCATCAATAAAAGTATTCCAATATGTGCTATATATAACAGCCTTTAACTAAATGCTATCATTAAAGCATTGCTTTACACTCCAGATATCATATGAAAATATTCACCTTTATGCTAAAGGGAAGAATTAGTGCTGGCTAATATCCATATATGTGTCCTTGTAATAATTAAAGGACCATTTTACAAACAATATTCCAATAATGGAGGCAAAGGGACACCTTAATGATAACAACGATGGCTTAAAATTAATAGCAAAATAACTTTGCAGCAACAGTATAAATAATCTGCAAAACCCTCCATCTTAGCACAGAAACAGCCTTTTAACAACTTTTTACCTTATATAAGTACTAGACTAACAATTAATAATAATATTTAACATAAATTTACTAATCAATGCTTCCAAGCAATGAACTGTAATAAAGATGCTTTACAGAGATGCATATATACATTTTAAACAAAAAACAACACTACATCCAATTCAACCTGCAAAAACTTCATACATCTACTTTTGATTAAATATTTACAATATAATAAAATCTCTTAACACATTATGATACAGCAGGTCTACTGTAATCAAAATCAACATATTTGCACTCCAATTAAGTAAAATTATCAACAGATCAATATGTTCATGAAATTTTCATCCACTAACATCCATCTAAAAATAAAGTTTCAGTAATAACTAATTGGTTACATAAATGGTTAATCAAATTAAACTAAAATTAAAAAGAAATTTCTTTACCACAGCACCTTTTTTTTTCTTTAAACAATAAATGTTAGTACAACCTATTTTCAATGTATATCGTTATGACGAATTAAAAAACACCAGTATAAGAAAATTGTAATGCTCCATACAGCACATAAAAATTAATGTATAAACAGCACACACTGCTCACAAAATACTTCAGAATTGCTACCATTAATACTTGCATGTTAGTCTCTAAAGTTAAGAGTTCTGAATTTAGAAAGTTAGGGAAATATCTAAATCAAGAATGGAATATAGATGAGAAGTGGGGAAAAAAAAAAAAAACATGAAGTGAATACATTACCCTGTTTGTTAATTTCCTTGTATTCCAAACTTCACACATCACTATATAAAAATGTAAAAACCAGAACATAACCCTCTCATGCACACAGTAAGTTCGTAAGCTTCTATTTCCAAACTTACAGGACTGACACGATAGCACAAAATGATTATTAAATTTTGATTGTGTCAACTTTTTTTTGCCTACAAAGTATCCCTAGGGTCATAAATAATTGTTCCGTATCATATGCCCAAAAAATGTATGTATGTGAATATATGAAAATAATCTAATAAATATGATTTTTTAAAAATCAATATTGTCACACTGATCCAGCTCAAAGTTTTCTTACTCAATGTTATGTACTACATAATCATACAGCACAATTAAATGCACTTCCCATTGCTGTCATCCGAAAGAAAGACTAGCTTACTGCTAAAATACTCTCCCTGGAATTTTCAGGCCTTTGAACCAATTTGTCTACCGAGTTGCCAAGTAATTAATTTCACACTTCAGCACCCTACCAGGACAA
>NC_051407.1:22215834-22216001 GCF_015228065.2 Penaeus monodon
TTTTTGACAAATATTCATGTCTGATGATGCAAATCATATCAATATGGGTGTTGGCATCCTCTTCACTTTACCATAAATATCAGTAGCATGAGAGGGTTACATATCATTAATCAGTCAACAAAATGTTGACACTTCAGCATTTACCTTTTTTCCTTTTTTAAATGGGA
>NC_051407.1:22218424-22220385 GCF_015228065.2 Penaeus monodon
TCTCAATATATGCCCACATTTCTGTGTTTTTATATAAGAGGCATGAACTGTGTGTTTTATAGGAATACTTGAAAGATTTATGAATCTTGTTAATTAAGCTTTCTAATAAGGCAAGTATTGTAGCAAAAGCCTGTGATATCGTTCATCAAAGAAAAAGACATAGAAAAAACATTGGCAGAACAATATATAAAAAGTAGTAATACTTATCAACATGAAGAAAATTAACACACTAGGCTAACTTTGCAGGTAGAGCAAACCATAGAATAACTGCATGCAAAATCATTGAAGAAATTAAGAAAAACATTCACTATTTAACTACCACTCACATGATCTTAGGTTATGTAATTTTGTACCCCACACTTAAACTTACTTGGGGGATAAAAGAAGCAATTCATAATAATAAAAGCACTTCAAAATGAAACAACCTATTATATTTACAATCACAAAAATACAACTCACCAACATTCTAACCACTCTCCCAGAAAAATGAAATCTCCTCTGACCTCACCCGACTTACACACTTGTTACAATGCCACTGCTAACTACCCCAGAGTCTAAGCAAGATCCCCAAGGATGCCCAGGAAAGAGAACCCAAGGAATACAGCAAGCCCCAACACGTCCTCCTCCACCACAACAAAGGAGTTTCCTTGGCCTTGAAGGGGTGGAAATACATTTAACAAAATACATTTCGTCTCCTTCCTACTTCCACAATCTACTATGATAACTGAGCCTTTGATTCCCTCGATCATGTGGTCTGAACTTATTGAACTTACTTTCTGCATTGCTAAATAAACGAGGGTGACTTTCTGAGGCTTTGTGAACGGCTCGAGCCCCTTGGCCGAGGGAGACGAGGGATGGGATTACGGCCCGAGTTTTGGCTTTCGCGATAGACTTTAGGGCTCCCTGCTGCATGTAATGGTGAGAAAGATCCTGTCTAGCGCCCTGGGAGGAGAGTGCAGCCCCAAACAACAGCTTGTCACGGGGACTGCACAGACAGACGAACTTTAGCATCTGAATGACGAAATGGGTTAAGCTCTTTTATCCCCCGATTACACAAGCTTTTCATTCACGAATTTTGCCAAAGTCCCCCGAGAAATATCCCCGACGAATGCGGCTATCGGACGAATAACTTCATCCAGAAATATAGACAGGCAGAAGTGTTTGCGAGAGAGAAAAGTGAGGTTGTTTTGGTGCGTACCTGGTCCTCCGCCATGGTGGTGCTGCCATCTGTCGGGAGCGGGGGGAGGGGGGCGAGGGGGAAGGGGGAGGCGAGGGGGACGGACGAGGGGGGAGGGAAGGAGCCGACGGAGAAAGGAGGGAGCGGAGGGTGAGGGGAGGGAAAGGAGGGAATGGGATATGGGGAGGGGAAGGAGAGGACGGGAGGAGGGAGGAGGAGAGGGAGAGAGCGGGGGGGAAGGGGTTGGAGAAAGGAGGGATGCGCCCCTCTCCCCGGCTCCTTCTCCTCTCTCTCTCTGCACGCTGGGGGTCAAAAGAGGGGAAAAGACTATCTAAACTTAATAAAAGGTTTTATCTGAAGATGTTGGAGTTCTTGTAAGGAAGGAGATCAAGCGGGAGTTAGTTAATTCATAATTTATCTTTTTTGCATGTGGGAAATTTATTACAATTCATAACTTGGTTGGCCGTTACAGCCCTTAATACAGCTTGCTTTGGTCATATTTGGTTACGAAATAATTCTGGTGGTAAATTCGCAAGGGCGTCCTTAAATATTCTTGCTTGTTCAAGTAAAGGGGGTTGAAATGATCTTTTAAGAGAAGGCAGCTTTTTGTTTCACAGTATCTTTCCACGTAAATCCAGACTACTTAGTTATGGATTGTATCACAAAGAAGTGGTTATAAATAGTAAATAAAGAAAGACAGATAAAAGTTCATGAATAAATATAAGATGCGAATAACAGAGAAAGGCTGACATGTTCGAACAAGTAACAAAGTGGAGTAGCATCT
>NC_051407.1:22221766-22222475 GCF_015228065.2 Penaeus monodon
GAAATTCCACCATTATGGATCAAGAGTTGATGGACCTTTTTATATAAAACTCAAACATTTTGATTTATCACACAGAACTAATTAAAAAGCCAATCAACAAAACACATTTACACCAGTCCTTGGTTGAAAATTATCCCGAACGTTTCATTAACATTATTGAAGGCATGTTTCGGCTGTAGTCAAGGCTCATCCTAGTAGCAGCTGATGTGCAATGGAACCGATGGACTTCCACTTGATAGTCACATGACAGCACCGACCTCGTGCTGCGTTGTGACTGCCGCCAGGGAGCCTTCAATCTAGCTGGGTGCGGTACCTGTTATACCTGGACCTTATGTAGCTCTGTGAGTGGGACCACCCTTCTTCGGTGATCGATGGCGGTCCGGCTACACGTATTTTAGCCCGATGCTCTATTGTAGGGTTTTTAGTCTACATCTGGATTTTGATACCGAGGTTGAGGTGAAAGTGACAGTATGATGGCTGTTCCGAGGGACAGATTTGAGATGAAAGAAAATTTGGGCTTGATAGGACATTGGTGGGATGTCTCATGCCACGCATAACCGTTACTCTTTATAAGGTCTTATGAACCACATTTTGAATACGGTTTTCAAATACGAGCTGAGTGCTAAATTCGTCCCTCTGATTTCCGAGGCATTGTTACACCCATTGACTGTATTATAAAGAAAAAAAAAGATAATGACTATTTTGGTCT
>NC_051407.1:22224385-22225195 GCF_015228065.2 Penaeus monodon
TTTACATTTTACATGTAAAAGCCGTCAAAGTACTGAATACAAATATTTAAACATTCTTTTGCTTTCATGATTCCACTTCTGTTTCAGGAAGTGAATTGACCATCTCTCTCTTTACAGAGATTTTCTCTTATATATGTAGTGGCAATGCTCATCAAACATCTAGCAGTATGGCAATTCGAGTCAAACTTTGGTGTCAAGTACTGAGTTAACTGAAGCAACACGTTGTTTAAGTCCTTTCACAGAATAGCCTAGTACTTACATGGATCACACTGCCTTGCCCTGCATATTCTCATGAGAGTTGAGAGAAATGGGACACAACTTGAATAAGTTTGCATAATCAGACAAACATGCCTACAGCCCAAAGGGAGGATAATGCATGCATGACACTTATCAAGCACGCGCATTGTGCTCATGAATTCGTTGGGCAGTTGATCAGGAGAAAAGGGTCCTCCGTGGCGCAGTGTGTAGGCGAAACAAAAGGACGTCATAACATTTGCAGCTGTGAAGCCTTGGAGTGCTTAAATCAAGGTTAGCAAGAAGTCTGCACAAACTCGTCTTTTTATTGTAATCTTCATTTTCTTGCGTATACAAAAAAGTAATATAAATTCACCAATAAAAAAAAGTAAATCGATATGTGGACTAGAAAATTCCACACAGTTGACAAAATCAGACTAGGAGTATTAGCTAGCATTACATAACGAAGGAATCAAGTGTCGGAACAATCAGAAAGCTCGAAACTATTTATTCAAAAGTCAACATGAGAAGACGGACAATGCGAACAGATTCGGAAATAAGGTAGGGTTATTCTGA
>NC_051407.1:22226047-22226313 GCF_015228065.2 Penaeus monodon
GACAAGCTGTGAAAAATGTAGGGTGTTGAATTCTCTCTAAATAAGCATGATTGCCTTGTTTTAAAAGATGCACACAAAGAAGTCTTTACAGTACGCATCTGAGAATGGTAGGCTAGTTATCTATGAAAAAAGAAATTCGTTTTCTACCACCGGCATTTATCATTACCATAGAAAACGGAGCAACTCTGGGCAAGTGTTGGAGTATGTACGAAAGTTCGAGATATGAATTGCAATCGAAAGTAGAAAAAAAAACTGGGTCATAATTA
>NC_051407.1:22229598-22230209 GCF_015228065.2 Penaeus monodon
AAGTTATCTTAAATATACCTCTGTTGTGGGTTCGTATAAATCACATCAGAAGTTCCAGTGAAGGGAAGGACAGTTGTAAGGGAAGGTGATATGGGTGCAGCCGGTGAGACAGGTGATGTAGAAGGGACTGGAGAGAGAGCAGAATCAACAGATATGGTAGTCACTGTTGAATTTGACCTTTCCACACGTCGATGTGATTGAGTGTCTTCATCTCCTCCTGAGTACATGTCAGCAAGGATCCCACTCTCTGTGAATATAAATTGATAATTATTACCTCCACCAAATGAAAATGTAGTTTTAAATACCAGATGAAACTTTTTCTTCATATCATTGACTTATTAATATCAAATAACAAGTAACAATGATATCAAAATTCCTTCTACATTTTTTTCCCTTCTTTTCCTACACCTGACTGCCCAAGAGCCTACTCACCTACTGATTTCACACTACTTCTAACCCCTCCTCTCAACTTTTCTCCTAATGTCTTAAACAGAACTAGCATCAAAAGCTATGCCTAAGGCCCTTTCCTTCCCAAAGAATGAAGCACTATGCATCATGCTCTAAATAATCCAATTTACCGCTGATGACACATTTTTCTAACATACCTGCCC
>NC_051407.1:22230251-22230953 GCF_015228065.2 Penaeus monodon
CTTGTTTCATCCTTACTGATACTTATGTTCTTTTACTATTTTATAATTCTCCTCTGTTAAGATGGGGCAGCTTCCTTACTTCTAAGAACAGATTGAATACTCTCTTTAAATTCTTATCTGCAAGGCTTTCTTCCTAAATCCCTATATTTCCATGAAATGTACAGAATATTATACTCTACAGCTATTCTCAATCTCATCTCTTCATATATACATTTAGAAAATTATTCTTAGCCATTCCAGCACTCAAATTAATTGGTAAAAATTAACTTTTCATTCTCAAGAAAGAAATAATTTGATCTTTAACATAACTTTACTTCTACCTGACAATCTATACCTATCCAATCACAAAGATGTGTAACTAAATCTCTTCTCTTCATTAAAACCTAACATATACAATCTTTACAACAAAATATTGTCAGCATATCTCATGGCATCAGATTGCTTTCCAGATTAAAATATCATTCCATTACTTCTTGACTGAAAGAATACTCATCCCTTGATAAATGTCAGTAATTTTACAATCTATTTCTAGGCATAATAAGTGTGATTTTTAGGTGTGCATTGAAAAAGCACAAAAATATACATACCTGCAGAGCACTGACTTGTCCGTGTCACAGAGCGATGCAAGGCTCTTGGTGAATCTCCAGGTTCAAACCCCAAGTTAAGGGTACCAACATGTGTGGGACAGACTGTTGATGAGTG
>NC_051407.1:22230995-22232843 GCF_015228065.2 Penaeus monodon
GCTTACAGAAATTATTGAATGAGGTCTCTTTCCAACTCCATTCAATTCACCAATTGTTGATATGGACCCAGAGCGAAGACGAGGTGCTGCAAAAAAGGCAAGTATATTAGCGATTTTATCCATGGAATTTTAAATAATAACATGCTGGTGAGACTTGCTATGGAGCATATAAATAAAAGTTTATCAGATAAATAAAACTGATCACTAAAATCCCTAACATACCTTTATTCAGCTGGTTGATACTAATTGACCTGTCACTAATTTGGTCTTCACTGGGGCGGATATCCAAACAAGGCTTGTTTCCTATTCCCATGGATGACATTTCATGGAGCCTCATGGTTCTATTTCGCAGAGCTTGCCGCCATAACAGCTTTGAAATCTCTTCAGTCCAAGCTTCCTTCATTTCAGCATTGTGTGCTTGCAGAAGATAAGTATCAGATGGTTTCCTTTTCCGGAACCAAATCTCAAATTTTGTTGTGCTGTCTCCAACTTGCTCTGTTAGGCCAATGTCTGTCATTTTCATACTGTACTTGTATTGGAAAATGTCAAGTGTCTGAAACAAACAAAAATTATTTAGACCTGATGAATTTATCTCTAACAAATATCATCATCATCAAACTTTTGCATTAAGGATTCTACCCTTAATTAAGATCAGCTTAGAAATTGTTTCAGATACAACAGAATCTTACCTTCTTTTCTGGGTCTCTTCTAGCTTTGCTGAAGAGTATCAAATCTTCAAATAAAAAGACATGCCTGATCGATTTCTTTGCTCTGCTTCCTTCCCATACCATGAATTCACCCTGTCTTAAAAGTCTACCCTGTTCCTTAAGGTTCACCTGTGTGAAAGAAAAAGGTTTGATAAAGTTTTTAAATTTATTTAAAAATTCTGTACATCTGAAAAAAGGTTTTAAATAAATTGCATATCATACATGAAAATTACCTAAAGGTAAACAAAAATACACATAATACATACATCACAGTCTCTTAGGGAATCCATTGCAAGAAGGTCATTGCCATGACGCAGCTGAAATTGAACCATTTCCTGTGCAGATTGGAGGTCTTCATAATGCTCATCACCTCGAGCACACTCTTTCAGCAGCTGTAAGTAAGTGCAAAAGTTAAACCAGTGTATGAATGACATGAGGAATAAGCGACTATGTATGTAGATGCATAAATTAGCTGAAACTGCATTTGGACAAAGTTCAACTGATAAGTACAATTTTCTCCAATAGACACTTTTTGTTCTTATCTTCTTTTTTCATATTATGGCTAATCAGCAATCATAAATAGTAATAAAGTACAAATGTTAATTTAGAAGAACAGTTTCACATATTACAAACAGCAATTTCTATTATCTCCAATACCATATTACCTGCGATGAATTATGTGCACTATACAGAAAAATCTCTAAATTTCCATTTATTTTCAAAATTTCTCACTAAATACTCTGCTTAAGCACTATACAGAAAAATCTGTAAATTTTCATTTATTTTCTAAATCTCTCACTAACCTGTTTAAGGATCAGAGCATATTTGCCCATTCTCTGAACAGGCTTCAGAAGATAAGATGCAAGATCCATCCGATCTTTCAACTCAAGCTGCATTGCTCGGAAGAATGATGAACCGTACTCTGACATCAGGGCATCCGACTTGGGTTTGTTTTTGTTGTACAGGGCATAGAGATAGAACTGACTCTCCTGAAATAATAATAGAGTTTAGAGATTTTACCAAAAAATAAAATGAATTAAGAAACAATGAAATCAATATGATTCTGAAAGAGTACAATTATTTTTTGTAACAATATGCAATAAAAATCAATCATACAATCTCTAATCTATTAAAAATGTGC
>NC_051407.1:22232861-22234814 GCF_015228065.2 Penaeus monodon
TTAAAGTTCTTTAATCCTTTACCTAACCAAAAATATACCTCACAAATTACTTACATATCTTAAGAATATGGAGCCAACTGAAAAAGGCCGCATCTCACAAGCCTCTAAAGCACGGAGGAAATATCCGGAATGGAACTCGTAGATCTTCTCTATATTCCCAAATATGACATTGCGTTGTCCCCTAAGTGCTTGCGGAATGTCTTCTCTCATCAGTTCTGGGATATAATTCTGAAAGCAAGACACACATTCATCAGCTTTTAAGTTACAATGACACTTTCATGAAATGTTTTGTATACTTCTTTTGAACCTAAATGAACTATTTAACATCATAATTCCCATTTACAGAAGACATATTTATAAGGTGACTTACCTCTATTATGTACTCAAGTGCATTAACATAATCTCTCTCGGTCTGGATAAGTTCCCTCATAATCAGCAATAGGGTTCTGCAAAAAGGAAGGATAATAGTACATACACATGCACAAGATTACATGTTATTTTCTGTCTATTTTGAACAAAACATGAAAAGAAATATACAACTGAACATAGTGAATACACAATGAAGAAGAAACAGCAGTATACTAACTTGTTTTTCTTCACTTCTGCTTGTGTCAGATCTTCAGTGTTGATTGAAAGGTTTAACTGTGAACCACGAATTAGCAAGTGGGAATTGACAGATGAAGACGGAGGTAAAGTCTTGTGACTTGATGGGGATAGAAGCCCTCCATCATCAAGGCTGCAAGAAAAAAAAATGTGTATACAATAAATAAATAAAAGTAATATATTCAGCATTAAGCAAATATATAATTACATTAGAAAAAATCAACGTTGAAACAAATTTGAAAGATGGGCACTAGAATTTATAGGGAAGTGATAATGATAACCAAACCATAAGTAACCTTACCTTGTGTTTTCATCTGCATGCTCTTTAGGAACAAGACCGAACTGCCACGTGTTGGCTCTTTTCATGAACTTCTTGTTAATGCTGACGGGTCCTGAACTCTCGCTGGACGAACAGGAACTGCTGCCACTTGTACCACTAGAACCCGATGAAGAAGTTGTTACTCCAGATGTAGAAGTAGTTAATTTTTGTGATGTGGACGTAGGGAGTGTAGAGCTCTGCTGAAGGTCCTCGGCACTTTCCCGGACTTCTTTGATGCCACCCAAGCTTGTGCGGGCTTCTAGGGGCGTTTTGGCAGGCGGTGGGGGCGGCGGGGGATCCAAGAACACGGAGTCATCATCTGTGTCCAGCGACGGACATCGTGATAATGATTCTCTTGGCCGCGAACCAACGGACGAGACTGATCTTCTGCGACCCGATGCATTGAGGGGCGAGGAGGCCAGCCAAGCCAAGGGAGACATGTCTTCACCTCCTCCTAATATTTCACCGAGGTCAACAAAGCTCTGACAGTCGAATTCCATTTGCCGTTTTGCTTTCTGAAGAATTGCTTGACGATTACGTAGAAGTTCCGAAGTTTCTTGACATCGCATCTGTGCCATCTACAAGATAAATTGATTCGAAATTAAAATATGTCATTTATGCTACGGCATATTTCAACCAAGCTATGTTAATTTATCGATCACAATTATATTCACAAAACTAACCTTGCATTGTTGCAGAAGGGTATGATTGTTGAGTCTTGTTGCTAGCATGTTCATGGCCGTAAAGGTGTCATCAGCAATAGGCGGGTGCTCCTCCAGGTAGGCTGAGAGGGCACGAGCGGCCGACCCCACTTGCTCGGGGGACGCCAGGCCTTCGCCCTTCACTCGCCCTACAACCTTCATGGCTTCCAGGGCCCATTCATACGACTGCAAACAAAAAGACACTGGTGAGAAAAGGTTTGGCCCGATATATATTTAAAGAATTATTAATGTCCTATAGGATAATCATAAACGTAAATAACATGTTTTTTTATGAAGAAAATTCCTAGAAACATTACTACACTACAAAAA
>NC_051407.1:22235363-22235747 GCF_015228065.2 Penaeus monodon
AAATATGTCCATGATATCCTCCCCGTAAAACTTATCACGCAAGTCGAAATCTGGTTTCGACTTTTCCTTTACTTCGTCCCTCCCCTTTCTTCTCCTCCCCCAAATAAATGACACGTTAACTCAGGCCAACCAAATGGCATCTGACGCGAGTACCAAGAAAGCTAAATTAGCAAAGGGGAACAGCGGACGAGGGAACCACAACCCTTCTACCTGGGGTGTCGCCCATCTAACCCGGCCACGGGATCACGTCTTCCGCGTTACAATGGGCATCCTACGGAGCTTCATTTGGCTTTGCGAGGGGCAGGGCTGTGTGCCGAGCAAGACGTGTTGCCTTGGGGATGAGGCCAGATAGAAGGACCATTCTCATTTAAATTTTACATTCCC
>NC_051407.1:22235788-22236242 GCF_015228065.2 Penaeus monodon
TATCGATTAGGAGCAGAGGAATGCATCAAAAGAGGCACATCTCGGCAGAAAGAGAATTCCTCTCGTGGCCCACCTTTTCTGTTGCTAGCCACTAAAGCCGACACATTAAGCGCCCTTGTTCACAATTGTTCAAAATCTAACAACACATTCGAGGAGCCAAGCCAACACTCCGGGGCGTCGCCGATGGCCTCTGCGTGGTTCAGCGAGAGCGTGCCCTCCACCAACAGATTATTCAGCTAGTTAGGTCATCATTAGGAGCATCTCTCTGCGTGAGGTCAGGAGGGAAACTTGTAATGGATTCATCTCGCTAGATCTATTTGGAATGAAATTTCACGCAAGTCTAGCCTGCTTTCTACAAACATCCGGCAGCACGAAGACACACTAACTTTTTGAAATGTAAAATCTTGACGCTTTCTCATTTATTTCTTATATCATTTCAGAGTTGGAGTGCGAC
>NC_051407.1:22236278-22236393 GCF_015228065.2 Penaeus monodon
TAGACTACACTGCTCTAGGTTGTACGTAACAAAGACAACCAAGGTTTGTAGGTTTGGCTTTACAGTGTTTAGTCACGTTTATATTGCAGAAAAATACTTCGGTCACCTTCAAAAG
>NC_051407.1:22236484-22236780 GCF_015228065.2 Penaeus monodon
ACAAAATATAAATATGTAGAAGCCTTGTAGTCAATATAAAAAATGTATTAAAAGATAAAACGTACTATCATATTTGAAACAAACCAATTTTGTTTTGAAAGGGAATTATTTGTTACCAACGTGCCTCACTTTGCTAATATTAAGGTGAACGAAAATTCGCCTTTTCCACATGAACAAGCCAAAACCAAATAACAAACATCAATAAGAGCAATAACAAAACTATTTAAAACATTTAGATACACCTAAATTCTTGCTTGTAAAAAAACAATCAATTCTACAATCATATGAGTGCTGAA
>NC_051407.1:22236880-22236970 GCF_015228065.2 Penaeus monodon
ATACTTTAATGACGTATGTTTCTAAGTGAGATGTTATGACTGGTTCTGAAGTACTGTTTAGTGTTGTTTTATTATATTATTCATTATCCA
>NC_051407.1:22237664-22237781 GCF_015228065.2 Penaeus monodon
TGAAATTATGTAAAAGCAATATATCTTGTAAATGTACTTCTTTTCAGAATATGAAATCTCACAAGGTGCCAGATCATCATCTCGCAGACGATTTGTTTACCACTGTCTCCCTGTACA
>NC_051407.1:22238266-22239361 GCF_015228065.2 Penaeus monodon
AATGGTAATCAACAACAAACCACACAATTTTCTCCCCTCAACAAATGTAGCATTCCAAACATTAGACAAGCATTACCGTCAGCGATCATAAGACACTGGAAAGTCCCTCTATCACATGGTGTCAATATCGATGAATTAACTAAATATGCTACGTAAAAGTTTCCCACGCGGAGAAACCACGGCGCTCGGGCCGAAACAAAACGTGATCGCCTCCCGCAGCCTGGCCTTTGATCCTGAGGCGTGTTTGCGAAAGGATTAACACCGGGAAGTTTATTGGCGCTACTGGAAAGTGTCCGGTGTCCCGCTGCCTTTGTTTACATTTATATCTCGTGGGCATTCATACATCACTGCGTGTGTGCATGGTTCTTGTTCAGTCCCGTTGGGGATTGACCAGCACCTTGTGGTACCCAGTACTCTTGGTATGTTCAAAATGACGGGTGACTGTATAACTTGTCGCTCTTTGAGTCAGTGTGAAAATGAAAGAAATCACTCAATGAGGTAAAAGTAAAGTGGAATCGAGTCCGATACATTACAGACAATTACATATATTCACGGATTTAAGCTTACTTGATAATTTGTTCAATTTTCCCCTGATGCCTTTAGAACGAAGCACCCCTAGTGGGGTCCATTAATGTTTGTGGAAGTTTCAAAACAGATGTCATGCATGTCACTTGAGCCTTATTTGAACACGCATGCTCATGCACGCTAAAACACATACACGCAAGCCTACGCAAACAAGCAATGACAACACACTGTCGTTGTTTGTGTCAAAACAAAATATTTATTTGAAAGGTGAAATAACCTACAGTGTGTTGAGTATATTTTTTCTGTTCATACACATGCAAGTGGCACAAGGGCATACATCTACGATGCACGCATACACAGACACAACCTCTCCATCCTTTGCCAGACAGTGAAGACTATAATGTAGACAACTAAATACAGTAATTACAGCAAATAGGTGGTGGTAGCGTTTGGAAGCGTCCGAAACGCTCTCCCTTCGCATAATTACAGGCGACTCCAGCCTTTATGGAGCTACATCTTCACAATGTGTCAATCTCTGCACGACGCTCTCGAATATACTGCGCGATGGGT
>NC_051407.1:22239725-22241059 GCF_015228065.2 Penaeus monodon
TTATCGAGGCCTCAGTTTGTAGAATGACAATGAGTGTAACAAAAATAAGCGAGGAGGATTCTGAATCTGCGTTTAGTCATTCTTAATATATATATATATACACGTAATCAACTAGACGAACGTTTCAGGGAGAGTCAAATACCACGAGCACATAAACGAAAGGCGGCTGACCTAGCCATCACGATTTCCGTTACGAGAAAAGTCCTTCGTACTTCTAATCTCGTCACAGATCTTAAAATTAACACTCCCACAATGACAAAAAAAATCTCATATAAAAGTGTACGACGCCTCAGTTCTGTGTGTAGCAATGGTCAGTGACCCTTCGCGCAGATCTTTCTAGCCGTCATCTTACGCGGGTCTGGCGTTTGTCGTCAGCGCCACAAGGGCGAGCAGTACAAATATATCTACACGGCCAATTAAACCTGAACTCTTTCCCTCTCTCAGGGTCGCCCGGGGGTCATTGTATCCTGGGCCGTTTCAGACTCACTCACGTCTTCGCTTTCGCTACTCGCTCCTACCACCATCACCTCGAAACACAAGAGCCTTTCCTCTTTCCCTTCATGACCCTTTTAAAAAATCATGAGCTGCACCGCTCCTCTGACTAAAAGGGAGAGGGAGGGAGGAACATGAAAGGCGGAAGGCAGTGGGTCCTCCATCATCCACCAGGGCCGACGCGCCTCGATGTCCCTCCCCGCAAAAGTGTAATTTTAAACAATCATAAAAATAATGACTGACAACTCGACAACGGACTGCGAGAGCGAGAACATTAATCTATTATCAGAAAATAGTATTTCGTGGGGACCCACGTTTATCTTACCATATCTGTTTTAACATTATTGCAATAATAAACAATAATTATAACTTTCGTTCAAATCATTTTTACTCTGGGCCTGCATAATGCAATAAAAACAGCTACATAGAGATAACGCTTAATATAGCCCACGCTTAAACGTTTGGGGATAAAGGCCAAATGAGAGGTACAGCTTTTAAACGACCCAGGCTGACCCCAAGTTCAGCATGTTAAAAGTCCTGAAATAACGTTCCGGCTCGAAACGCCCGCCGCCATTAGCATAACAATGAAGACGAGGCCGTGTAATCTCGGCCAGGCGAACCATGTTTGCCTTTATGAAAAGCCTATTTTGCCAAGAGGCTGCTGAAGGAAGAATCACGATAAGATAACAAAATTTCACAATGAATATTTTACACTGAAATATACAGTGAGCGATGAAAACATACAGGGTTCAGTGGCAGGGACCAGAACGATCGAGTTACCGTTGCGCCGCAGTTGGTCGCTAAACACGAACTCACTTTACTACTAACATAAAAGCTACTCG
>NC_051407.1:22241097-22241415 GCF_015228065.2 Penaeus monodon
GGGATGGTATATAACTTATGTACAAAACACACAAAAGAGTGAAAAGTAAAAATAGCGGACCGGAAGGATCAGCAAGTCCCTGAGGCAATGGCAGATAATGTGAACGAGAAGTAAGGAGCAATCACACAGCTGTGAGCACCTACGGCTACACATCCAAAGTTTATTTCGGATAAATATTTACTTTCATCAACGGAAACATAGATATACAAGGACACAAGCATTTACATTATATTCCATGTGTATACCACAAAACCTCAACAGTAGCACATTCTAAGAAACACAAAGACTGTATTAACAGCATGGCGTTGGTTATGGGGT
>NC_051407.1:22241807-22242186 GCF_015228065.2 Penaeus monodon
TTAAAAATGCGTCAGAGGAAAGGTACGTGTTTGGAGCAATACGTGACGTTTAAATTTCTTGCCTTCTCTTTCCTGCCCTGAACATGACACGAAAGAGCAAACGATGAGGCGGCAAGAAGCGAGAAACGAGCAGCCAAAACCCGGTGGTCAAATACAGGGATAAAGAGGGCAAACGCCTGTAATGATGCATGAGGGGAGGCGGGGGGATGCTGAAAATGTGCATTGGCTGTTAGCGCGAAGGAAGGATGTGGGAAAAAAACAGAAAAGAAAAGGCAATTCGAGGTACATATATGGCACGAGAAGGTACAACTAAAACGTTAAAATGCTCAAGTTTCAGTCTTTCATTCCTTCTGTCTGTCTGTCTCCGTCCAATCGCCTG
>NC_051407.1:22242291-22242545 GCF_015228065.2 Penaeus monodon
AACCGGTGTAGTGAATAAACAATCTTCGGCCGGTAGGAAGGAACCTTGTGCCACGGACCCCAGGATTCGCCGGAAGTGGGTCGGGGCCACAGTCGTAACCCTGGGAGGCCGCGCCGAAGGATAGCCACGGGCGCCTCCTCTACCCTTAAGTAACCGTTCAGATTCTTAATGTATTCGCACTCCGCTGTCAGAAGTGTCAGGGTAAAAGATTAATCACACGTCTTGGGGAAAAAACAAAAGGTGATAGGGGTGAA
>NC_051407.1:22242571-22244772 GCF_015228065.2 Penaeus monodon
GTCTACATGATCCTTTTCTCTTTCTCAATCGCCAGATCACTAGGCCTATCTATAACTTTAGCAACAGCAACGATAACTGCATTAAATCCTTGCAACATAATCTAATTAAATCTATTTCGATGCCCTCTTCGACTGCTGACAACGAACGCTGCCCTGCATGAGTAAAACGTCAAGCTGCCGATATTCAGAAAGGTCTGATGTGTTAACAGCGCATAGAAGCGACCGCGACTCAAAGGGAAGTTTTTATCTGGCATGCTCAGCTGGATGCCTTTCGCAACGTTTGTTAAGCCGCTGCCATTACGATACTAACATCTGTATGCAGGATGTTAGAAGGAAAATAACTCAGAATAGCAGGCTTCCTGTGTTTGTGCGCCGGCTGAACTCCAGTTCGAGCGCTTATTGCATTTTCTAGAACAAAATGGAAAGCCGAGTTGGTGGTAGATGCGCCTGATTGTATAAGTTCTTCCGCCGCAACGGTATCATGCATGTACCCTGTTAATCTAAAGAGCAGGTGGTAAATTAGCGCGCAAAGAAAACGGAAGTCATCCACATTTTACTAGCAAAATGTCCACCCGCGAATTGTCCTACACAAGAATTTCCACTAATTTCCCGCGTTGGCCCTTTTTTTCTTGGAGTAAGTGGTATTTTCTGCGGTTACGAGATGAAAGCACCGCGGACGATGCTCCACATACACACATGACGTGGACTCGACGCGCTGTAATATATTCTTTCTCTTCGTGTTCCAGCGCATAAACCGATCCGTTGGGTCGTGTCATTGCAGCCAAAAGAACAGAAAAATGAAACGGAAAACATGCTTTCGCTTCGGAGTCACTGAAAAATGGCTCTCTTTCGAATTTTCCGAATATCTTTCTTATTGAAGACCTAAATACACAAGACACATGTTCTCAGCCTTCACCAATGCAATAACAAACATATGAACATACAATACAACAGATGAACATACAATAGCCTCCATAAAAAAGAGATGATGATTATGAAGAAAAGAGAGAAACTTACATGACGGAAGTAGCGGTCACGTGTAACAGTGTAATGGACAAGAGAGCCAACGCAAGGGAGGGAGGGAGGAAAGCCACGGAATCCAAGCCAGCTCGCAAGACCGTTTCTGCCAACATCGATTTCGTCGGCCGGTCACATCTCCCGCCAAGCTTCCCACCTCTCTACGCTTCGTCTATTTCTGATTGCCTTTCGGGTGTTTAGAAGAAAGCGGCGAGGGTGTCCAGGAGGATGCGGCAAATGAGTAGCAATAAGGAGTGAGAGTGATCAGGTCGCGAGCCGGCGCACAGGAAGTGGACAGAGCCAATAAATGACACGTGTGAGAGTGAAACGCAGTCGGCTGTTTTTTTTCGCCCTTTTATCATGTCGACGGGACAATAAATAACTTCCCTACATCTCTGTGGCTGAGTTCCAGCTTTCATTGACTGATGGAAAACATCGGAAATATGCTGATACTTGTACACATTCATCAATAAACACATAGCAAAATAACATAAAAAAGTGAGAGACTTCGAGTGAACCAGTGAGAGCCATAAGGGGAGGGGGTAGAAAAGCAGGAGAGGAGGAGTAAGGAAGGAGTTGTGGAGGGGGCAGTAAGGGAAGAAGGGGATGGGCTGGAAGTGAGGAGGAGGTGGAGGGAGGGGTCCAAGTGTGGGTGGTGCAGCCTGGCAGAAAGTGACCCTGCCTCTTCCACTTGACCACATGCCGTCCCGCACTTGCGTCTCCACCGCATGAATCCGGACCGTCAGTCAGCCACCCTCTCGCCCACCCCAATTCTCGCTGCTCTACCGTGGGTGGCTCTCATCGAACATTTGGAAAAAAAAATTCTCACAACGAATCCCATCCGTAAAAACTTCCTACTAAGCCTATTAATTCGGACGTGTGTCTCCCCTCGAAAGCATGACTGCCTCTCAATCAGGCATCCGTGACCTACTTATTAACATGCACACAACAAAGAGGCACAGATTTCCTTTCAAAAGCTAGACCATCCCCCAATATACACTAATTATCGTACCTGTACCAATAACATCTAAATTTGCATTCAAGTTGCGTTTTGAAAATCGGGGAAACTTGGGAGCTCATCTCCATTTCGAGAGAATTTCAAATGGAGATGGAGTATGAATATGTAAAAGTCACATATGGTCAATCTGCTGTCCGTTGCGATACTGACCATTCTGTGTGTGTGT
>NC_051407.1:22245037-22247949 GCF_015228065.2 Penaeus monodon
TATATGTGTGTCTCCGCGCTTTCCCTTCACATGTCCTGAGCGTCCCTTGGCCGACTACTGCGTTATGACTATTAATATCTCACAATGACCATGATGAGGACCTTGGAGAGATCTACCCTCGCGCCCTTTCTTGCTCTCTAGGTTAAGCTGTCTCGAGAAACCGCCGTAGAGTATGCTTATCTTCAAAAACCCTATTCCATAGAGACGATTTATGTTGCGTGGTTCCGCCTTTCAAATACAAATTTGGCCGAATCGCCTTATCAATACTCTAATATCACGACCTTAACCCACCCCGCCGTCACCCAAAACGGACATGGCAATGAGGAAAAAAATCCTAGCTTTTCTCCCCGTAACAAGGATACTTGCCTCCCATCTTAATAAACCTCCTAAAACAAAGAAAACAAAAACGACCCTCAAACCAACAAAAACAGCACCAAACGAACAAATAAACGGCCCAGAGGAAGGTTGTCAGCGAAAGCAGACTGGATCCCTAAAGCCGATGACACAGGTGTGGGCAGGTGCAAGCCCAGCAGACACAAGGGTATCAAAGGAAGGGGTTTAACGAGGCCACAAATGCCCTTCCCGCACCGATAAGCGAGGCAGAAGGGCGGGTACGAACAACCCTCCCCCTCCCAGTCCCAGCCGTCTCGTAGCTACACCAATAGGATAATGACGGAAAAACTGGTTCTGGGATTGTTTGGTTGGGGTTAATGAAGCCTAAGGAGTCTGAACTCACTTTGACGTGGCGAGTGACTGGTGAAGTAATTTATAAAACACACAGTAAAGAAAAAAATAATCCTTTATAATGTGTTAAAAAATCAAGTGTCAAATCTCCAGTACATACACACGCTTTTTCACCTGTTCCTACTCGTGATAAACATCCCAATAACTACTACGACTCAGACCAGCATCACTACGAAGTATTGGAAGTAGAGCAGAATGTGGTCAATGAGCCGTCTCTCTCCTACGACGCATAAACATCCTCATCACGCGATATATCTTGAGAAGTTCTTCAGTAACTCAAGTCCCGTTAAGTTTGTGGACTTCACATTATAAAGACAATTCGATGTAGGACGTAGTTGAAGGGAATGCCAGACAGAAGAGACTTGCAAATGGCTAATGGTAAAGATGTTACTATGCAGCTTTTAATTGTGGTTGTTGGGTGATAATAGGGGGAGTGAGAAAGGTCAACTGTGGATTTCTTTCTTTCTTTTCGTGTCTGCCTTCCTGTGGTTTGAAACTTCCTGACCTGGAGAGATAAGTATATCGTTCCATATCAGCTTGGTACCCGCAAGTCCCACACCTCAAGCAATAAGAATAAATTACAATATCCTGTGCCATGCCCATTTACAGTTTTAAAAATAAGAAGGCCTCCAGACGGAAGCAGAAAGGATCGAGCACGAAGTGAGTGCACCTGCCAGCAAGACCCGTCCAGGCGGCGAGTATCAGGTTACCAGGTAATAAGGCTCGAACACTCGCTGGCTAATCACTTATGCAAAAAACTCAACAATCTCTCCGCAACATTCTTTTCCTCTCCCTTGAATCCCTCATGCACCCGCACGTACTGGCCGGAAATCACTCGCCGCCTCCCTTTCCCTCGCACTCAACATGGAAAATGACCGGGCAAAGAATGTCACCCATAAAGTCGCGCCCGACACAACGGCCCCCCGAGGGCAGGGCAGACTTTGGAGCTACAGATGACTATCACGTCGCGAGACAATGGTTGGACCACTTCGGGACGGTTGCCCTTCCATTTACACTCCATATGAGGATCGCGAAGAGATGCCACGGCAGGAGGGTCATCGTCACCCTCGCGCTCGCCGGCCAGCCTTCCATGCGCTTATGGGCCTGACTTTTGCTCACTGCTTTGTGTCCTGGACTGATGGCGCTTCTGTTTTGTGTTTGTCTTCTTTACTGGTTGGGCAACGAGTGGTGGAAAACTCAGTCAACCGAGGTGGTGACACTATCTATGAATGGACAAAATGTACGTAACAGAAAGCAAAGGCACAAAGAGTGAGAAAAAACAAAAGATAGAAGAATCTGTGACAGACAAGAAAAAAGAAGAAAAGATAGTTAAACCATTCGATGATAAAAAAAACACAGACTATAACCCCAAACTCAACTAATATGAAAAAAGTAGTAGTAAACACAAAGCCGACATAGCACATTATGCAAATATCTCCAATAGGTGCGTGCGAAGAACTCGTGTTAAGTAGCAGCGAAACGGCTTACCGAAGATCTTCATGATGAGATAAGCGGTGGAACGGTTGCTATCGAACTGGGCAAGGGGCACCAGGGTGAAGAGGGGCGATGATAAGAGAGATAGTCAAATGAATGAGTCACGAGAAGGAGAGAGAAAGGACAGTGAGGGAAGAGAGGTGTGACGTAACAAGGTAATAGCTATTCAGAAAGGGGGAGCTGACAGATGGACGCGATACCCTGTGCCTGTCTTGGTTTGTTGTAAGCAAACATTAATGGGAAAGAATATGTACGTGATAATATATGGGGTGTTTAAGAGCGTGTATCACATGTAGCCACTGAACGTGTAAGAAAGTCAACGTTATTAAAATGATTCACTTGTGATTCATAATGCTTCGCTTATCTGCATCTCTAAGCCCCTACTGTTCAAGTTCCATCTCCCACAGTCATAAGCTCTGGAGGAAGTAATAAGTCTTACCTCGAAACCACGTAGGGAACTTATGTAATGTAAACAGCGCGTAATGTTAATGGAGTGTGGGCGGGGAAGATGAGCCCACGCCCCCTTCATCGATCATATGTTGCTTATATGTTAATGATAAAAGGCGCATCTCTCGATAGACGAGTCAAGGGAGAGGAACAAATAAATGTGAACATATACGGATATACATATACGAGTAAACACACACCAGTACAATTATTCTGTCTATCTGCTC
>NC_051407.1:22248056-22250023 GCF_015228065.2 Penaeus monodon
TTCCCTGAATATGACAGCGTCTGGCCTGCGTTATAATGACGTTCCTTTCGGCAGGAGAGAGCACCTCCCAGCCATGCCTCCTTCACAACCATTCAAGATATTATCACCGAACATTAATAACGTCTCTAATTCCATCTCTGGCCCGCCTCCCTGACCCGGCAGAGTCATGGCGGATTTTTTTCGTTCCTCTTTTTTCCGCGTCTAGCCAACCGTCTCCGTCTAAACTAATGGACGTCGAGAAAATCGCAGAGGGAGGGTTCTTTTCGAAAGGTATTTTCCCATACATTTCACCTCCCTCTTTTTTCTTCTTCCGCGATGCAAAAAAAATATTCCATTTGCGACTGGAATTCAGTCTGTCGGCGCCAAGGATAAGCCTACAGTTTCCATGCGTGCAAAAAAGGGATAAAAAGGATCATATTCCTCTAATATATCGTTGGTAACCCTGGCTGCCGGCCCGGAGCGCATCGCTGGCAACTCTGCCCGAGGTCTGAAAGGTCACCACGTGATTCATCAGACGGCTGACCCCCATTTATTTCGCCTTTTGTTTTGATGACTTAACCCCCCGGGTCCTTCGCGTCTTGAGAGAGGAAGAAGACAAAAACAAGTTTATTAAGGAGGCAGGAGATAGAAAAGGATAAAAGATGTAGATGATACTTTACCATATTCATTACCGAGCGCCGATGCGGTTGCTTGGAGATGACTCCACATAACTACAAGCGGCAAGAGAAGGCGCCGATATACGTTAACGGTCGCACTAGCATAACGTTCCTCGCATCCCTGGCATATTTTCTCTCCGCTCGCCTCAACTTCTCCTTGGACGTGACCCATCCGTGCCCACCTAATCTCTGACCGTCCGCTCTGCAAAATATATCATCACGACGGACACATTCCTCGTCACACTTCACAACCTGAAGTCGTTTCGCTAAACAGCACGTTCTTGGCCACAACACTAAATCATGAAAATAATTTCACTAATATTTGAAAGAAATCCACTACGAATGCGATTATTTTCTTTTCGCGCCACTAAGATCACCAGACAGACTTCGACTCGAGAGTGACCCCTCCTCACCTCCTCGCTTCCCCGACCACACTGGCTAGATATGATAATTACTTGGTCCCGCTCGTCACACACATACGCACCCTTAAAGAAGTCCCGAGTCTCCTCCCGTTGCCATGGTTACGGCAATGGGTTAATGAAAGGGTGGGTTTGTTGCCTCTTTTGTTTCCCCGAAGTTGGTGTTCTTGGCCGTCTCTTGGTTCCCGTCTGGCTCGCGGGGTCAAGGCGGTGCACGCTAATGGAGGGGTTTCTCCCTTATCCTTAGAGGGTTTTACAGTCATAATGGAGAGTGCACGAACGTGAAAAGACTTTCTAAAAATGGGAGTGTTTTAAGCCTAAGTGGTGAAGGCAGTTGCGCCATTGTCCACAAGGAACCACTTAATTATGAAAAGAATGATTAGCCAGGGTCAGGCTGGTCACACAACCACACGGGGGGAGAGACGAGGAAAGTCGTCTGGACAACCAACACGCGCCTCAACATTATTCTCTGTGATTTATGGCACGTAAAGGAGAAAGTTGAACAAACAATAACAGGGAAGGAGGAAAACTACGAAGTCGCCACTTCGCCTTCCAAAAATGAAATATCATATTTCAACATAGCAACAACGCAAGATTTTCTGACAATGTTGGAAAAAATGTGTTAGCATTCCGAACAAGTTCTCCTGTCAACGTTTTATACTCTTTCGAAATACCCAGAGGAATGATAAGCATCGGGTGTGTGTCCAGCGTCACCAAGAATGTCTGCGATGAGCACGAACAAATGCTTCCGTAATACACTCACGTTGATTGTAAATATCTCTTTTGACACCCATATGGCACCTACATCGCTCGACCCGACTTTTTCAAGTACCTCAGATTTCAAACGGACTAGCCGGGAGGTTCAGGAAATACTGTGTACAGACGGAAGGGA
>NC_051407.1:22250441-22253164 GCF_015228065.2 Penaeus monodon
TACTTCTGAAAAGACAAGACATTACCTTGTCCAGGAGGTGGTAGCATCTCGCAGTGTCCTCGAGGCGGTCGCGGGTGTGGTGGAGGCGCTCGGTGAACTGTGTCAGGTGGAGGTGGAGCGCCCTTGCCAGCTCCCTGACGCTGGGCTCCGTCTCGGCCGAGGGCGCTGCCGCCTCCTGCAGTAGGGACCCGCCCTTCTCCAGGTGCCGCTGTGGGGAGAGTGGGAAAATAAGAATTAGCTGGCGTTTTGTGTGGTCACGAAAGCAGTCACTCTCCCCTTCAGACTTAAACAAACATGATATGGATTTTTAATAACACCCACGTTAAAATGAAAATTACTTCACGCTACAATACGTCACAATCCTTCAAAATGCTTAGAAAACGCAAACACAAACATCGTTCACAGCATCCCAATCACCCAACTAATAAAAAAAATAGTGATCTGAGCAGAACATCGATAAATCAGCCTCATGTCCACGCTAAGAGGCTGCACCTAACGGAATTACATTTCACACTGCCTTGATAACATCGGAAAAACCGTTAAATTAACAGTACCACGTGACTGCCTGTGTCCGGCCGACGGGTGGGGAGCCTGGGCAGTGAAGGAAGGGTAAAAACCATACCCATTCGCAGTGTTGCTTGGGGAGGGGGGGGGGGGTCCTCATGAAGAAGTTCAATGATGATGCATCAGTAAACAAGCCTTGTATTCAGGCTCTCCCTCCCGCCTTCGCCCGCCTCGACTCCTCACCGCGGCCATCATGACACACAACATGCTCTTTATTAAGCAACATCCTGGATTCCAACTGAAGCCAGACATCTCATGGTGTGACCGATGTACACGCTGTCTCCAAGTGCTTGTGCTTGTTAAGAAAAGCTTGTTAGAAGACACGCATGCGCCGATAATCACCTACTACTCAATGAGCGGCTTAGTACACACGGAATAGTGATGAATCAAAAGGTAAACAAGGTACTGACATACGCACACAAACGTCTTACATAAGAGGAACACAGGTGGCCTGTATCTTGACCATAAAGGATGTTGTTGTAGCGGTTAGGGTGTTTGCTGGCCTAGTTGTAGTGGGTTGTGGAATGGCGTTGGCTGGCCACACACCTTACCCTTACAAGCACCATCACTAGAGGGTGACATGTACGTCAAAAGAATGGTCGAATAGACATCCACATACTAACACGGACGCAAATATATGGATATAAAAGAAGTTTAAAATCAAAAGCATCATCTGCATCTTCACATAGGACCAGCAAGATATATGGTCCCCAATAAAAAAACACAAATATGATATACTTCATAAAAACATTAATAATGACTACAAAAATATAACAAATAAACATACAACTGGAAAATCTGAATGGACAAGTGACTACTCTACAAAGGGCAATTCAAACCTGAGAAAGATTTCCGGTAAAGATTAGCCAAGCGGTTATCTCACTTTACATCATCCATCAACAACTCCCATCAGCCCTAACAGCGGGGAAATCACCTGGAGGTCCAAAAACTGACCCCTCACGCGACCTGACATGACCTCATCACTTGTTTCACCATAACAGCGCGTGGGAGTGTAATACTCACCCTTACATTAATTAAGAGACCATAGAGGATGAGGGGGGGGAGGGGAGGATGAAGGGGGGAAAGGGGGTATGAGGGGACACTCATCATCTTGTGTTATGAGTTGTCCCTCATCCCGAGCCGCCCTCACCGCAAGACGTAACTTTCTCGCCATCTCTCGATGGGTCGCTGCCGGGGGTAACCGATCGCGGGGAAAGTTCTGTGAGCATGCATAATTGGAGGAATTACGCGCTCTTACGTATAACTCTTTCACGAGTGTTCTCCAGCCGCATCCTCCCCGTGAGTTGCCAATTGATCTTAAGCCAAAGTACTGAATAACTACTGGCAGAGAACATATATCACATGATCCAGTGACAAGTTATTTCTTCATAATAATGCGTAAATAAACTCGTACAATAATTTCGATTACGCTCGTTTCTCCTCCTCCTAAAATACACATGAAGGGTTAAATCTCCCCTTGCCCTCGGGACGTTTGAGGGACGAGGGGAGGCAAAGGGCGGGATGTTCTCACTTGGCTTTAATTAATTATCAGGCCAATTATGAAGAATCGTAAGATGCATAATAATTGATGACCTCACATATTCGTTAATTATTTCCGCGTTAGCGAATGCGATCAATTTGACATGAAAGGATTTTTTAATGTCATTATTCTGATTTCATTCTTTACACTGGTCATGATATCCGCATTTGTTCTGCTACGACAGCAACCAAGAAATATAATGCTAGTCTTCCATGCTGGCCATATAAGGCTTAAACTTGCTTACAAATAATGATGACAACAATGCCTTGGTTGGCCACCTTCACTACGTAGTTCAACCATAACCCCCGCACCGGGCAGCTGTTGACAAAATATTGATTTGGCCGCCACCGGTTCTCTCATCCTCAATTCCACCATGGCGTCGGTTCTCTTCGCCTGCACTCTGTCGAATAAATCACAAGAGGGTCTGTCACGCCCCTTGGTAAAGGAATCGGCTCGGGGGTCTTCTCCCTCCGCCCGCTGCTGCCTGGCCCCGCGTCCAGCCCAGCCACGTGGCCGTTTCACTTCAACAAGCCACAGCAGACTCGAAAGCAGCTTATGGTAGAAAGACTAAGCTCTACCTGTTTTTCTTTCTCAATAGTAACTGTTCATGTCGGTGAGA
>NC_051407.1:22253827-22255178 GCF_015228065.2 Penaeus monodon
TGGGAATCACCCTACCTATGGCGGGAAGAGGAGAGCCGTCTGCCTCGACACGCCGGATGAGAACCACCCTGTTTTTACAAGTTAAATGATAACCGCGTAAAGCTCGGATCAGCTGCGTCAACATATGTATTCCGGAATGAATGCACAGAAGGAATGCTATGCTCTACTTCGTCACGATAAAGTATATGGATTCTATTCTCTTTTTTTTTACGTAATGCTCAAATAATGAACGCTGAAACAATGTATGCGCATATCCCAAGGTTTATGGAATTTATGGACTAGCACTAAGATTAAAACAATGTATTTCTTGAAATGTAAAATAGTGTGTCTTGTAAGAAACATGAAACATAAAAAAATAGAATACATTCAAAACAGCACATTCTGAACACCTGTTGAACAGCTGGGGTAAGTGGATGAATATGAACACTTCACTCGAACGCACTTGCAAGCAGAGTGGAACAGAACCTTCTTTAAACATCCTTGACATTAATGACTTATCTCGAAGAGAATTACTGTGCACTAATCCCCGATGTGAATCTGATAGCGGTTCTTCGAGGTAATCAAATCAAAACCCTTGCGATTATTTTATGGCTATTGACATGCTTTTGATCAATGGAAATACCACTGAGCTCAGATCAATAACAAAACTTATTCACCTCGTGTGATATCAAGCCTCCAGTGTGCAGGAACCTCTCCCATAAAAACGAAAACGTAGGCCTACATTATCATTCGGCCATGAAAACGTATCTGATCGAGCTTCAACTCACAAACCAAATTAGGGAGCGAAGAACGACTACCTCTTCCTCTCCGTCTTCCTATTCTTCCTTCTTCCCTCTCTTACTTCTGTTGCTATTCTTCATCCTTCCTATATTTTGGGTTTCGCTTCCTCTTACGTTTGTTTTCTTCCTTTACTACTCTCCCTCCTCCGCTTCTTTCTACTATTTCTTCCTCTTTTCTTTCCCTTCTCCTTTCTGATTCCATTCGTTCCTTTGCCCTTCTTTCTCCCTCTTCCTTCTCGATTCCCCTCTCCCCATCCCTCCTTCCTTCCTATTATTCTCTCTTTGCCCTTCCCTCCTCCCCTTCCATTTTCCCTCACCTCTCGTCCTCCCCCTTTCCATCCCATTCTATCCCTTCCCATCCCCTTTTCCTACACACCATCCCCCCTCCGTCTTCCGACACCCCCGGGGCCTCCTCTCGGGATTCAGAGAAGGAAATCCTCGGTTCTCCCCGTCGTGCATTCACGATGAGACGCCACCAATCTCTCAAATCTTTCCTAAAAAGTTAGCGACGTCTACAGAAAAAGAGTTGTCTCACCGCTAAGCCATTATGAGGTTATGTCTTGTAAAAAAGG
>NC_051407.1:22255214-22255565 GCF_015228065.2 Penaeus monodon
AAAACGAAATAAGTATTCCATGCGCAAAAGAACACCGGGTCATGTGCGTTCGGTGATTGTAAATAGCATCGAGGAATAAAGAAGGAGTTATAATAGGTGCCGCCACACAAAGGAAACAAGTGAAGAACGCCAGAGCGCATCTGTATGTTCATTTTGCATCGCTCCTGCTTGTGCAATGCCGTGATGTAATATTGAAAGGACGCTAGGTGTTGAAACAATGGCTGATGTGTTTTACAGGAAGTTGCTGGCCTTATTGTCGTTTGCGAAAAGTTCTGCATTGCAACGTTCGTGTGTATCAGTAAATGATAGAATATTCTCAGTACTCACAGCTGATTTTCGTAAATATTGCAG
>NC_051407.1:22256570-22257572 GCF_015228065.2 Penaeus monodon
CCTTTCTCAACATCACGCCCGAGTAGCAGACTATATTCCACGAAATGAGTAACAGATAACTGTCTCAGGCGGGAGAGCAGGCAGAAGGCAGCAGCCAAGACGACGGGCAAGAAGGAGCAGCGCGAACCAGCAGCGGGGCGACGAGAGGCGGCGAGCAGGGAGCCGCCTGTGGTTGGCAGCTGCAATTTCATATCCCACCACACCTGCTTCACGTTGTTGCTGCTGATTATGGAAGCTCCTGCTGACTCTGCAGCGTCAGCAGAAGAGGAGCTGCTGTGGGCGTAGTGGGGATAATGTGGTTTCCATGGGTCTTTATTTTGACGGCAGAGACACGTGCACGAAGGAGGAACGGTTAATGACTTTCTAAAGATAATTAGTAACTTATCCTCCTGCTCCGCCCTCGTGCGCTCACTTTACTCGCCACTTCCCCTCCTTTCGGTAAACAGATGGCAAAGGCCGCAGTTCATGTCTCCCTGAGTCCACTTAATTGCCGACGAACCAAGGAGCACGAGAACCATAACAGGATAAATCATGAATGCTTGGATTAACCTGTGTGCGTATACTTCTGCTGGGTTACCAATGAGCTCTTAACGAACAGGTTTTCTACGCATGTGCTGACATTTACGGTAACCAACAATAAACTCATTCCCAATGCATTTAATTATCAATCTATCAATTTATCTTGTCTCGTTGGGAGTCCATCATAGATGGAGCCCACTCCACCCCCCATAGGGTAACCCCCCCGCCAGAACCGCCGTGGCCAACACAGGAAGTCCTGACTTATAACACTAATTAAACAAGCGATACCGTCGCTGTGCAGTCGCCCGTGATAATGCTAACGCCTGAATACCGCTTTTGTTATTTCAACGGAAATCGAATGTCTTGTGAATGTTGTATGGCGTGACCAACATTATATTTTCATAAACATCCGGGAGGGTCCGCGGAGACCGACGCTCCGTATCCACTCTCGTCCTACAAAAACGCACCACTAGAACCCCCTAG
>NC_051407.1:22257614-22258288 GCF_015228065.2 Penaeus monodon
GGCGTTGATAAAGATATGTTGCTTTCCTGCATGTCCCAAACATCCCGCGAGGACACGTCGACAGCGATCGTTACTCGCACAAGGGGTCACTGTGACGGTCCGTCCACTACATATTCATAGTCGCAGCCTCCGCCATGACCTTATCAGTGGCCGCTTTTACCTGCGGCGCCATCAGGGAAGAGGAGGAAGAGGGGGCTGGGAAAGGTGAGTGATGGGGAGGGGAAAGGAGAGAGAGAGGGATGTGGGAAGCTGGTACCAGCGGCGTGGTTGCCTAAAATACTTGAACCTGCTATTCACTGTCACTCACATCAAATCCCAAGTCAGGATAGATTCATTTCAGTTTTCATTTGCATTCAAAAATATTCACTACTCTTTTCTTCCAATTGTCCCAAGAATTCACTCTTGCTGCTCTTACTGCCTGTATGCAATCCACTCTTTCACCGGTGTACAAGCTGATCGCATCTTTGCCAATCACCGTAATATTAGGAATTTTATTGCAATGGTCGTACGGCGGAGGCGCACATCCATTGCCGCGGAGGTTCTGTGAGATTCAACATCGACCGATATGAACGTGATTACTGACTAAATGCTAAGAATAAAGAATAGAGAATAAAGAAATGCATATCAAGATTTTTAAAACTGACTGAGGTATACAGTAACACGTTTAAAGTGCT
>NC_051407.1:22258408-22259199 GCF_015228065.2 Penaeus monodon
TTTCACTATAGGCAGTGTCACTCGCCGATCCCGTCACGCAGTTCCGTGAAAGGGCGGCTCGCAGCGGCCTCTCGCGGCGCAAAAGACACACTATTCCTCCTACTTACGATCGCCATTACGGCTCGGAAAGCGGCAATTGGACAATATGGATGTGCTTTTTTCTGCATTTGTGGGATCGATCGGTTCCGCCGCGTGCTGCGTCATCTGCCCGTACCTGGTCATGTGCGCTTTCTTTGCTCTGCCAAGTGGCTATGTAAAGCTGAAGGCACAGGAAACAAACAGTCGTCAAATTGGTGGACTAAATACATGTCTGAATACATTACTCAGCTAATGTTGATAAAATTTAAATCAAATTACTTTCCTGATAGAGTGAGTGATATGACGTCATGGGAAATACGTAGAGGATATTACTAATTTCTTTACAAAGTTCTTCCAAATAAATTTTTAAATATAAGAATAAAAATAAAACGTCATCAACAAAGTATATACGCACATCGCCACTGCTTCCGCACATCAGCCATGAATACAGAAAATAATCACTTTTGCAAGGTATCTATTGCACATCCTGCATACATCAGGGCTCCATTCCCGTCCCCCGCTACCGCAAATGCCGCTGCCGACCGCTGACTGCTCGGATCTGCAATAATCTCTTCCGGCTGCGAATGTCCATGAGGAGGGAGGCTCTTGATATATCTCTTGTCACAGCCAGATATTAAAGGAGTCTGTTCTCCCAAGCAGACTATATATTATTGCGTTCGTAGACCATTACAAGGTAATATACCAAGTCCTGT
>NC_051407.1:22259457-22260156 GCF_015228065.2 Penaeus monodon
GACAAGACAGGACATCGCATTCGTGACAATAAAGCTCCGTGGTGAAGGAAAATGCTTGAGGTGCCGCGACTGTTCCTCTGAGATGACCGGAGCCTCATTACAAGCTGGGAGGAGCCGGAACAAATTGCCGTGACATCCGGTGCGGCTCAAAGGATTCAAGAAGCGGTGCTGTGTACTCCAGATGGTAAGGAGTGCTTGCAATTTACTCTTTTTTGACCCATGAGTTTAACACCGGCGGAACTTCAGAACAATGGCTCGTTGCTTTCTCTTCAAGCCGAGGCGCGAACCAGGCCAGGAGCATCACGTACCCCCTAGAGCGAGTAGACTCAAAGGGAGCGTGGAACTTGACCCCTCGTTGACAGATGACCTTGTTTCCGGCGCGCGCACGCACTCCGTCACCATCATTCACAACCGAGCACCTTCATGCTTCGCCCAAACTATAATTGGGTCTCCAAGAAAGGCACAGAGCTCGGGTTACAAGCACACGACCACATGGGAACCAGTGTCGATGCGGCGCTGCGGAGACGGAAAGGCGGCCAGCAAATACAGCCTGTTAGCACGAGGCTCTGATTTTCCCATTAATATCCAGTTTGCAACGATAATTGACATTATATGACCTGGCATTATATCATGAACTCCATATTGCCTGCTCCAAATGCCAAACGGAAATTGTTGGAACAGTTGCCAAGTCGGTTGCTC
>NC_051407.1:22260672-22262989 GCF_015228065.2 Penaeus monodon
GAATTTGTACTCTAAGGTAAGAGCATCATGCAACGTGAAAGTTACCTCCAAGAGGTGTGGGTACCAGCAACCCACATTATAATCAAAATAATCTCTGAATCTCATGAATAACAAAGCTATTTGATTTTAAGCAATTACGTGCTATTAGAGCATTTACACACGTTCACTGATTTTTCTTGGTATCAATTTACTTCCCCGTTTTCTGATACCACCTTTCTCCTCTTTTGTTTGTTCACCAGCATCGAATGATAACAAAGATAACAGAGATCACGCTCGGTGCCCCGCCCATCTAATCTGTGTTAATATAACGCCCTTCGCCTTCCCACCCTTTTCCATCTGGCGGGACCCCAGCCTGACCTATCATGACCCGTGACAAGAGAGGGGCAGCATGCGGGTGAGGCAGCAGGTCAAGCGTGACAGAACGCCCGCCACCACATGCGCACAGGCAACAAGGGGGAAGTAAGGCGCGGGTCAGCCACACACTTGAGCGGTTCCGCAACGCTGCGTGTGAAAGGATAACGGAAAGGAGTGAGAGGAACACGAGATGACTCCCCACCCCCTGCACCGAGAGAAAGCAAGAAGAACGCCCGACGACGGAATAACGCAATACGTGATGGGCGCCCTGTCTCACACCCGTGAACGTGAGCTGTGTACAAGGGATTTCCGTCAACTGTACCTTTACCAGGAGGTTTGCACGCGAAGCGAAGGGTGAAGAATCAGTCCTTACCTGGAAGTAAACAACAAACAATTAAACAAATGTATATCCACACAAGAGATAAATACATATCAAATACATGCATATAAACAAATGCCATTCACAAAGAACAGCGAAAAGAAACAATACCCCACTCCACTTAATTTATAACCAAGACGTTGTAGCATAATCTATGGAGAAAAAAGGAGTCCGTGACCTTATGCAATATATCCGGGTTCCAGGATGGTAATCCCGCGTGCGACATGTAAATAAGGCTTCACCCGATCTGCACTAAAACACAGGCTGGACTCACGACTCGCTTCTACCACAATACCACCACCCGGACGGGGTTACTTAATCAGCACTGACCCTTTGCCACTATCTTCAGACGATCGCTGCGACTCGAAGCGGCGAGAGAGGAGGGGAGGATGACCCATTTTAACCTCCATCACGAAGCCGGGGACAAAAACTACCTCCGTGTCGGGTTGAGGTAACGGAGCTCAACTATGGGCCCGAGACGTGAGGGTCACAGAAGACAGTCGTTGACCCTAAACTCATTAACGTCGAGGATATTTAGTAATGGAAGAGGGATCTGCTATATATATGTACTTTATGCCACGTATCATAAACCAGCGGGGGAGGTTTTTTGGAGTAGCACGAGGAGATGTACATTCGCTGACGCACCGTATATGGGATACTGTAGGTTGTATGGGTGTGGTCCTGGGGTGAGGCCAAGGCAGGAGATGGCATCATATCTCCCATATACGTTAAAGCCATTCACGCATAAAAATGCTAATAACTGAGGGAAAAAGAAGTTTAAAGAAGAGTAAAACAAAAAGAAACTAAATTATCTATTACTGCCCTACTTACAAACGTCATCTGCAATTCTGCTCGCATCACGAAACAAATGAATGCCCATCATAATATAATTCCCGCAAACTTACACGTCCATGATTTCCTAACCGCCGCGTGTCTGCATCCGACCCAGAGGTTATGCAAAACCAGCTAGAGACAGGCAATGTAAATTAGTTCGGATTATACAAATTTCCCCAGCAATATGAATGATTATTCCCCGATGCCTGAAACGGGTTCACTTCTTCTTGCACCATTATCTAACATCACATTTCTCAAGCAAATGATGGCCACATGTTTCTCTCTGTCCGTAACATAACGTATTTCACAGCCTCATATTTTGATACGTACGACCGATCGTTCCCGGCCCGAGACATTCAACCTGCCGGCTCTACGTCTTCATTATTCTAGTCTCTGCTTAAAATATCACCCACAAATTGCCCTTTTCTTTGGTAATTCACTTAAAGTTCATTATGATCCTATTCTTGAACAAGCAATAAAATAAATCAAGTGTCAGAGAGGCCGGTGGAGGTCGAGAATAATCCCTCGCTCCTAGCCGTAGCAGGAGCCTACGAAAGGAACTTTAGGGTGAAAATCCCTTTCATCTAGCTGGTATTTGGGCGTTATAGGCCTATGCCCACAATCCGCCCACTCACTCACCAGCCCTTTACTTCGGCTTAAGAATGCATGTACAAGGTTAACAAACGTACACTACCTGCACCACCATATATCACATGCCTTATGGGATTCTTCAAGGTTAGCATCGACACA
>NC_051407.1:22263294-22267347 GCF_015228065.2 Penaeus monodon
TTGAAAATGACAACAAAAACAACAGATAGTAATTATACGCAATAATGTAAAAAAAAAAAAAACATCCAAGAAGCAATAAAATATTTACTCATCTCCTACCCCGAGGCCCAACATTCACCCACTTGCATTGACGGACGAGCACAAATTTCCCGGCTGATCCCCTACAAGGCATCTCGAGGAGACAGTACTCGGGACATGTTAAAAAAGCAAACAGAGTGACAGGTACGCTAAGCCGTCATTCGGAATAACGCCCACGACTGTTCCCACCTAGAGTGTTTATTTTCCACATTAAAAAGAGATTCCCACAGTTCCTCCCTATTTGTTTAGTCAAGCATATTTACCCTAGCAGACCCCATGGCGCGGGGCGAGCAGAGGGGGTGAGACGGCCAGGAAGTTGGCCTGCTGTGTGGGTGAGGGGAAGCCGTGGTTTTAATCCTTATCTTTTTTATATATTTTATTTATCATCATAATTCTCAAGTTATCTAATCTTTAATTTCGCCGTGGCCACTACATGCATGAATCCAGGTGAAAAGAAGTATTTTGTGTCGTGGGTCCACGGCATCTTTCATCCCTGGCTCTGTCTTCTACCATCTCCCTTCTCTTTCTTTCACGAACCTCTGTTCGTCTTGTACGTGTGTAACACGTGTTAGCCCAGATTAATAACACGAGCATGCCTGGAGTGAGTCACGATGTGTCATAGGCATCGAGTGAATAAGTTGCATGTGTCAATTAATTCCCATTACTACATCTTGACTAAGTGACTCAGTCAGTAAGGCAGACTCTCTGTCTGTTTGATTTAGCACTCCAGTCCTTAAAAAACATACCATCTGGCGGGTAACAACTAAAACCTTTGGGTTGTGAAATACAAGGAAGGGAAGAAACAGCCAGCCGCCTGCATAAGCTACTCCCTTTCCCTTCCCCCGTCTTCTTCCTGGTTCGGCCGTACGTCTGTTACGTCTTGGGGTTAAACGAGGCATGTGTTGTTTCCTTGTCCAGCAATAAAGAGTTATTGTCGGAGGAACACATACCTTGGCAGTGGTAGGTCTCCTCCCCGGGCCTGACCACAAGTAACCATCGCCATTTCCAAGGGTCAAGTTCAAGGGGTGTATCAAGGACACGGACGAACGCCTTCCGCAACACATGTGGACAGACATTCGAATATACGCACACGAACCTTGGACCGTTTACATTGCCACCCAGATTTAAAGTGCGTTTGCTCTGGATAATCATCACATAAAGAAGAATTGTTCGCTCCCAGGAAGGGCAGTACCTGAGCGCAAGGAAAAGAGGGGCGGGGAGGGCGGGTGAAGGGGTAGGGAGCAAGGATAGTCGTGGCTGTGACCATGGGAGTATTGGTGCTCGAGGGCGGGTCCGCATGGTCATCACTTTTAACCAATAACGATTTTTCACTAACCAAATAGACCACAGGCAGAGATTCCCCGTAGTTTTAGTATTGAATAAGGTATTTCCACGAGAACTCCACCAAGTGTTTGCTGAGCACCCTTGAGAGGGGCACCTGCCTCCTCCGTCACACTTGCATATCATCTTTTGTTAGCAAAGGACCTCGCATCTATACCTCCCTAAAGATCTCAGAGAAATAAATAACGTTTTTTTAACAAGCATCAACTCCATGTCAACCGATCGATCATGTGTTTTTAATGACCTTTTCAGGCAGGCCGTGATCTTTACATGACCATATGACTCAGCCCTCCATGAAACGTTCGTGATTCATTTTTCAAGGGTGCTTGGCGGCTTTTGTTGCTCAGTGCAAGGAAAGCCGACGTCTGAGGATCACGCTTCGCGCCGGAAGAGAGGAGCTGATCGCTTTGCCAAACAATGGGGTCTTTTTATCAAGGAAAACTAGGTTGAGGGGAACTCTGAGCAGGTGTTGAAACTTTGATATCTTACGGGCACTATAAGTATAAAAAAACAAGTATCGGAAAATAATATAACCCTCATCTACCTTATCTTAAGTAACGGTATTCCACACCTCGTTCTTAATCACCTCCTTCACTAATTTTTCTAAAGCAAATTAACTACTTATATAAACAAGTCCACGTCACAGCCATGTAATCCCACAGCATAATAAAGTATAATTATAACATGGCAGGAGTAACGCTAGGGTGGCGGTAACACGGGTCGGGCGCGGTATTACTGCGACGGCCAGACAGTAACAGAGTGGTGTTCGGGAGCGCCCAAGACTTACACCATTGTGAGACTTACCCCCTCTAGTTACCTCACATTTATTATTTTTCGAAGCTTACCTGCCCTTTGTTATCTCCTTTACCACATTACAGACCTTTTTACCGCAGTCATTGTTGCTCCGCCGTGCCGAAGGGGGGTGCGCGAGGAGCCCACATATTGTTCTCGGTTTTGAGTTTATTAAACTGCATTCTCAAAGTTCCGCTTCCTCGGAATGGGAAAACGACAAATTTTTACGCACCCGGAAAAGCGGCCGGAGTTTGAGGTCTGCCTGACAAATTTATGGCATGGTGTTACACTACATTTTAAACATCGAATTTCTTATGCATCATTCACATTTTTTGTGAATATTGACCCGCCTTTCGCCTTCAAGTACATTTTCTCTATTATTATGAGAAAAATAAATATCTTTTCTTATTCTAGCCATTAAAATCTCATCATCTCGTTGGCAACAGAAACACTCCATCATCAACAAAAGAGGATTAGCCATTAAGCTTCCATTCAGCAAGTCCTCGTCCCTCGCAGACCATCACACAGCCGACTGTAGAATAGGAACACTTAATGCTGTGGCGCAGACAGGCGGAGGGAGGGCACGGCAGGGCGACAGGGGCGGCGAGAGGGCTGGCGTGGCTGGAGGGTGTGGGAAAGGAATGAATAGAGATGAAGGAATATGACATGTTTGACAAAAGGGTTCGCCGTTAGGAAATTCCGAAGTGTTAAGCGCCGCAGAAAGTGACACCAAGAGGGTTGGTTTTCCACAACAAAAAAGTGACAAGTTAGAAAACGCATGACGAAAAGACGCCTATTTCTTTCGTTGTAAGCAGTCTGGATGAAGCTGCCTGCATGTGATTATACCAAATCCTCCACGTGAGATAAAGATTTCCCATAAATCTTTTCTACTAGACGTCTGTATAAAGGTCAGGATACCAGCAGAAAAGGAGAATCCATGTATACATAAAAACTCCTTTAGAAGGGGAGAGGGAGGGCGAAGGAGGCTGAAAAGGATAAACAAGGAGGTGGGGAGGAGGGATTCTGTGAAACATAAATTGGTGGTTCTGGCTGTGTGTGCTTACACGCCTCTTTGCTACACCATTCCTTATAAACCTTCGACTGACTCTGGACAAACAAATTAAACAAAAGATGATTTGAAGAGAATCGATTTTTCGTAAAATACATTGCCTTGAAGTACGCTATCCGAGAAAAGCTGACATTCTTTTTGGCGTGAACATACGAAGTTTGTGGAGATAATTACTAGTTTGGGAGTGAGAGGCTAGCTAGCTATCGGCCAGCCATCTCGCTGACCTGGGGCGACCTGGCTTGTCTGATCATCGACCCGTAGTCAAGCTGCGAGAGCCGGCGGTCACTTACATTCCTGAGTTTCCCGTTTTTCGTTTTCAAGTCAGCCAGGATACACATGTGTCCAAAAGATCCTCATATCCTATGGGATGAGCAAGGAATCAGGAGATTAGACACACCGATGGGCGGCGTCAATGGGAAGGACCCCTTTAACTCTGTTGGGGTTAACGAGAGGCTGGACGGAGCCCATTTCCCTGATCTCAGTTAAAAGGTGGACATAAATGGATTTTTGCTGATAATGATCACCGGCGAAGCTCGCCATTTCGCAGGGTTTCATTTTGGCAATAATGACACTAGAGAATTTGAACTCTGCACAATATTTATACATTTGATGTGTGTGGAAAATTTCTAGTATTTCTCACAACCAGCGCATTCCCACACTTTACACAAACATCCTTTATAGGCGACCGCAAGCCGACCCATCAGCCGTCCAAAAACCGCAGGATTTAACCAAGCCATGAAGCCGCCCGTGACGATGCCCTCCGGTCCCGTGAA
>NC_051407.1:22267544-22268255 GCF_015228065.2 Penaeus monodon
GTGACCCCCCCCCCCAGTCCTTCTTTCGCAGCCCCTTCCAATCCTTCCCCAAACCGATCCGTTAGTGCCTGCGCGTCGAGGTTCCCTTCCAGCGCACGCACCGAGCCGAACACTCTGCTGAAGGGAAGCGCTTGGCCAGTGGCTCTGATGGCCTATTCGGATAAGTCCAGAGACAAGGCCGGACGGAGAGTGTAAGGTTACGCGGCTAGATGCGATAACGTGGACACCGAAGCAGCCGTGTCTTCTGATAAAATAAGCTAAATTGTTCGCGGTTCCTGGGTATATAGTGTGATGAAGACAAGGAACCGCCAACTATTTCGCTTCGAGATTTCAAATAATAATGATCTCAGAAAATTATATGCTTGGGCTATATATAAATAATCAGATCGCAATTACTATCATTGCGTTTAATCTAAAAACATTTAATCTGACCTTCCATTTACCAGAAATCTGCTTAAATTTCACCCATGCGTTTAATGTCATAACGACTATAAAATCCCTTTGTTAACATTCTGGGTTGAACGTGCCTTTGCCCGCCACTAGGCCGTGGTCCACTCGCTCGCACTTTCTAAGTCAAATATAAACGTGGTAGATTTGGAACTGAGAAAAGAAAGAAAAATCTTTACGTGTGGTCAGCCTCTCGTCGCCTGTGGTCTCCTTCACTTTTAGATCAACACGGATATAGTGCCAACTTTTTACTTGTGTTTCGAA
>NC_051407.1:22268592-22268964 GCF_015228065.2 Penaeus monodon
CTTTTTGCATATTAAAGCTGGGGACGCACCGGTAATGGCAACGCACATGTAGCAATTATCTTAATCCTTCATTTCTAGAGCAACCCCCGATCCTGAGAATATTCTTTCTGTCCAGCCTCCATGGCCAGGAGGGACCAGGTGAGTGCGAGGCGCACTGGGTGAGGGTCCGCCGCGCGTCACTGATAATGCTTGTTTACCTACACTTCATTAGGCCGGCCCTTAGCCCCGCGCCCTCGCCCGCCTCGTCGGAGATTCGGCCTTCCCTATCGCCACGCCTATCTCAACTCCGGTATTTCATTCAGTGAACCATTCATTTCAAGTCAATATGTAGGGTATACGCTTTATATATGTGATATTAATCTGTAGAACGTG
>NC_051407.1:22269095-22269805 GCF_015228065.2 Penaeus monodon
TACTAAAATACTTTACAAATGTTCACTTTCAAGAAAAGGAAACACTATTCTATCATGTTTCCCCCAAACTGGTTATTACTCTCCTACCTTCCGTTCCAATCTTCGACTCAGATTCACCGCTGGACGTTCCAGTCACTCTCGCCTTTCCAGTCCTTCCCATTTTTCGTTCTTGGGATTAAATATTCATCGCTAATGTGGACGTGTGGTATGAGAAGCTTCTGATGGGACTTGGCTTGTGAACCTGCCAATCCATCACCCCCCCCCCCCCTTTGCTTCCCTGCCCACTACCCCGCCCTCCCCCACTCCTATTGCTCGACGAGACACACACGACCCCCCACCAGCACTATCTTGAGAGGGCAGGCGAGGTCAAACTCATCAAGGAGTGAGGTCAGGTCGGGTGGGGTCAGGCGGCGACGGAAATTACACACTTCAAATCCACGACTCCCTGGTTTAGGCGGCCAGCGCAATCCACGAGACAGAAATAGTTACTTTGGAGAGCATCGCCTTCGTTTAATTACAATAGTTAACCGTGCCTGTCACTCATTCTTGCTTACAGTGGCGACCTACGTGGCAACCAAACATCTGACCCGAACAGTTAATTGATCAAAATTACCTGGGACCCCAAAATTGAATTTCTTCTATATAAAAAGACAGAATTGGCAACCTGAACTTTTCGATAATAACAGGCAGTGTGCTTAAAGTGTAAGCAG
>NC_051407.1:22269986-22271170 GCF_015228065.2 Penaeus monodon
TATTGAAAATTCCATAAATATAATATTTGTCACACGTAATTAAGAATCTCGCACAAACACGCACTGTTTGTGTTTGACGACAAAATATGTCCATTCGATAACAATGTTTATCGAAATTTCACCTTCCTATTGTTGAGGCTGTCACACCCGACGCATGAATCGTGAAGAAGCGGGGGGAGGGGGTGGAGCTCATCACCGCGTACGTGACCAGAAGCCAGCGGGTCACACGTCATCAATTACTTCCAGCCAGACCTGCATCGCCCTCATGTGCTGACCTACACTCTCCTCGGCCGTGATTGCCTGGTCATCTCATGCTCGTTGATTCACGTCGACATGAAGCTCATTGTATGCATTTGTGACCTCAACTACTGGATTTGTTTTGCGGGCCTTTGATTTTCTTGTACTTTACGCCATTTCTCTTCCCCGTCTCTCCTTTTTCTACCATTTGCTTTCTCTGTAAATTGGATAGAAAATCGAGGTTGCAGCTGGAAAGGTAATCTGCATTTCATAGTGCTAGATCATCCTTCTCCAAATCCGTGCTAATGTCATGGGGAAAAGCGGAAAAAGAAATCAAAACGAGACACCTGATGTGACAAGAGATATACATAGGAAAAGAAACGTCACCGCATTTCACTATGATTAAAATCCGTTCACAAAGACGCAAAAGACAGCGTATCCACAGCAAATCCACGTTTCTCGTGTCGCTGTATTGTATACCGCGCGGAAGGAACGATGTGTCATGAACCAGCTGTAACTTTACCCAGCTGTAACCTTATACCAAAAGTGTTTCATACCTAAAAGGTGGGGCTGCGGTACGAAAAATGCCACTGAATCGTCACAGGTTGAATACATCTACCGCCATTTTTCTTTTAACCGAGACGTCCATCCAAGTTTTACCCAACAACAGATAAATAAGAGCCGCTCTGAGTATTCGACGGAGAAAACACTTCTGCTAAACAAAACCAACCCGGAAACAAGAAGACAAATTAAAAGAGAGACAAGGGAGAGTAAGTCAATAAGTGGCTCCCTAAACCCGACATTTGCTCGACCTTACTCGACCGCCGCTCGCTCGACGCATTATCCCTCTTTAGTCGACAAGCCCCTCAAATGTAAAAAGGACGGTCGAGTCTTAACTGTGACTGCGGGGAGATTACGGGAGCTCCCGCAGGGCCGGCGTTCTCATG
>NC_051407.1:22271295-22271585 GCF_015228065.2 Penaeus monodon
AGAGAGAGTGAGGATTGATTATGAAGGTAGGAAAGAGGACGAGGGGATAAAAGCTGGGGATAGGAGGAGAGAGGAAGGCGAGAATGGGAGGAAAGGAGTGGATGGGACGGGAGAAGTTTTCGTTATTCCCTTCACTACCATGTAATCTCGCCTCAATTCAGTCACAATCATCAAAGTGGCTATTTTTTTTTAATATAAATCGTGTTGTGACTTCGCCAAAAATCTGGAGAAATGCGTAAACTGAAATCCAAGAAAGAACATACAACACTAATCATAAACCCAAATGATGG
>NC_051407.1:22271633-22271883 GCF_015228065.2 Penaeus monodon
CTGACACGCCGAACCAAGGAAGTTTCCCAAAATAGAGTGAGGATAATACACACAGGTGTCGTGGGCGGGGCAATCAGCCTTGACGGGTCACGGGCGCGAGGGTACAGGTGGGCGGCATCTTGGCACATACCCAGGGACCCTTTCGAGACAGGAAGTAGAAACAGGAAGGAGAGGATGCATCCAAATCCTTCGAGCAGGATGTGAAGTGTTGCCAAGTTTACGACCCTTGACCTCAGGCATATGGTTCAAT
>NC_051407.1:22271916-22273035 GCF_015228065.2 Penaeus monodon
TTCTCTACGCAATATATATTTTTTAACGGACAGTGTTAATAAAAACGGATCTAAGAGTACCGTTCGTAATGGACTGGAGAGCTGGTTGATTTCAAGGAGGGGGGGGGGGTTGCCACTGTGTACGCCCTAGGGGGTTTCAACTCGCTCTGAGCCACATGTGTGACTGACGGGTATTTTCGCTGTAGGGCTAGCGGGAATATCTAATTGCGCAGGGGATAAAGTTCAAGCTATTTGGACTTTGTAGAGTCATCTATCTCACAAAAAGAAAAAGAAAGCAACAACTAGAAACTTCCATAATCTAACTAATGTAATGGTTATGTAAATTCTTATTTTTTATCTAAAATCTCTCTCATATCACTACCGAATCTTAATCAAGAAAACTCTCCTGCGTCATACCCAGCACGACACAGCACGGATAAACGCACGTGACACACATTGTAGCACGTCCGCGTCGGGTGGGGGGAAGGGGGGGGGGAAGCGAGCACAATAGCATTGAATTTATGTTTCGCGTTGTGGCGTGAGGCCGGCGTGGGGTGATGGAGGGGGTGGGGGAGGGGAGGAGAGGGAAGAAGAGGAACTGAACTGCTCGACCTGGCCTTCTGCCGCCTGATCCTGCTGGTAGGAGGCGCCTTTCTCGAGTCAAAGAACGGCAACACAATTTATCTGTAATTTGCAAGACTTTCGATTTCGAGACATCTGGCACGTTCCTCCATAACACATTACCTATTTCCCTAAACGTTAATAATAGTAAAAAACATATGGCACCTGAAGTTTATTTCCTGCTACAAGTGCCTCAGTCATGCCCACCAAGGTTGTTTACACCGGAATCTTTGCTCTGTAGTCACTTCATCTTTTTTATCTGACACCTGCTGAACATCACGTCACAAATTCACATCATTCAGCGGGAGAAACGAATCGATTTCACAGGCAGAATCAGTTCCGGACGGTAAATCTGCCACACAGCACAGGTGTCCCTGAGCAAGGTCTTGGATCTAGGTAAGTGTGCGCACGTGTGCAGCTGTTTCGCCCGTTGTTCCGCCTGAACAAATGGTGTTCATGATAGGGGTCGGATGAGTGCACAATAATAGCGAGGACTCCAGCACAGATGGGGGATCATGA
>NC_051407.1:22273071-22273288 GCF_015228065.2 Penaeus monodon
GGTGGGTGCTTATCACCCTCCTCCCCTTCCTCTCCCTCTTTCCCCTAACACCTACCCCACCCTCGCCCCTGACATAACCTCTCCAGCTGTTGTTCGAACCAACACTTACCTACGGCACATCGAGATCACACACCCGGCATCCCCTCGGCTACAGTAAACCACTAATAGCAGCGCGTTAGTTTCAAAGGACAGCGCAGCAAAATAACTAAAGTCGACA
>NC_051407.1:22273394-22273875 GCF_015228065.2 Penaeus monodon
TCACATACAAAAGAATCCTCCCGGTATCCATTTCAAGCAGAGACGCGGTCTATTCATCTCCGAAAAACAACACGCGGACAATGAGATCGATTAAAACCTCTTGAGAGATATTGATCACGAGGCGGGAGAACAGAGCGGGCACGTGTCAATCAGCTGCACGTAGCAATGGATGGCACGAGTCAAATATTTGCACATTACGCACGATTAACTGGTCTACGCACGACGAGCAAATAACTAATCAAACAAGCCATTGGAGAGGGAACTTGGCTATTTCTAAAGTGAGTGATTCGCGAACGGTAATGGACTGACGGAAAAGTGGGGTAAGAGAAAGAGGGAAGTGAAAATGGGGGGACAGAGACGGGAAGGGTGAGCGGTACAAAAATGGGAGAAAGGGGAAGGAGCCTGGGAGAGTGGAATATAAAAAGGAGAGAGAAATAGAGAAAATGCAGGACGAGAAAGAGAAAGGAAGAAAAAAAAAAAA
>NC_051407.1:22275354-22275825 GCF_015228065.2 Penaeus monodon
AACGTGCACGTAAGAGTGGCTAACAGCATGTGTTCACGTGCATATGTGCGTATATGTACGTGTGCCAAAGAGAAAGGGTGTGTTATCGCGTGCACGTGTGAGTGTGACTGCGCTTTAAAAAAACGGCAGTGTAAAAATCTTTTAGTCTTACCATCTCCCCACCTTTGTTCTCATCCGCTACGGAAGAACAGTAAGAGGTCAGAGATCAGAGGGCACTAATCCGCCAAATCTTTTCAATTCTCAACAAGAAGCGTAAAAGGACCGAAAGTTTGCAACATTTCCGTACCCCAGCAAGAAGAGCAAGCAAAATGCACCCCATAGACGCCACGTGCACCACCGTGATGTGATCAGCTGGTGCGGGGTAGGCCACCGGAGCCTTCTGTTACGCAACGCGGCGCTAACCCCATTCTTGCTCGCCGCCAGACCCTACTACAGCAAGCTGTTAGGTCTCGACTACACACTTTTTCTTTA
>NC_051407.1:22275911-22276035 GCF_015228065.2 Penaeus monodon
AACCTCCACCTCCCACCTCTCCCCTACTGACAACAGCCACGGAGAGGTGTAAATTACTCCCGGGCACTCATGCCTTCCCTTCCCTCCCCCTCATACCCTCCACGTCGGGAGTTAAGGGGCAACT
>NC_051407.1:22276064-22276204 GCF_015228065.2 Penaeus monodon
ACTCTATAGCTTATTGATCCTCTTTTCTGGCTTTTCAACTGAATTTCGCTTCGCATGAGTGCATAGACAATATGCAATGGCTGAAAGATATCTTGACATTAATGACTGTTGGGCACTAAGGAACCGACCGACCAACTGCT
>NC_051407.1:22276299-22276490 GCF_015228065.2 Penaeus monodon
CACATGGTGGTTTGCGGACGAGTCCAATACAGTTTAGGGAGAACATGTGTTCATCTCCTGGAGGACCTCGGCCATAAACTGAAACTCGTCTGCTTCATGTCGTAAAATGATGCGATTTTTGCTTTCTTATGTGTTGTCCATATTTTTTCCTCCTGGTCCATGACCACACAAACCAAAGTATGTATAGGCCC
>NC_051407.1:22276677-22278363 GCF_015228065.2 Penaeus monodon
TCGTGCGTAAAAATTCACTGACAAGGAGTTCATCACACTGAGAACAGTCCACCCATTAACTAGCTATCGCCTTTTCTCGCACGCATCGAGAACCCGCCCAGTAACCTTCCTCTGCGTCCAACTCTCCACGGAATAATCCTTTCCATTACGCCACGGTGACCGCACAAAGGCTGGATTACACGAGGATCAGGAGCCAGGATAAGTTAGATAATGGAAACACGTGCAGATAATCCACACATATATCACACTCTCTACAAATAACCAATGAAATCGCCAAATAGCAACGCCTCTTGCCCAGCTGCCTTCACTGTTGTTTTTATGAATCGATAAAAACCTGCGATACATAACCAAATCCCACTATGACAGAAGCTAAATGCCCATGTCTAATTAAGAAAAAAAGGGCTAACGGTATAACAAAATGACCATGGAAACCAACTGATTTTATCAAAAGAAAATCAGGCCTTCGCCCTTACTTCATGAAAAATGCTGAAGACTAAGCCTATTACCGTATACTTAAACTTCCTTCCGCCTCTACACTGCCCACTTCGTCTCTGTTTCTCTAGCCATTAAGCAATTTGCTGTTTAGGCCTACACGTTAGGACAGAGGCGAAGGGGAAGGAAGAAGGGGACGCCGTAATTTGAGAGTGTCAGCTGCACTGTTTACATTGAAGAGCTAAGGGGAAGATGGGGAGAGGAGGAAGCACCAGGATATTTCCGGAATAATCGCACTCAAACAGCGAAGTGTGACGGGAAGGACAGAGGGCCCGGGGGTGGAAGAGAGTGAAGGGGTCACAGAGTCCTACATCATCCTTTGTGAAGTATGGAGACGCGAGTATATAAAAAATATAATGCCTATATATTTCAGCAACCCCGACATTCTTTTTTATGTTTCGAAAGTAGGACGTTTCCCTAACATCTCGGAAGCCTATTCAATTTCTATTTACGAACAAATAGGGGGAGGACGTAATCCGCGCCCACAAAATGGGGATGGGAGGGGAGCCCAACCCATACAGTTCGCGCACACGTGTTCCCCCCTCCATTGTGCGAACAAATGGTACCGTGCATGTGGCGCACTAACTTGAATCACCTCGCCCGTGGCTTGCATAAATTATCGCTAAATACGGCATAATCCCTCCGCGCATACACGGTAGATATCAAAACACGATCAGTAATATCCATTAAGAGCAAAGCGAAAGATCAGTACCAGCCGTAAAAACTGGAACTCCAGTAATACAAAGAGCTCTTAGCCAGCAGGTAAAATTACCAATAAGGGTAATGTGGCATATGCACAATACGATCTAGATCTGGAAGAGCCAGTTGGCTGCAGCACACTGCCCCATTTTCCAGCCTCCCTGAAAACCTAAAGTCCTTCCTTATGCAGAAAGGAAGACAAATGCCATTCCCTTTTTCGTGGAATGTAACACAACAAATCAATTACTCTTCGTCAACAGCTGCTCGCCAGTTACTTAAAGTTGGTCACCTATTCGACCGAAACGAGAGAATGGGCGAGAAAGAGGCAGAAGGTGAGCCGCTGGAGCTGGCACTAACGAACAACTCGACGCTGACCCAAGTTGTTGTTTGTTATTCGGGCTATCTGCGTCTAAATCGATTTGGAATCCCAGGACTTTACGATTTTTTCCATATACCAAAAAAAGAAGGCCTAATACACATGTATCATTCGCACAT
>NC_051407.1:22278724-22280174 GCF_015228065.2 Penaeus monodon
TTACAATCAAAATGAAAACAATGTAGTCATTAGCATCACTCTATCCCCACATATTCGAAAACACGACATCCATTTTCACGTCTGCCCCTGTCGACGATAAATCTTATTTCAACAGATGAACTTATCACCGACAGCCCCGATAAATATTTTTTCCTCGAAACAAAAGACGCTCGCTTGACAAGACTGGCTGGTCAACGCCATTACACAGCTGCCCGACTAACAAATTGTGTCCCATACATCATCCTCTAGACCGACGATGATAACATCAAACAATATTAGCGAGTCAATGAATGGAGAGGCTGGACTCTATTATTGATTAATGGTTGGCATATGACCTAGCATCGGAAAAAATTAATCTCCTGTGACGCCCGTGACTGATTGCCGGCTTAGGATGACCTGGTCAGCCGGCCTCTTTCCTTCTCTCCTTTTTGCTGACCAATGCTAAGCATTAGGTTTGTTTGCGTCTTGCTCGATGCCATGGATATTACCATTACTTTTAGAGTTAATTTTGTCTTTGCTATCTAGATTTCTGGTAGAAGGTGCATGTCATGGTGGATTAAAAACATAATATCAGACTCAGTGTCTGCTGGTAGCAAGGTCTGCGGTGAAACAGGGCTTCCCCTCCAAATGGGTCAATACTGCAGCGGTGACCTCTCGGAGGGGAGGCCCTAAAGAGGCCGAGAGTTATGAGTTGCCCTTCCGCTCTCCCTGCGGTCATCGCGCTTATCTCAGCACGCGCACCAGCCAGTAATGGCCGCGCCATCTGCTTTTCACACAAGACCAGAGATAATCCCGAAGAATAATACCTACTTCCTTCCGCTGTTTCGCTCAACTTTAAATTAAAAGCAAATTCACTTGCATTCTGTCGCATTTCGCTCCCATCCGACAGCACCTATTACCAAGACCACCAATGTTATGTCTTTTCCGCCAAGTCCATCGTCCATTGATCGTGGCAGGCTAGCAAAGGGGGCAGCTGAGTTCAGTGTTTGTCTGGTGACGGAGTGGACATGTTGGTCGCCGCCATACAAAACGATGGTCACAGCTATAGGGTCTTTTTGTAAGCCTTCGCTGTGGATGAATGAGGTCGTCGCAGCGGCAAGCCCTGCGCCGTGTTTGGGCTTCGGGTCAGCAAGCCGTGGCGATGTAGTTGATGTAGGGAATGGCGAGAGGGGAGAAAATTAGAGATGGGTAGTAAGGGAAAAAAGAACACTTTCCTTGCAAATGCCTATTCTAAATTCCTACGACGTCCCAAAGAGGATTTTAATCCTCGACGACACGGGCGCTGCCTTTACGATAAGATGGCAGAACTAAATACAAGGAACCGCAAAGCACTTTCCGAGACAAATTGCACACGTCTCTGTGCCTTACGGTAACTCAAGCTTTTTATAACATTAGGAATACACGGACGACTATGTTCACTTGTCCTTAAAGAGGCCATTCCGTAAGCTTG
>NC_051407.1:22280458-22282162 GCF_015228065.2 Penaeus monodon
ATGCGTAAAATCGCCATGTACATTGTGTTGAGAGCAATACAAAAACAGCCTCTCCTGATCCGCATCGTTGAACACGAGGAACAATATCCATGTTAACTTTCAGTAACCTTTTTCCTGCAATCTGGTTTTGGCTGAAAAAAAAACGGGCATTCATTCACGGATCTCTTAAAACAAAACAAGGCAAGAAAATCAAAATCAATCTTTCAGTCCGACGAAATGTGAATATCCTGATGTCTAAATAACAGAAATAGTTCGAGCCAGCTGTGAAGACAATCGTCAAAAGGGAGCTCCGAATGCCAGCTTCACAGAGCGAGAAAGGGGACGCGAGAGAGTATAAGGGAGTCAGTATAAGGAACACGAACAATCAGCAATCAGAGAGAGAAAGAGAAAATGGGTTGGGGTCATTTGTCACCATCGTCTATTTGAATTTTCATTAATTTTAAGTTCGTAATTGCGGTAGCTTGTAATTATCCCCCTCTTGTGCCGGGCGACTTTTCTTCCTGGCACCATGTTCGCAGATTGTTCTCGCCGGAAAGAAGAATGACAAAAACGTAAATCTCAGAAAGAAAAGATACACTGCAACTGAAAACAATAAACGAAGGGAATCGAAAGTCAACAGAAATATATACAAACACAAGTTTGGCCAATTTCCCGGAACAGTGTCAACACAGCCCGACACACATTACATTCAGAAGACGTGTTCGTAAGTGTTACTTTACTGTCGTGGTAAAACGCTAGCCATTATCGCGTGTTGCAAAATGATTTGATGTAGAAAATTAAATAGTCGGCCCTGCCCTCGCCCCCCCTCGAGGTCATGTAACATTTATTCGTGGATAATCACGGGTCCCTCGCCTGCAGCCGTCGGGGTGGAAAGGTTAGGTTTCTTTCGCCAAATCGGACTTCACTTTCTAGCTATTTCTAGAGTATTTCTAGGAACTACAAATGTATACGATCACAAAGTGATAAAGGGAATGCAAATAAAAAATGGTGCATGATACTTGAAACAGATGTAAAAAATACCTTGATAATCATAGTCGTCCTCTTGACGGTGTGAGTCGGTAATCTGACGCGAAAAACGCGTTCTTTGAGCCATTTGAGCTTCATTCCTTCTTTCTTCGGCCTTTCCTCGCCTTTCCAGATATAATTTACACCAATAAACACCAGGAAGAGAGCGAAATGCGACGTCGAACATGACAGATCTAGAGCGGATCGCGCAAGCACAGGTCTGCCACAGGGTGAACGTGTTGCCCTAACTGAATGTTGCCCACACGCCCGCAGGCTCCCTCCCGCCCGTACGTGCTCGCTCTCATACGCCGCCTTCTTAACTCTTTATGATAACATCGTCATCTTGCATTATAGCACCAGCGTGGCCTGCATCACACGCGCCCTAGATCTGTCGTGCGCTCGAATGATTTACCTGAATTAAGTCTATTAAAACATTTGCTTCAATTAGAGGACGTGAACTCGCGGGTTCTCCTCGCGTCGCCCTCGCTCATCCTCGGTTGCTGCTTCTCCTTGGGACAGCCCTTGGGCTCACACTCGTATCGGTTCAGTGTCCTTGTGGATATTGTATCGGCACATCACTTCGTCATGTCAACGAGGAAGTTCCTATTTAACCAAGGGGCAACTGTTAATATCTGTTAATTCTAATTTAATGGATTAATGAACATTACTGAGTGATCGTGCGAGTTGAGGGAGAACAGT
>NC_051407.1:22282326-22283269 GCF_015228065.2 Penaeus monodon
AACGGCAACAACGACTAAGAAGCAACAACATGGCGCAATAAAGCAAATCACGAACCTTGTACGAGACCGCCCCCGCCCCCCGCACACCCAGTGACACCTGTACTTTCTTATAAAAGCTTTTCACTCGCGTCTCGGCCGAAAGTTGTATCGGGCGATTCCACGAAGTTCAACCGCCCGCCACAATAGCCATTAATCAGGTCCCTTCTCTTGACAGGCACCGGCACTCAAGCCTTCAAGAAGCCTAGTTTGCCCCGTCGCGGAGCCGTAGCCGCGGGAACAGGGAATGAAAACCTAACTGAATCTGCTTTGGTCTGATTGCGAAAGAACTGAGAACGGAGGGAATCTTGCGTCACCTCTTCCTTGTTTGTCAGGATTGTCAAAAGTATTTCATTACCATGTTGGGAAGACCGAACTGTGCTGACAGTCACTTTTGTTTCCAAAACATCGATCAGCTCAAAGTGAAGCAAGCAACGCGAGAGTTTCTAAGAGTGAATTTACAGAGCATAACTGCTGCGCGAGGTGGGCTTGCAGTTGGGAAAATCGACAGCAACATTTATGCAGATACGGCAACCCGAATGGTGGTGACGTAATGATGATGTCGTGCTGAGCCGCCGTAAGTCAGGCCTCTGAAGTCTTAGGTCATGTAATTATTAGTATTGTATTCACCCTCATATAAACACAAGTCTATAAAGAGCCATGTGTCGGGATTCAATGTAACAATTCCTCCTCGTCATAAGACGTCATCAGTTTCAACCAATCACAGTGAACAAGTAACAAGAGCTCCCATACATGTTACAACCGCCCCGCCTTCGTCTTGATGGAGATTGAAAGGGCCGTATAGGACTCTTCGTGACGTTCTTCGCTGCGACAGAATGCGACACAGATAGGATAACAAGAATTACCGCATTTGTGGAAGCCGTCAAGCGTCCACTTGTTGCAAGCA
>NC_051407.1:22283460-22283814 GCF_015228065.2 Penaeus monodon
TTACAAAGTAAAATTACCAATGAATAGGCAAATCTAAACCCTAAAGCATGTCTCTCCAGGGTGAATCCCTAAAGCCCACTAATACTGCTGGGAGGAGCTGTCACTTTAGTAATCACTTCTATCGAAGCAGACACATACTTTCCAATCTCGAAGGTCGTTCGTCAAAATCACTTCGGGAATTTCTCGTTAGCGGCACCGATTATGAATACTAATATACGGTTTTCTGTAATTATGTATGTCTGTGCGCCTACATGTGCAGGGTAACCATTTTATGCTCGCTCGAACATCATTTTCTCGTTAGCTTGTCTGTGATGAATCTCCCAAACTCTCTCGGCGCCATACACAGCCGCCGAT
>NC_051407.1:22283852-22286061 GCF_015228065.2 Penaeus monodon
TGACGATACATCAGCCGCCAAGAGAGTATTCCCAGAGCGCCACGTCCATTTTCGAGGTGGCAGCAGACACCCGACGTGGCAGCAAGGCGGTATTTTATCGTGAGATTTTCACACGCAGCTCTTCTCTCCGCGCTTAGAACGACGTCCACAACCCATTAATATCCACATATATCCGCCCAACCCGAAATTTATTAAAATTTTGTTGAATCAAGAAATTTGGAAAAAAAAAACTATAGAGCGCTACACAACAAGGAGTGACTGGCAACAAGTCTCACTCCGTTTCTTAGCTATTTATAGATTCTGGAGTCAAAATACATCGTCATGCCTTTTTTTTTATAATGTCAGAGGACGTAATTTCTATCTCGACTATTTAAAAAAAACGTGTCAGCATATTTTTCCGCGTATTCCTTTTTCCTCCTCTTATCGAGAATTATATTATATAAAAGTATTTAAAAAAGATCATGTGTCAAGAGTCAGTAAGTAAGAAGACATCCTCAAGTCCTCAGCAAAAGCTAAAACAATAAGAACCTAAGCAAAGCAACTCTTAATTATATATCTAACACTCCTGTGCTCTAGAAAAAAATATATGTAAATCTACAAGTACGAGTGAGGAGGCAGTTTCAACATCCTGGTTAGAGGAAATGGCCTCTCGCTGCCAAATGTGCCGCGTAGCATTTCTGCCGCCGGTCTTATTGCTGTCTGTAATTACCCCAAAGAGCCCACCCCCTAATTTTCGCTTTGACTGTCGGGTAATGGAGTTATCAATGCGGGCCTGACAGAAGTTTCTAAATAAGCAGATGGGACTTGTGCATTTTTTTCGCGACAGTTAGGTCGGAGACGAGTAAGAACGAGTAAGCTGTGAGAAAAATCTTGCTGATGAAATAACTATAGACAAAAACTACGTCACATGATTAACGTGTTAGTGCAGAGTGTAGCGCTTCCCGAGGTGTTGTTGCTGGAGGCGATCCCGACACATTGCAACACGTGGCTCGGGGCCTCCTCTACACAACCCGTACTTAACCACCCGTCGCGTTACCGCCACCCGGAAGTCACACCAACGACAACGCATACGCATACAGCAATCTCTTTTCGATTTGTAGAACATCGAAAGCGCTACAACAATTTTGCTTCGAGCCAGTTTCGTAGAAAGATAACAGTAATAAAGCTCCGCCGGATAGGAAGTCACTTTGAGGCAGAACACTCATCCGTCCTCATCGGTCGGTGGCAATGATCTCGATGTTTAATGACGCCGCCAATCGCAAATCACAATGAAGATGACGGTTGAGTCATGTAAAAAATCAAAAGAAAGATTTGCCGCTTGGATTTTCTGAAAATGTGAGATTAATACCTGCGACTTCGTCTTCCGGTTTTAACTTTAAAAAGAAATTTGAGATTCCGAAATTTTCAACAATCCTAAATATGAAAAGCATAAAATTATTCGGATCCCGCAATCTAATCTAATAATAACTAGTCGCGACGAATCAAGTGCTAAAAATACTTATGCTTCTTATAGTGCAGCACTTCACTCACAAGTGTTAATAATTCGTGCACAAGAGGAGCTCAACGGCCAAAAGGTTTATAAATATCATTCAACAACAACAAAAAATTCTTAACTAATAAACTATTTTTTTTCTAGAGATAATGGTGAAGCTCTTGTGGCAAAGGAAATTTACTCTGATCTTAAAAACGTATGTTAGTGATTGTGATTAATGACCAGAGGATGATGATGTAACACAGAAACAATAAAAACGGGAAATATGACGATGTGGAAATAATTTCCTTTTACACGCGAGATAATTCCTTCTCTTTACATATTCTTACACGCGGCAAGTCATCTTAAACCAGACTGCGAGATACAAATTAAGAATAATAAAATATAAGTGCCGAGCCTATTTTTTCTCGGAATAACAATACCGAACAAAGTAAAAAAACAATAAATAATGAAAAAAAAATGGAAATGATAAAAACAAACACAATAAATACACTTCACCTGCAGCAGCTTCGTCTGGCCATGGCTTACCTGCAAAGAAAAACGAGAGCAATTTAGCATATGCAAATCATAATAAAAAAAATATTTTCAAAATACAAGTGATAACATTCAATTACTTTTTCAGCGTTAAGAAAAAAAAGGACCGACTTGAATTGATGTTGGTATAGATAAACTCTTATATAATATTTTGCCATTTCCATTCGACGTGTGTGCATGTTC
>NC_051407.1:22286151-22286922 GCF_015228065.2 Penaeus monodon
TCGTAGATGTACACATAGATGTCAAATTCCGGTCCAAACATTCGAATGCACACACCGCACGCATGTGAAAGGTAAAACACACACAAAAAACACTTTCATCAACTACACCGCAGAAGTCTCCACAATCCACATTTTTGTTAATCGTGTGATAATTCTTGAAATAAAAAAGAAGAACGGGCAACATGGGAAATAGAAAAGAGGATGCAGGCAATATAAAAAGGAATTGTAGAAAAGAGCAATAGAGAAAGAGTGGAATTCAGGAAATAGAAAAAAAGAGAAAAAGTGGGAATGGAAGAAACAGGCATGAGAACAGAGTGGAATTGAAGCAGCTGAAAAATGGGAAAAGAAGAAACAGATAACATGAGAAGAAAGAGTGGAATAAAGGAAACAGAAAAAAAGAGAAAAGGTGGGAAAAGAAGAAAAGACAACATGAGAAGAAAAATTGGAATTCAGGAAATAGAAAAAAAAAGAAAAAGTGTGAAAAGAAGAAGAGAAAACATGAGAAGGGAACGGGAAAACATGAAGAAAAAGTGTGAAGCCAAAGAATGGGGAAAAGGAACCATCATACATCATGAGGCGAAAGAGGGAGGAGGGGCAGCGTGGGTATCCTCGCTTCGGGAGTGGCTCATAACCGCACGTGGGTGATGGTCTCCGGAGGAAAAAGAAAAGAAAAAGAAAGAAAATATCGTAAAACGTGTGTACTCTGTTATTTCGCGGGTGTAATGCGTGGGACAGACCGCACAATCTTTGCCAATCATGCAACTCCTCTTG
>NC_051407.1:22286955-22287115 GCF_015228065.2 Penaeus monodon
ATGGAAGGGCCTCTGTGAAAGGTAAAAAGGGAGTCTGTAAATGATAACGCTGGATAGTTTACTGCCGCGATCTGTCCAGTCACTTCTCTCTTAACTCCTCCAAAATCCGTTAGAAGTTGGTTCGCCAACCATGCGATGCACCAGATCGTTTGCTGGTTTG
>NC_051407.1:22287236-22287453 GCF_015228065.2 Penaeus monodon
ACATAGCGTATCCACCCTCTACTCGCCCGAAACTTTCTTCCCCAAAAGCTTACGTCCGACGGGAGGGGCTTTAAAAAGTATCACGGTAAGATGCATTGACAGGCCAATTAATTTCGCGGCGAGAAGGCTCCTGTAAGGGTCATTATGCCTTGGCCCTGGTCGAGGCAGGGACAGGAGCGTCAAGGTCGAGCCCCAAGAAAAATGCGAGAATGGCTGT
>NC_051407.1:22287951-22288413 GCF_015228065.2 Penaeus monodon
GCGTTCAAGGACTGAATCAAGTTTGCCTCCTTTATCAAGCGTTTATCCGATCCCTCAAACGTCGCCAAAATAACAAGCCCTACCATACCCATTACCGTAGTAACAAGCTCTGCCATAACCACACGCTGAGGTATCACGTTATGTGTCCGTCGTCACGCAGTTTCGTCACCCTCGTCGCATAGTGGGAATGCGACGCGTGACAGAGCTGAGCCGTAACTTTCTCCCATATCGCTCCCCTCAAGCTTCTTGAAATACCAGACAGAGAGTAATCAGACATGAACTTCACATGCAAAGTAATTTCTCCACCCGGTACACGCGTATGCGGTGATAAATGCCCACGAAAATCATTCCAGGCAAATTTCACGAGTTTATTATTTGTTTTTCGTTAAAAAGAATATCAAAATATAAGCTAGAAATGGTTATGATTTTTTTCTATCTTTTTCCTTGCGCGCGCGTGCGTGC
>NC_051407.1:22288581-22290137 GCF_015228065.2 Penaeus monodon
AATATAAACTCACCAAATATCAAAATACAGAGATGCTTATAAAGCGTGCAAACTCTCCGCATAAAGGAGCCAGTAACGAGGGCTGGCAGGGCACTAAAAGAAAAGCTTCTTAAAAGGAGCAGCGGCCGCGAAGGGGTGCTGGCGGCGCCTTGACAGATTCGAGCCGACTTTTTACTCCTCTCTCCCTGACACGCCCGCTATCCACCTTAAAATCTTAATAGATTTTTTTTTCCGACGACCCATTTTCCACAGGATATACACGTGTTGCACGAACCAATGAGGTCGTTGTTAAAAAACTCGTATTGTATTCCTGCAGCAAATCCTGCCAGCAGGTGCAAGAACGCTTTATCGCTGCAAGATCACTATTAAATGATGAACATCCTCATCCTTCTCAACGCGCCGCCGGATGCGTCGCTTTCCAATCCTTCCGAGTTAATCAGACACAAAGGCCTTTGGAACCTAATTGCCCACAATCACTAGCGAACAAAACCAAATCCCCGGCGGAAAAATACGTGATAACTGGCCTCCAGCCTTGGACAATTCCTGACAAACGGCTCTTGCTGACAGACAGACCGCCTCGCCCCTCCTCTCCGGCTTTGAGATTTTTCCAAACCCTATAAACCCTATAAGTGACTTGCATCCCGCGACAACTTTTGTTCGTAGCGCTTTATCGCTCGCGTGATCAAAGGCTTCCTTCTGCTCACCACTAACAATCCACTCATCATCATCATGAGCCAGACAAAGAGAACCAATGCCACCCTCGCTCCGATCACCCGATGACTGCGTCGTGGCTTGGCCCTGTCCGCGCCCCTCAGCGAAACGAGCGCGGGGACTGGCCTTAGACTTGAATGCCGAGCAACTTTCCTTTTTCTTTCTCCGATAGGAAAACTATCCTTTAAAAAAATCGACAAAACAACAAAAAAATAAATGAACAAATACATAAAAAATATATACAAATTAGCAATTATCAACAAATTCCGGAAAAAAAAACTTCCTGGGCGCCCATACACAAGAAACCGTCGCGCGTGGAAAGTGAAAATGAAAGCGGCTCTTCTCATTCAGTAGCATCGGCAGACGGTTTTTTTTACGTATTGCAGATGATGGTTCAACCTCCACTTTCTCTCCAGGAGGGCACGCCTGCACAGGGGATTAGACACACTAATCTGTCGTCTGTGAAAGCCCCGGTCTGTATTCTATTATAACACTGTTTACAATGCCTAACCTGTTAATCAAGACGTCATATTCCCGGGTCGATTTCATAAGGTGGGTAATCATACTTCTGATGTTGAGGCGATGATTAGATGTATATGCAAGAGGTGTTTGCCAAAAACTGAAAGGTTAAAGTGACTTGGTGCTCAAATTATTTTACAGTAAACGTAAGAGGATATGCGTCCAACCTTTGGCAAAATGAGATTAATAAACAGGTTTTCTTCAAAAATTATTATGCACACATTTCTGGTTCCTTGGTCATGCTGAATATACTCTTCTGAGATTTGTCAGGATGACTTACTTCTACGTGCATTTACGTACGTTTCCCTCTCCCTCTCATGTATCCG
>NC_051407.1:22290868-22292633 GCF_015228065.2 Penaeus monodon
CGCGGTGTAACTCGAGTCCCGGCGGCCGCACGGAGGAGCAGCAGCGGTCACCCTCGTGGAGCCAGCGAGCCCTGGTGATTGACAGCTCCTGGCCAGAATCAGAGGAGGTGAATACAACATCATTCATTACCTCGCTCGTGAAAGGGGGCCCTGAAAGGTACAGTGAATCTAGAGATCATTCTTCAAGATGGATAGCGCGAGGATGAATGCGCGCCTGTGATTAATGCCTCGGTCAAGACTTGTTCGGATTTAAATGATCTGATCCGAGCAGGAGCGTGAGGCGTGGCGAAAGGGCCGAGGGAGACCGAGTGGGGAAGACCAAGGTTGAGGGAGGAGTATGCTGGTTGCAAGAGCTTGAACTATGGGCCAAAAGCGCACCTGTGTTGTCACAAGTGGCGGTCCCCAAAACAGGTGTCACCGTTCCGGCGTGAGGCCCCGTGCTAGTTGATGCTCAACGACAATATGTACAGGCTTCTTTATTATTGTTTTCGGAGTCATTTCACTTGCTCACACGTATCCTCCTGTACAACAGCTCATTCACAGTAGTTCTCACCGCTTATATGGTTTTCTTATGTCGTAGTTGCAGCCATAAGTGCCTCTCTGAAGCCTAAATGACTCTACACGACCTAATAAGGGGCGGCGGCGACCGGCCTCTCTGCCTCCAGGGGAAAAATGAAAGTAACCAGTTGGTTTTTAAGCGCCCACGCAGAGGAGCTCTCACAGGGACTCTCTCGCTTTCGACGCTTTCGAGAAATTAAAGATACAGCATAATTGGCTTACAAATGAAAGGAAAAATAAGAACTGCTCACGAGCAAGTTTATATATTTTCTCTCTCAAAGTAACTAATAATCGAAAAGGTATACTGTCTAATACCATACTTAACGAGTCGTTGAGCAAGGGAATGGCGCCGTGTGTGGTGCCTACAGGGACACGACATGACAAGCCGCTCCTCCCACTGACAGATCTGTGCCAAGCACTGTCATTAAATTCAAGAAAAGGAAAGGAAGATGGCGGTGTCCTTGCGTAGTTTCTTAAACCTTCACGTCCGCCTGCGCATAAATCCATTTTTACTGTTTAAAATAAAAGCGAATATGAGTACATAAATAATTTTATATCACATTAGTATTCAAAGCAACGTATAGGCCTCTATGGTTTGTCTCAAGATTTATTTACATCTTTAACAAATATCATAATTACACACAACACCACTAACTAAAGACTTAGCACAAAATGATAAATTTCAACCCAAAATCGTGTTCCTGTGCCATGACAGCATGTCACTCGTCCTTATCAACTTTCCGCGTGTCACTCGGCCTTGCCGGCTTTCACGCGCCGCGATGACATGGGTGCAGTTGTCTCTTCTACAACGTCCTCCCAAACGGCTGAATAAGTCACCTTTTAAGAGCATCGACCTCGACGTACATCGATACACATTCAAATATTCACTGTCCATCAAGCAAAAAAGAGACGGGGGAGAACAAAGACGGATGGCGGAGGTGGTGTAAGTGTGCGGTTCATGTGCGTTATTACTTCGGACTTCATGGTAGAAGCAAGTCAGCTATTCTCCCTTACTCTCTCCCCCTCTTTTATTTTCTCTCTTTTTTTGCCATTCACTTTTCTCTTTCTCTGCCTCGTGTCACATGTCCTCATTTCTCTCCCCCACGCCCTGCCTACCAACCTCCTTCAGTTATGTCACCGTGTCAGTCAAGAATGGCAATCTAACTTTCATCTCGTGAGTTCGTAGGGAGGAAGAGGGTTGATCGTA
>NC_051407.1:22292678-22295223 GCF_015228065.2 Penaeus monodon
TACCCAGGGCAAAGCACGCACCATCTAACTCTCCGGGGAAAAAGTAGAGAAAACAAAACTGTGAATCACCCATTATACTCTGGGGGCAATCGCGGACGTGTTCTGGCAGGTCTGATATGGTATTCACTGCAATCATCTCTAACAAATGAGGCACAGAGTCACGATAACCCACATCGTCATGGTGATAGCTGGCGATAAACATGGCCAGACACTCTTCGAAAGAAACGTACTGTATGGACATGGAACACATTCAGGCGAACACACATATGGTGAGTCATGGCTCGCCGATACTAAAAGGCCAGGCCCTCTTCTCATCTGATGGGGGCGCCCTCTTCAAAAACTGCATGTAATGCTACCTTTCGTAATCTAATGTAAAAATGAACGCGATCATTAGACGGTGTTATGGCGATTTTGTCATATCTGCATTTTATTCAGACATCCTTTTCCTTCATCTTTCTCTCAATACCCAGTGAAAGTTCAGGCAAAAAGTGTCCGCGTAATTGGAGTTGTATCAAAAAAAGTACGTTCAGATCAAGAGGATTTGCCGATGCAGGTGTCGAGGCTGAGGAAGCAAAGCCTTCGCATTTCCCATGTGAACCAAAACTGGTATTTGTGAACCTCGAAGAGCATCTAACTTTTATCTGGCCAGATTTGGGCAATTCACATTCAAACAGGAAGAAAATCTTAATAAAGCATTTTGTACATTCACTTGTATTAGTTGCGGGAGTTATACAAAGTCCCTTTCCAAAATCCTTTTAAAGATGTTCCGATTCGTTCTGAGAATCAGTTAACCACAAAGGATTTCTTATTTTGAACGTACAAATAGGTGTATCTAATAAAATGAAAACTTCATAACCCAAAAATATTTCTAAATTGTCCCCGAAATTCAAGGATTCACTGTCCCCTGGAGAACCCAACCTCCAGGACATAAAGCAAGAATTCCTCGTCACACCCGCGCTGGTCGTAAATTTGTCGAGTGAGCATTGTGTGCACTATCCCTCGTGGCGAACATTAGTCCTACGGTCCTCCTATGCTCCTGCCGACACCGAGCAAAGCATACAAACAAGAAGGCGTCGTCCAACACACAATGGCCTACACAGCCTGTGCTCTCCAAACACGGGGTACTTTCTCTCGCGCTACATAACCGTTTTAGAGAAACAATTCCCGAATCTTGTACCGAACGACCCACGTCAAGCACTATCTTGTCAATGTGTATCCGAACACCGCCGCCTTTCTAGCTTTCCGAGGGCCCTCAAGAAGCCATCGAAAATCCTAATCTTCGTATTGTACTCTTCATAAAACATTTTAAAAAAGTTATGCGTACAAACTATGGTTACCAATTAATGCAATTAAAAAAACAATAACGTAAGATAAAGCCTTCCTTATATGGCAGATTCCACCTGCCGTATGGGGGCGTCGGTCCATCTGCACGAAGGCGGCATCCCTTTGCTGTGTCGCGGGACGACGTGATCATCATACCGCGAGGAAGCGGGTGCGCTGCGACACGGCATGCCCGGCGGGGGCACAGACACATTCATTATGTTCATTATGCTCCTTTTGAGATTTACGCGTCCATTGATAATGGTGGTATTTCACCTTGCAAGACATCTGGCACGCCGCCTAATCAAGTGATCAACACCTGATGGCAGAAGGAGGGAGGATACAACCGCTACTTTGTTACATCTTGAAACACCCATCAAAACCTTCGACATGAACATGCAATAAATAAGGCATCAGATATAACGATTTATCATCCCCCTTAAGCGTCGGGCATGACGCTTCTTCCCCAGGGCCCCGGCGATACTAACAGGAGGAGAGAGTGATTCTATCGCAGCCTCACAAGCGCCTTGATTACTCCTCATTGATAATGAGATGTTTCTCGTGTCGTGCATCATGGAATATAATAATAATAAAAAACTAGCCGTTGCCTAAACAATAACTTTCACCATCGCACTGTCAAAGACTACTACTTTCTCCATTCTCCGGCTCGGGTTCAGATAATAAAGCGTAGAACCCTTTCTATTCCCGTGAACATTCCTGAAGGCCTATAAACCACCAAAACCAAAAATAGCCCCCCTTCTTCAACCTCCCCTTCAGCCCCAACCCCTTAACCCCCTTTTCTTTTCTCTCTTTCTCTCTTTACCTTGACTTTCCCCGCAGACGCACGGAGAGACACGCACAAAACCATCCAATCCTTTCTTTCCGTAATGGCACCGTCGCCGCGACATAATCCCGCATCGACACAACGCCCAAAGACGGTCCTCGTGCTTCCTTTTTTCTGACTTCCAATACCACGTTTGTCCCCAGAGTCCTTGGGAGGATCCTGTTTGTACCGGGTCCTGCGGGCTGCCACGAGGGATGAGCAGGAGTAGCGGTGTGTGTAACGGCAGGCAGGCAGTCCTTCCCAGCGCCGTCGCTGTCACTCTGGGTTTTATGACGCGGTTGTAAATCGTGCTAAAGTCGGAGTGTGTCGCGGCGGGACCTCCACGTCACGTACGATTCTCCCACGATGGACCCCGAGCGTCGCCTTTTTCGCTCTTTCTCC
>NC_051407.1:22295579-22295744 GCF_015228065.2 Penaeus monodon
GCGTGCGCGCGCGCACTTATCTTCCGCCATCTCCAGACTATTTCCCACCCTCGCTATCTCACCCAAGATCTGTTACAACTACGGTCGTTTCTACGATTTCCTTTACACGATTCACTGGTTAAGGCAAAGGGAAGATCTCTAACACTCCTGCTTCTAGATCATTCA
>NC_051407.1:22295883-22296017 GCF_015228065.2 Penaeus monodon
CATCGGCGGCACAGCATCTAGCAGGCTTTGTTTTCCCATAAAAGGAATTTTAGGCGTCCTGTCACCCAAACTACAACGGATTTATTACCCCTAACAACAACATTCAAGGCCAGTACCATTCGAATATTATCTAA
>NC_051407.1:22296049-22297278 GCF_015228065.2 Penaeus monodon
GCAATAACTGCAACCCGCCAAAAGGAGAGAAAAAACTGCACTTTCAATACGAACATGTATCGATCTCTTCTCAATTTTTGTTAACGACACCTCAAAAAAGGACCAAAGCAAAACAAGTCATAACGATACTATACAAATTCGCTTTCTTCTAGGAAAATAGAAGGGACGGCCGCAATACCAATCACGGCGCCCTTTCCACCTGCAGGGCGTGTGTCCGGAGCAGGTCCCAGCCGTCCATTCATTGTGGGGAGACGAGACCCAACTGCGCTGCCCACGGGTGCCACCACTTTCACCTGGCACGCGGCTCCTTCCTCGGTGCCCACCCCCCATACCCTGCTCCGTACCCCGTTAGACACTGAGGTAAGAAAGTGAATTACACTTGCAACACACACGGAGGATTTTGCAATCTCTATCATAGGCTCATCTAGGCGCAATTTCATAATCAACGAATGATTCCATTCATTTGTTGCATGACGAAACGACATGCAATATGCCATCTATTGTGCATTTTCCCTTCCGGTGCTAGGTACAGTTACAGCCCCAGCCGGCCCACTCTTTACGTTGCTCACGGCTTCTCACACAAAGCCCGCGCGCATTTTTTTTTTTTTTTTAATTATCAGCAAATTTATGAATAGCTTTACCTTGGATAGCTAAGTGAATATATATAACTTCGCATACTGAAAGCCATAAACAAGCTAAGATCTATAAGAAAATCAACGGGACAGAGCAGTGAACGCAACACGTGACCAAGCCCGCCAGGCGAGGCCGAAGCCAAACATCGCGTATTGACACAACCCGGCGAAGGAAATGAGAGGGAAGGGATGGGGTCGGAAACAAAACAAACAGCTCGTTCACTCAAGGCGTCTGTCGCGAAATGTACAACACCTGTTCGGCAAACACCACATTCTTGCTATGAATTATTGTCTGATTTCGAAGGCATCGCTTATCGATGTAGCCGGAAATCACTGCGAATATCAACTTTGCAAAAAAAATATTTAGGTTGCGTAACTACCACGCTGCTTTTACTGCTCCTTGTAAATTGGCAAGGCTACCCGATTACTTCCCTGTGTGTGCTTGTTGTTTTTTGCCATCAGCAGACAGTGGAGTCTTAGGCCTTGAAGTAAGCAACCTTTAAGTACCCGGACGATCTTGGCTTCAAAAACAACTAAGCGTGGCATTGCGTGGCCTTATCTGCATTTATAATGATCGCTTCAAAACACAGAGTATGA
>NC_051407.1:22297517-22298154 GCF_015228065.2 Penaeus monodon
TCTCGGCTAAATCAAAGCCTGAACGTATCTCTTCCCAGTGCCTTCACCAATCGCAGATCAACATCAGTCTCCGAGAGGCTGCGATCACGCTGGTCTCTCCGATCGTCTCAGAATAATTAGACTTTTTATTACTTTGTTTCTTTAAGACCTAACGGAGCCCTTAATGATGCCGTAGATGAGATTGGGGTCAGTACCTCCTAAGAATTCAATGTTCATCGTTTTCTAATAGTCTTTAACAGATTTAATCTTAATAGTAATTGATGGGCAAAAGTTAAATTCTCACAGATATCGTTTACACATAATCTAAACAGATATCCAATTCACCACACTGCAAAATATTTCAGATTGGATTTTTTTAAATATTTACTTACAGAAGAACCTCTACCCTAACTTTTTACAGTGTTTGCAAACCTATAAATATTTTTAGCGATGAATATTCTAAAACCATTGCAAGCGACGTGACGGTCCAGCACCTTCATCGCTTAACCGCCTAAGCAGCCAGCATTACCACATATTACCGATGTTACTACACTTAATGCTGACCTGGTGTTGTAGCCTTTCACGATCGTTCAGGTCATGACATTAACTAACCTCCACCGGAAACACCGACTTCACAGAATGCACGCACGCACGCACG
>NC_051407.1:22298200-22298624 GCF_015228065.2 Penaeus monodon
TAAAAAAAACGATGACCACACCCTGGTCGTTACCAGATACCAGACCTATGATGACGCCGCCCACACACCCAACACCCTCACCCACTGCTAAAATCAAACTTTAAAAAATAATAATCCGATTCTTGGGACACCGCTTGCATACTAATTAAATGTTGGAGCATATTTTACACACTCATATTACAGAACATATCATTGTTCTTCACTTAAACCTAACAGACAAAAAGTCTACCACACCATCTATTAACTGCAATTAGACATACAGCACATTCATCGTGGATGTTAGTGCCACTGGAATGTGGTCTAGGCTCAAAAGGGATTTTCGTTCAGTACACTTTCGTCGAGAGAGAGAGGGAGAAAAACGTTTCATAAAGTTCAACGATTCAACGTTACACAATTTTATTTCCTAGTTGACGACAGGATTCAC
>NC_051407.1:22298758-22303298 GCF_015228065.2 Penaeus monodon
ACAGAGTACTGTGGTAATGATGACAACTGTCTTCCCCAACACATACTATCATCTCAGCTAACCCAGCAATTTTTCGGGGAAAGGAAACACCTACCCTAGCAATCAGAAATACCAACAGAGCCCTGTATGTGGGTTGGCACGCCTTTGCCCCGACGATCGTAATCCTGGCAGTAGTACGTTCTGGGCGTACAAGACCGGTCACGAAGGCGCATGTCAGGCCTCCGACCCCCGGACACCTGCACGTAAACAACAATTTGAGTAGAGTACGTTCGCCACAGCATCGGTGTACGGCTCGGTTTGAAAGTCTTGCCAAAAGAAAGATAAGGAGATAAAAACACACTACTTCCCGTGTGTCAAAATGCGCCTCACACACATTCGCTCTAAGCGCTTGCTCACGACCTGGTCTGCACTAATACATCAAGAGAGAAAAAAGAGAGGAACTAAGGAGCGGCATACAAACGGTGTTTGTCTTGCACTCTCTTTCGACACTCGCTTAGCTTCAGCTGCTTTGTACGGCACAGAAAAGATGTTAAAAGGCCACAGTGAACACGGAAGACGGCAGCTGCCGGGATCTGATACGTTGTGCAACGCACACTCCTGAAACCACGCTTCTGCAACGCTATCGTTGACCTGAAACCGTTTTAACCGCCCCGTGTCACTTCGATTGTGTCAGAGATGTGGAAATGCAAAATAGGAGAACTTCAGCAGTTGAATTCCAAAGCCAAGTGTTACTGATTTTGTTCAACGAACGATGTAGTTCAGGCGCACAAGTAATCTCCCAGGAAGGAAGTGGCAGTGCACGCTTTCGAAAATTCATATTTGAAAAAGCGGATGTTGAGGCAAGAAGATCCCACGGGAGATGATAACGGCGTGTGTGATCACAGGTCATGAAAATAATGACCAGTATAAAGATAACGGTCCATGAGATCAGAGGTCATGGCGGTTGCCTTCAGGCCGAAGCGACGTGACATGATGCCCGCCAAGGGCGAAGCAAGAATCATGCGTTCCAACAGCAGTAATTGGTCCACTGGCACCCAAGACACCGCCGCTGCTGTGTTCCTGGCGCACCTTAGTTCCTAGACACAGCACTTGAAATGCCGTTTGTATTACATTCGAAGTAACCCAACACTCCAGCCTCGTGACCTCAGACCTACACACACTCGAGTGCAGGAACCTGTGCAAGAAGTAGGCAGCACCAGCTGCTCTTAGTCCCAGGATCCAGGCCACATCCAGCTCGCGCAGGCGGAGTCCTTCCGTCACAACAGCTGCAGCCTTCGGATCGGAGCAACCCGCCTCGTCTCGGGAGATAAAACATTCGGAACAAGAATACAAAGCACATCCTGCCAATCTCGGTAATTGAGCGCAGAAAGCCGGACAACAATGCCGCTTCTCCGCCCCCCTACCGACAGACCAGGTTGAAAAGCCTTACAAAAAAGTCTCTTGGAAGTCCAGCGGGTCAAGGCGATGATAACTGTACTCTCGCGGTTTGAAATGGTTCGTCCGTAATGCAATTCAAGCCTAGGGTTATTGCCGTTCGCCCTTCGAACTCCCGCCATTGAGAAGCAGCGCAGTCATGGGCCTCGTTCGAGGTTCTGTGCTCAGATAACCAGTAATTATATCCAAGTTACCACTCTTATGACTTCGGTCTTTCGTGCCATCAAGATCCTCGGGAAAGAGAAAATAGCGGCAAAAGCAAGCTTGTACTTTATAACCTCTGCTTTCCTATATATAAAGTTAACTAATGACACCGTTCACTACAGCACTTCCTCACGATTTACACCAAGACGACATTGTTAATCTACGGAGAATCTTGTAAAAGAGAGAAATTACCTCAGGGTGGCAGTGTTTTAATCGGACTCCCCTAATTAAACTTTTATAGGACTTAAATGTCCGGAACCCAGCGGCGTCCACTTGATTCAGTCTGCATTGCGTCTCGGGCGCTGTCCTTTGACTACGGCTGCGTTCAAAACGGCAAGTCATCGCAGACGCATGTAAGCGAAGGGACAAAAAAAAGAACATATACCAGAGCCCTTCACGGGACCCTCAAAGTAACGATGTTTATGGCACAGCCAAGATATGCTCAACAAGTTGCGAGTTGTGATGTTGCATACTAACAAGCAGCACAACAGGCGAGCGACAGGCGGTGGAAAACGACCAAGACTCTCTGCTGTAACTTACAACACTATATCTACAATTTCATGCATGGGTTACCTCGTCTGCCCTGGCCCAGCGTCCATCTCAACGTATCACACACCAAGCTAAGAGCGGCTGATAACCCAATTGAGCAATCAAGGTGGCTTGTGACCCTTCAAGTCAGGCATGTTCTTCATGGTTTGAACCGTCAGGATGTAGGAATGTTCTCTCTCGCAACAGGAACTAACTTTCCTGCATGAAACTGGGGTAGATGCTTGGGTAATATCTATCTACCTAACGTTGATATATTTTTTTTTCTACATATACCAACTTTCTCATGTAGCCTTGAAGGGGTAGTGTTCGCCGGTGATGATATCGAATGCAATGCAATCTATCAAAATAAGTATAACGGATGACATCAAATAGCTGAGACTCCGTGACAATGGATGGTATTTTTGTTAATTACAGCGTTGTGATTTTATAGGTTGGGGTCTAATCGCTCCTAGCATTGTCAGTGACTCTTAAACGCAACCCTTTCCTGTTCCTATTGGCAAATATCCAAAAATAAATAAAGTACACACTACACACAGTACTACGCTACATAAAAATTTCAATCCAATAACAACTTTCGCAAAACAGAAACCACCACCTTTAAGCCAATACCATAGCAGACCCTCAAAAAATAACAAGATGAATCCTGGCACGAAGCAAAAGACGCAGAGGCCCTCCCCCACCCGAGAGCCTCGCCGGGCACCCAAACCAGCTACCCCTGAGGACAACACGGGCTCACCCACAGCTGACCCGAAACCTGAGACGCTCTCGGTGATCTCTCGAGCCCAGAAAATTCCCGTAGATCTCGTTTGTTGCCTGGCTGGGCCTCCCGCTTCTGACGCTCCTTTAGCGCAACGAGATATGAGGCTCTCTATTCATCGAAATCAATTATGCTGATTATTTAACTCATCTTTGAGTACTAACGTTACTCATCGAGGCGCGAGTCTTGTTGGGATGGAATTATCACTGGGCGGGACATGAGATAATCTGCGACTTGTCTTATTAGCATGAAATTTGCATACGTAATGAACACAATGAATCGAGTCTACCCTTCTAACCCTCTACGGTCGAATTCGGGACATGACAAGAGCGGCGTACGAGTATATCTGCGCCCACACAAGGCTGGGCGTGCGAACGAGGAGGCGGATGAAGTGGCAACACGCCCATCAATAACTTCTGCAACATTTGGCACCTTCCTCAACATGCTCTTCACTTCCTTTACATTTCTTACTCGTAAAACTCTAGGACCTTCTGTGCATCGGAATGAGCTCTTTTATACAAAATAATTGTAAAGGTAGACATATTTCAAAGGCAACGTGCAAGTCATGGGTATTCACACGAGCATTTACAAAATACTCTTGAGCATGCAAGGTGCTGGCGTTGGAGGTGTGCGGCTGAGGAATAAAAGCTGTAATGCAGCCTCGAAGCTAACTGTAATCGCAAGTTTTATTATCAACTTCAATTGCGAATTTTCTTGTCAATTTCATTAGATGACAAGTTATTTTATACAAAATGTCACACGTTGCACGTTTAATTGCCAATAAACAACGAAAAACTAACGGTATCATTGGCACACACGAGCATCATGGCTTATCGCTGCGCTGGCTACGCCCGAGGACTGAACTGAGGCTGTGACGGTGACCGCATGCACAGGCAGATGACCTGCCCATATAAGGGCAAAGCTGCGAGGGGGCCATCGACACAGCCTCGACACCAGTCCGACTCGACACCTGATGGTTCGAAACACCAGGTTTTACAAAACCACGCATACCTGCATCTAAATGATCTGATAACCTGGCAAAGACCACCTGCTGGCTGGACCTCCGCACATTTATGTCTTCATTGCCACAACGATATCAAGGCGAGCGCGAGGTGGCCGACCTAGCAGACCCGTTTTGATGCCTGGTGCTATTTCCGACTGACGTTACGTTGTGCGTTGAAGCAAGATTCATTACACAAGTGACTGGAAGGGAGGAAACAGTACAGGATATGTGGAAACTTTGGCCGAAGGAAAATGCTCTGACAGTTACATCATTTTATAATTACCAACCGGAGAGAGACCGATAACAATAAGATAAGATTGGATTAGGTTTGAAGACTGACTCACGAAGAGGTCAGGTGAGGGTTGTACAGTCGTGGTGATTGAAGTGAGAGAAGTAAGGGCAGGGGGCGAGGAGTGTGTGTGTGTGTGGGGGGGGGGGGGTCCACAACGAAGCCACGTAGTACACCCATGTATAAAAAAAGAACAGGTGCCGACGCAAGCCTAACCATCAACTGATATTTCATACATCATGGCGAGCAGCATAGTGCACAACCACTACGTAACATCACAGGAAGATATTTTGACCCATGTACA
>NC_051407.1:22303334-22303971 GCF_015228065.2 Penaeus monodon
GGCCTACAAAATCACAAAGCGAACATATAAAGAGAGAAAATCTACTGAAATCCCCCGAAACCTTCGCCCAGACCGAGGCAGAGTTTGGAGGGCTTTTCAACCTCGTGTGGCGGGGATGGGATATTTTCAGTGACCCGAGAAATTTGTGACCCGGGTTCGCTCCTTTACATGAAGAATGTATTATCTTACGAAGAGCATGACTTGCCAGAATGAGGGGTTGCTTGCACTGCTGCTTGCAGAGAGTGTGCTGTTTGGATAGGGAAAAGAAAGATCTCCCGGGCCTTTGTTCCTACGCTGCCATCCCTGCTTGCTTGCTTGCCTGGCTGGACTGGCGGGTTATCGCGGACTATCGAAATTTAAATATATTAATGTACTATCCCGAGCCCGTCCGAACGTCAAGAGATACGGGTCTGCACTGGCTCTCAGAGTCGAGTTAACGATGCCATGGCGTGATACTCGAATGGGGAGGTGGGTGAAGGAAAAGATAATAAGATATAGTATGAGGAGGAGGGGAAGAAAGAGAAGGAAGAAAGCAGGTGAAAAGGCCTCCTTATAAGAGGGGTGGTGATAACTAAGGAGGGACCTGCAAAAGCCATACCATGTAAAGGAACTCCATTGAATTTTGACGTGCCTGGGC
>NC_051407.1:22304130-22305534 GCF_015228065.2 Penaeus monodon
GACAGCCACACCCTCGGCCATGAACGCAGCCAACCTGCCAGGCAACACTAGCCACCAGTACCGCTCGGGGTAATCTCATACGAGATCACGATATGCAATTCACTTTCGTTTTCCGCGTGGAAGCGCCTTCCGTCTCGCACAGGCGGGGCAACAATGGCGACGAAAGGGTAAATCGGCTAAGAACTGCAGGGCGGACAAAAAGAAAAGAAAACGCGAACAAATACGAACAAACCACATATTATATCTTTTGATCTTGAATGTTTCCAGGTCCATTTTCCTTTTCTTGTTCCCGGGTCACATTCCTCGTGATTTTACTTTCGTCTGACCGCGAGAACCAGACACAACACGGCCCTAAAGCATAAAAACGAAAATGGAAAATATTCAAATTCTATTTTGCTTTCCATCTGAAACATTCCGATTCCCTAACAGATCGAACTTTACAATACGTCAAATTCACCACTATTACGGCAAAGGATATGCATGTGCTATTTTTTTCGTAAAACTATTACTTACATAGCAATTGCATCTGCATATTTTAAAGCATGATATAACGAACTCAAGTGAACGCCGAAATCTGGGTACCTAGCGTCGCATTCGGATCATTTGCCGTAAAGGTGGTAAACATTGCAACACGGTCAGACAATAGTCCTATCAATTTCGGCGCAACACATTTTCCTCCCTGTATATAACGTTTTATCACTCTGTCGTAACAGCTGTCTTAACCCTCCGGACCCGGCGCGTTTCTCAACAGACTGATCTTTAACCCGCGTGTCTCGCTCGGTGAAATATCCACACGAATCCCTCTTATTATTTCACTAATACTCCTTTAAAGCACTGTTGCGAAGCCGGAGTTCGGCTGGAGTTCATGCTTGGCGGCGGGTTGGTTGTCAAGAGATCCCGAGCAACTATCTATCAGGATAAGGAGAAAAAAAAATAAATAAAAGAGAAAATAACAATCTATCAGGATAAGCAGAAGAGAAATATAAAACGCCATTCAGCTATAATGGCGCTTCGTGTCTTCTCTCCCCCACCCCCTTTCCATGTACTAAAGAACCCCGGCAACTATTATCCCAAAAGCACGTGACTTTTCTCCCCTCCTTAGCATTACATAACTGGCATTTCTATTTAAAAAAAAGAGAGAAATTAAGTGCCCTCCCAAAAATGGTTATGAAGAGAAATTTTCCAATAAAAAAGGAACTCTTCTATAAAGCGTGACCGACCGATTAAAACGTGACATTTTTTCATCCTCTTTGAGGTCTCCCTTTCGTAGCGAGGAAAAAAAGACCATTCATACTACCCAAAAATAGTTTACGAGATGAGGATAAGCCTATTGGAATAATTAAAACATCGGCATATTTACTCAGGGATTATCACTTCTCCCCGCCCCTCTCCTCCCCTTTCCCC
>NC_051407.1:22305579-22305893 GCF_015228065.2 Penaeus monodon
CTTTCGCTTTTACGTACTTTCACCATGAGTGTCGACGGTTATGTCCGCGGATAACGGATTTTTTTACGAAAGGATTTTACGAAAAGAAAAAAACGCGGAAAGAGGCAGAACGTAATGCGGTCTAATCACGGCTCACAGTCTCGCAATAAACCACGGAATGCATATTAGCCCTGGCAGCGGGCTCCACGCATTTGCCTGGTTTATAGCCATCGCCCGAAAGTAAAAGGAAGGAAAAAGAGAAATACAAATAATGCATGACTAAAGACGTCAAATAAGTTACACACATTCAGACTTAACAAAGCCCGGTCGCAAAA
>NC_051407.1:22306145-22306351 GCF_015228065.2 Penaeus monodon
GTGTACTGCAGCAAGAGCTCCTATGGTTCCCGATAAGGATCTCTGTTAGCGTAAAGCGGGGAGTGGTCGCCATATCAGTCATATCGGGGGCCATCTCCATAAATCTTCGACCAACTACACGTTAAAAAAAATGGTAATTCCCTTCCTTATCACAAACTGCCTCGAGCTAGAATGGGAGAAAACCACTTTTTCCATAGAAATCCCAA
>NC_051407.1:22306805-22307818 GCF_015228065.2 Penaeus monodon
TAAAGAAAGAAGAAGAAGAAATCACCACAGCCATAAAGCAAGAGAGGCACAACCACCAACTACTAATCACTCAATAAAGAGACTAACAACTCATTAGGCGAAGACAAAAAAATGAAGCGAAATTAACCCAATAAAAATTCCTATTCGTGCTTTATACCTTCCCGCGATCCAGGCCCATACACGCGGAAGTCCCGGGTAATCACATACCACAGGCTCTAAGATTAGCACTTAATGTCACTAACGGGAAGTAATTACGCCTAATGGAGGAGGTGTCTGGCTCGATGTGGCCGGACTTATCTGAAACTTGGACGGAGCTTTGTAATCTAACTGTAATTTTTCCTTTGTTTCTATTTCGGAGGATCTCTCTGGCCAAGTTTTCTTTCCCTTCCAGTTTGCTTACATTTTTTCATATTTTGCTATTGTCTTTTTGAAGTGTCTTTTTTTTTTTTCTCTAGCAGTCACCAAATACGTTTCTTAACAGCTTTTCTTTTCCTATAGTCAAAATGTTTATTTATGGATAACCAAATTCATACTTACAATACGAATTATGAACCGCGATTTTTTCTTCGTCTGATATTTTTTTTCCTTCAAATAAGCACACAATTACATATTTTCTCCTCTGAACATAAAACTAGAAGAAAACCATAATCATTATTTTTTTTACACACTTGACGCATAAACGTTCCTTAAATAACAGCATAGACATATACACAGACCATTTTGATATCTCTAGACGCCGAATCATTGCGGTACCTTTGCTTGTACATCACTTGTGCGCGTAATAACACCCTTACCGATCACCCAAAAGGAAGAGACAGGTGTTGGCGGGTGAGAGGTGAGCGTCTGGGAGCGTGAGACATCGCCTTCTTCCTTTCGTGGAATGTGGTACTTCTGTCTCCTTATTTATTGTGTTTTGAGTGTCTGAATCCTTCCTCTATTTTCCTGTCTCCTTACTTTTTTCTGTCCATCATATAAGCGATTACTTACATGTGTGATGTTTCTCTGCAACACTG
>NC_051407.1:22308102-22309089 GCF_015228065.2 Penaeus monodon
AATAACCCACAAATCCTGTGCAAGCACCTGCAGTTAACCACGGAAATCAGACACGTGGATCCAATATCAGGTTTCATTTACGTTTACACGATAATTACAGGACAATTTACAATAGTGGGTGGAGCCTGGTTTGGGGGAAAAGTGAGGTACAAGAGATAAGGCTATAAAACGCCTATCACTTGTACCTGGCTAGGGTCATGGACCGAGGGCCGTCTTCGCCAAAACCGAGGGCCCTCTTCCCCTGAACACCTGCCACGAATCATCCATCACTCCCACTAGGCACCTGACAACATGGCTCGCACACGTGTAACAGCGCCGTGTACCTGACATCTGTACACGGGCGAGCCAAGGTGGGGTTCGCCGCGTGCATCTGCCGGGCTGAAATGAGAACCGTGTTTGGCTGTTTTTTAAGAGCTCTTACATGCACAAATGTGGTTACTCAAAGGGGCGTTTCTAGCGTAAATGAAATAAATTATACTTAAAAAGGTTAAGGGTGGGTCAAGAAGATGACGAGAAAAGTATGAGGGAGAAGGGGAAGAAAACGTGTTAGGAAAATAGAAAAGAATATGAAAATGGTGTCATGATAACGGTCATTGTTCAAATGTGTAAACATATTAACTTTGACATGAACATATATACACAAGTCACAGAACTTTACATGAGGAACTCATGATGTGTGTTGTTAGGTAAGCTAACAAATTTCCCCTTAAACTGAGTAAATGTGCAATTTCTAAATTTTGCACGCAACTCACTCACATGTAATTAGTCTAACCGTAGGCTTATGACGGAAGCTTCTTTCACTATCGCGAATCCATTCAAGAGTTCCTGAGCATACAGCTCTAAAGCAATATCTTTATGTTCATCTAATCCTACTATTTAGTGTACTTATGTGGCGTCTGCATCCCTGGGTTAGCATATTCGGTGTCCCGAGGCCTTACCTGCAGAGAGAAAAAAACACGTTAAAAATAGGCATGGAGAAAATCACGA
>NC_051407.1:22309421-22309745 GCF_015228065.2 Penaeus monodon
AACTAGAGGTTTGATAGAAGATAAACACTAGCATTAAGATATCAAAGTCAATATAAAATCTTAATAAAATCGGCAAGTGAGCAACCTCGTGGGTGGCAAGATGAGACCCGCGCTGGGCCATTGCACATGAATTATGCAACGAGTGTATGGGGCTCTTGGCTAAGTGTTTAAGGTCTTAAACTATATTATCAAGTGGAGCTGTGTAGTTCTAATAACTTGGTTTCTCTTAGTGAAATGTACTCCCAAATTTCCCTCGATGTCCAAGTATGTTGAGCAGAGAAGAGGCATCATCACCTTTCATTCACGTCTATGGAAGCGAAACAG
>NC_051407.1:22309825-22310152 GCF_015228065.2 Penaeus monodon
TCTGTCTGTCTCAGATATTTAGTGAGCAGATTCCTCTGAATGACAAGAGAGCGAGGCAGGGGGATACGTGTGGGATGAGGCCTGGGAAGGATCTCCAGTTACACCCCGGACGTGTCCCATTCTATAGCGAAAAGGACTTACAATGCGTTTCCTTAGACGTGAATGGCTTCCACTCAGCCGGGAGCTTCCGAGGGACATTCAGCACAGTCAGTGAGATTGGTACGCACCAGTACAGTGCAAAAACTATTTACAGAGATGTTGATAAATAAAAACCATCTATGGAAGAGAGTTATTGACGGTGATTTCAAGGCGGTATCAAGAAAGTAT
>NC_051407.1:22310843-22311087 GCF_015228065.2 Penaeus monodon
TCAACCAGACAGCTGAGCTGTTGAGAGTCAACATTTCCACAAGAGACCAAGCGGAGAATATCAACATGGAGCACACACTAGTAACTCTCCTAGCTATGATCGAAACTATGGGAAAAGACACGCAACTACTTTAATTGATCTAAACTAACACCAATGATTAATCAACTGCCAACTGTTACTAACCAGACCTTAACGTACATAGAGAAAACAGGCCTAAACAATCGTGACACACACAGACTTAAAA
>NC_051407.1:22311122-22311643 GCF_015228065.2 Penaeus monodon
ACCCACACACACACCTACTCCCTCCCGGACTGCCATAGCCTTCGTCGGACCATATATGAACAACGCAAACTCCTATACAGACTTCCCTCAGATGTGTATATATATTTAACTTACCCTCCCAGAAATTCCCGGAGATGCAACTCTCTTATAAAATAGACTTCAAAGAGCTTTACATCAACTTCCCTTAAATCGAGGATAAGAATCACTTTCTAAAAACAATCACGCGTCTCAAAAATAATCATGCATAAATGAATAAAATAATCACGACTCCCTTGGCGATCCGGGGATACAGGCGACGGTGACAATAAAGAAACGCCGCGCTCGACCATCCGCGTCTCGGTCAATATTTACACTGGGAGAGGCCGAAGGCTGCAGAGGCTCTGAACACTAATTCTCATGGACGGACGTACTTGATGTAAAGAACGATAATGATGAAGGTAGGGATGATGGGGAAATGAAGCAAAGAGAAGAATGGGAAAAATGCGGTTTTACAATACAAAAACAGGCCACCACTTGCCAAA
>NC_051407.1:22311903-22312377 GCF_015228065.2 Penaeus monodon
CTGCGTTTGTTGGAGTGTGGGCGCAAACAGCAACTTGCTGAGCGCACCAGTCCGCCCAGGTATCAAGGTGAGCCCCCTTTCCCTACCCCCACCACACCCAGCGCCGCAGACTCCCTCACACCTGTACCGTAAATTACAAACACCTGTGCAACCCGAACTTCCCTATCGCCAGGTCTTCTACCAGCCCAACGTAATATCATTATCTACACCGAGGCAGCGTTCGGGGGAAGAAAGTAGCGATGTCGTAAAGCCTTAAGAAAACGTAGTGAAACAAATGCAACCGTTCTTAAGGCCTAATGTTGCATGACTAGGACACCCAGAGAGCGCAACAAGTGGCATTCCTAAGGAAAACGACAGTGCCGAGCAGCAGCAGCAACTGGGGGAGAGCAAGAGGAGAACCAGGGGGGAGAAGGTGGTGAAAGAGAAAGGGTGGGGGGAGTGGCGGATCACGATCCATACTAATAACTCAAGCTA
>NC_051407.1:22312536-22312828 GCF_015228065.2 Penaeus monodon
TTGGATGCCGATATCACTTGTGCAATACGATATGCGAGATAATAGATCTAATGACCTTATCTAACTTTTGCTAAGGTCACGTCCTGCCCCCATTTCCATACCAGAGCGGTGGCAGAACTTACAGTCACAACCTGAACTGCAATGACGTGGCCTGGAATTTAACTCGAACACACTGGCAAATGATTTATGCCGTTCACCCTACCCAGACCGGCTTACACCGACTAGGTAGGGGTCACACATGGGCGCACATGTGAAGGTAGAGACAAAAAAGTACCAGCATGAATACAGGGGT
>NC_051407.1:22313064-22313185 GCF_015228065.2 Penaeus monodon
TTTTCAGTGTCACCTCGAAAGAAAGCTCGATTAGGCAGTCAATGAAAGCTGATATAATTCAATAAAACTTTACCAACACCCTCCAAAGCCAAGAATACCACGACCATGTCAACACCCCTTT
>NC_051407.1:22313230-22313458 GCF_015228065.2 Penaeus monodon
GCATGCTTCCTCCTCAACTGACCACCGAAACCCACAGATCAATCTTACCTCCCGTCAGTTCATTACAAGGAGACCCCCAGCGCACGCCGGGAGCGAGATGAAACACGCGGCTCTGGTGACGAGCCAACGAACCACCGGGGAAGCCAGATAGCGTTACACACTCGAGATACTTCATCCCGTCTTACCCGCTGGTCACACTGTAACGCCACGGTTAAGCCAAGACCCCGG
>NC_051407.1:22313579-22313809 GCF_015228065.2 Penaeus monodon
CGCGCTCTCCCCCGTCATAAAGGTCTAGAACTCTGAAGGAATGGAAGAGTGGGGATTTCTCTCGCGATGTGAAGTATATGTCTGTGTTGGGAGATTCAGTGGTCGCCCAAGAGTCTTGTGACGGTGGATGTGTATGGGCAAGATTCCAATTCGAAATGGGATTCTGCTTTTATGTGTTTTCCGTTCGCGAAGGATACCACAGATGTGATTGACGAAGTGATGGGTGGGTG
>NC_051407.1:22314808-22314939 GCF_015228065.2 Penaeus monodon
TGAGAGAGAGGGTCACGTGGCAGCGGTGGCGTGACTTCACCTCTCACCACCAGCGGCCGCGTAGCCTCGCTCTCTCACTCTCCTCTCACTCGGCTTCACCGTCGTCAGCCAATATCAACAGCTGGATAAAT
>NC_051407.1:22315106-22315343 GCF_015228065.2 Penaeus monodon
GTCGCATTATTCTTCACTGCCCTTACTTCTAGACTGTATCAAGAATAATTATGTGAGGACGTGAGGAGAAGGAGAAGCACCCTCGATCCAACTCCGGTTGTCACTTGTTGCAATATTGGCCAACAAGATCAGCAACGCAAGCGGGAAGCAACATTTTGCAAGACCCTACAGCTGAATAATGGAAAAGGATTGAGAGTAGGGGTAGGGGCAGGGGGAGAAAGAGGAAGTGAATTGTGT
>NC_051407.1:22315575-22316032 GCF_015228065.2 Penaeus monodon
GTCTCCCTCACGGCGAACAATTACATCCCCCACCCCATCCTCCTCTCCCCTACCCCCAACTGTCATTACTCGCAGGAAGCTCACTGTTTACCTTCTGTAACCATCGCACCCTCACCACGGCCTTCCTCTCCCCTCTTTTTGTGAGAAGGAATTCCTTCATCATTTACAATCACAGTGCGTTTCCTCCAAATACGCAAACAAAACAGAGGTTGATCCCAGCAATACGGCTGTCATTAATTGCCCTCTCTTTGTATTTCATGGCGTATGCAAATATATATCTAATGTCTAGACAGCCATATACTAGAAATACTTCCTCGCCGAACTGCCTGTACTTCGGCGACCGCACACGAAGCACAAGTGTCGCCATCGCACGTCGCATGAATAACCTGCGACAAGACCAGGCAGCTGCTGAGTAACCTTGAGCAGCGGAGTGGCGGCCGAGGGGAGTGACCACGGC
>NC_051407.1:22316065-22316254 GCF_015228065.2 Penaeus monodon
ATGCCTGTGGCTAAACACTTCCGGCTCCCGAGCGGCGATTCCCGATACGATTTCCGAGTCGAGGCGAGCGGGGTATTCGCCCGACGACGGATTCCATGCATCGCGGGAATTCAGAAGGGTCGAGAAATCTCTAGATGGCATTCAAATCAATGTCCAGACGTTTATAGGATAGTAGGAAGGATGGATGAG
>NC_051407.1:22316492-22317674 GCF_015228065.2 Penaeus monodon
CTACCGAGACCTATTCATTTTACACGTTCAACTTCTCGCATGTAATGATACCTCGCTGATCTTTCTACCCAGAGATAAAGTATGACTAAGACATTAACATCCCAGTCATTCAACAGACAAACGACAGGAACTCTTTAACTGTAAACGGGACTAAGGTCAGACGTAAAGGCCGTGTAGGTGCCAAAAAGGTTAGGGCAAAATCGTGTTCGGATTTGATTCAATAAAGATGAGCTAACGACCACAACCCTTGCTCATGGACGCCCTTCGCTGAACACGGCGAGTAACGATTCTTTTAAACCCCAACGTTCTTTGTAAAGCTTCTGGCATGGTCTTGTTTTCCGTTCATTTATTCTCTATTTTCTTTCATTACCTTTCTTACTCACCTTCATTTACGAGGGTATATCAACTGTAAAGACGGACACATCCAATGACAGGAAAACAGACGGATTACCAGAGATACACAGACCCATTAATTTCGGAGATCTTTAACTTGGGTTTCCTCTCCGCCATCATCATCACCTGTTCCAGCCTTTCCCTACATCATCAGCTTCTATCTCCTGACCTCATCTCCCACATCCTCCTACACCTTTTCCTCCCCTGTCCTCTCTCACCCCGAGCAACTTCCTGTCTCACAATACCCAATCCTACAGCTATTCTCTCACTCCGGTAAACCCCAGTTTTATAAATCTGTTCCTCTGCAAAACAACTTCTTTTCAATAATGGCATTTCGGAGTGACAAACAAAGCGGTAATCCACTGTCAGTGTTTTTCATGCTGTTGTTTTTTATCACTCCTTTTTTTTTCTTCCCTAGCGCTAGTCTGCTAACAGGAAATAACAGGAATTTATTGCCCGGCCATCAGCTACTATTTTGCTGAAAGTATTTGACACTAAACGAGAGAACAACTCGTTACCTCATGAATGCGATTTGCGCGTCGAATAAACGAACCAGACCGGTTGCAGTTTTACTTTCGGACTTTCCTGATAATTGGACATGGTGAAAACATGAATGGAGGAGAGGAAGTCAGCGTGGCGACCCTGCCGTGACCCCCGCGAGCATCAAGTTTTGGTATGTACACAGATGTACACTTGGCCACATACAAACAAACATGCTGCCGTATAAAACCTGCTTACAATTAATGACACAAAGTGCTCAAAGATAAACATAAACAAACAAACACAGAA
>NC_051407.1:22317867-22318003 GCF_015228065.2 Penaeus monodon
CACCCGCCTCTGGGAGTAATCTCCTCCTTCCAGGACCCTAGTCTCATGACCCGCAGACGGTGCCCTCAGGGGCTCTTGTGACCCGGGGACTAGTCATTACCGAAACGGGACCCTCGCCACGAAGGTCCTGACACTG
>NC_051407.1:22318233-22318491 GCF_015228065.2 Penaeus monodon
TATCGATAAGCGACGTGATCAATTGCATCACGATAGCCTCGCGGCGTTCGAGCACCAACAGTGTCGTGTCCTAAGCCCAGAAGCACCCGCGTGACGACGATTGCTCCTCAAGACTCTCGCCACATTCGGGATTCCATGCCCGCGGAGGGCCAATGTCACGAGTAGCGGGTCAATACCGCACCACCTGCTCCGTAATGAATCAACTAACCACGTGCTGTTCATGATCTGGTTTCGGAGGTGAATGTGTCTTAGGGGACG
>NC_051407.1:22319140-22319911 GCF_015228065.2 Penaeus monodon
CTCCAGGAAATGTATTCGAAACAAACTCTGGACCAGAAATACATCAGCACGGGGGACACGTCATTACAAAGGCCATCAAATACTCCGGCAGGAAGATGATATAGAATTATGACCCTGACCCGAATCCCCTACGGCCTAGCGAGACACCGCAGCCGCCGAACTCGCACCTTCGGAATCTTAATCGTCTTTCCACTATCTATCTATCTATCTATTCCCGGTATATCGGTTATCTCCTGTATTCAAATTATCTATCTCCGATATATAATTATCGATCTCCAATGCACATGCCTGTCATCAATACGCAAGATCTATATCTTTAGTTTAGCATCTATTTATCTCCGTTATCTAAATAATCTCAACCATCTATTTATTTATCACCAATGCACAATCTATCTTCATTACACCAACCACTTATCTATCGACGGGAAACCAACCCCCTACCTACACTCAGCGGGCATGAATCCTCACAATTCAACGAGGGGAACGATGCATAACTAACAATAAAAGCGCGCACACCAGCGCCGAAACAAACGGCTTTCGAAAAATGTGAAGATTACTTATCCACGTTACGCTGAGCCTATCTGGGTCACGCGTAATCCCACAGAAGTAAGGAGAAGAGACACAATTCAACTGTAATTAAAAGGTCGTAGGATTGTAACCCTCACAATAGCGTGCGTGTTAGGCTTATCCTACACAGCTGCAGGTTTAACTCCTTTTTTACAGTTACTCTAAATTGCATGTAAGGACTTCCTGTGTCACAGTCTTTGAGGT
>NC_051407.1:22320468-22322600 GCF_015228065.2 Penaeus monodon
ATTATCGAAAATACCTGTGATGGTTCCGGACAAGAGAATCTAATTTAGTAACCGAATAAAGTAAATATCTAAGAACTTGGCCAACTGAATCGTATCGCTGCCCCGGTAAGTAGTTCAGGCACGCAGCGGGACCTCATTCTTCTCATTAGCAAGCGTTGGGCGGCGAGGATGGATGAGGCGCGCGGGGGAAGGAACCATTTACTCCCTGGCTTCGGGCGACGGCAGAACAGCCAGTGTCACTCAGTCGTTCACGTACCCTATATACGATCTAGCACCCTCCTACACTAACAATCCAGTCCATCGACCATCCTCCTCCTATTTAAATCATTCGTATGCCTTCTATAATGTAGTATTTTTTACGCTTTATTCTGTAAATTAAATGTGATCAATCTTAATAACGGGAAAAAATTAAACTTAGGACAAAATCACTTTCGCTCGGTATTCCCCGTAACTGATAACCACTGTTTCCTTTACAACATTTATTTTCAAAGACAAATGTATTTTAATTTGCAACAATTAACAATGTAATTAATAACATCGTTCAATCTTGTTGTAACCAACATTAAAGTGCATCTCAATCAAACAAATCAATAAAAATATCAACACTAATTTCATTCACGTTCGCCCTCACCTCTTCTGACCCCCCCCTCCCCTACACAAGCACAAGAGACCTAGAGCCCCAGGGTATGTCTACGAGGTAATTAAATGATTCCAGGGCACCACCGTCGCCACTACTTATCACCCATGGTCGCCTTACTGACGTCTGATTTCTGATGTCTGTATGTGTAATTGTTTCCCCATGAATAATTCAAGCCAACGCCTAATGAATATTTTTAGGCTGAAATTCAGCGGAGGCAGACGGCCCTGTGAATCATTCCTAAACCTTTCATACATTTTTTATAGAAAATCTCAATTGTAATCACAATAATTATGATTACAATTTTCACAATAGGACCAACACATAAATTACAAGTTTCACTATGTACCTACTAAAATTTATCCTTGAAAAACAATAATGTTTTAGGGGTACGAAGAATAAAACAAACATACGTATGCTGACTTACGAAGTCGCAGCAGTTTGAGACAGTATCGCGAAGGTCGGCGCTTACCGCAGACCTCCGAAGGCTTCCTCGACATACGACCCAAAAGCCACTGTCAAGGGGGAGACAAAGCTCGTTCGTCTCTTGGGTCTGGCTGCGGAGTCACTTACGCGCCAAATGTCCTCGACTTCGAAAGGAAGGAGGCGGTACTTTCCCTCCTAAAGGATCCTTTCTCTGCTATCGGAGTGCGATCGACGAGTAGTGTGAAAGAGAGCACAGCTTCCTCCCTCTCCCGCTTCCTTCGAGGACATCACGGCGATGACATAAAGATACGCCTTTACGGACTCGACGTCTTGAGGGACAGCCGCTCTCCGTTTAACATCCCAACTCATCTCGGGGGATTCCTATCCAGATCCTTGCCGATAACAAGTCCCATGACGCCCCGTAAGCGTCGAGTAACGCCAGGCTGGTTGGACAACCGGGCAATATATTAGCAATTCTCATTATATAATTTCATCCAATGAAAGTTTAATCGACAACGGTTCATAATATTTGTGAGTGGATGCATGTGATCACGGATACTGGTCTTTTTTCTATGAAATCAAGTGAAAGGTAATACATTTCTCAGTAAGAGAACAGTCTCAGAAAAGTTCTCAGGCGGCGATGAGCCACAACGAGACAACTCAGGTAACGCAACGGAGGAAAAAGAGAGAGGGACGAGACGAAAGGGCCCCGGAAAGGGTCGAGGAGTCGGTGCAAGGAACACACGCAACAGTACATCACGTGCACCATGAGGCCATGAAGGAGTCGCCAGTACATCACGGCAGTACTTTCTCCGTCGGCGGCGGGCCCTCCTCCGCCCCCTCCCACCTCCTTTGCCTTCGTCCCGACCACGTATCATGGTCAAAATCAGCCCTCGCTCTAGACACCTGGCCATTGACTACACTAATTTCTGGAATATTGTAAAAGTGAGGAGAGAGGAAGGGAGGAAAGCGGTGGTTCCTATCTCACGCGGGTCGATAACACTGACGGGGATGTATGTGTTTGCGTTCCTTCTATGCAAAACAGGCTCCCAGTGCTCCAAAAGTATGA
>NC_051407.1:22322706-22325015 GCF_015228065.2 Penaeus monodon
CGGTTGCAGAAATATAAAGAATCACTAACAAAGCAACGTAAATAATGCTATTAGTATGACAGTCATTATGAAATGAACATCAATATCCAGACACCATCACCCTGCCCTACTAGCAGTAACGGCAACAGCGATTATGAAATGCTGTTGACGAATGTACCGAGCAAATCGATTATCAACATCCCGACTTGTGTTGGCAGCCATGTGCTCACTCAGTGGAGGATCATGTTGCACATTCTCGCTATTTGCAACTGGCGGGTCTATTGTCCATGAGTTACGAAAAAAAAAATGCTCATCAACAGTCAACGTTTTCTTGTTTTGAATGTAATGACACTGGAATTTTAAATACAAGTCCATACCTTTCTCTCCCCTGATTATATAATACTTTATGCAGGGTGACTTTATTCCTTGGCATTACAAGGACACTAGTCACTCATAAGTTGGCACCGCAAAACTGCCTGTGGTCTACTTACCTGCACACTCATCAGCTCGCCATCCCCTCGCCAACCGCCAAAAGCGCCGCCCCGTCCTTACGTTGTTACATTTTCGAACAGTGACTGTCCATCACGGGAATGTATAACGAAGTTCATGGTCCACCGACACTCATCGTCAGCGACGCATGGCGAGGCTATAAAGTCATGTTGTTCGTTAGGATTTAAATTTCTCGCTGAGCGCCATTACCCTCGATTGCTCATCAGCACGCAGGTAGTTCCTAATCTTGTACGTTCTTGCCGAGAGATCGGAGGGGAGATGGGGGGGGGGTCGAAGCACGTGTTACAATGGCCGTTACGCCGCGGATCATGCGATGACGATCAATTCCCGTATTGGCTCCGCTCTGCCTCTGTCATCGCCTGTCCTTCGGTGTAATGCTGCGGGAACTACGTTGCGCGGCTGTACATTTCCGCCACGTCGAATTTAAATTGTATTTGAATGTTTGATTACTAATAGTGTTTTTGAATATGCATTTGTTTCTATAAAAACGGAAAAGAAAAAAGTTACTTTAGATATATAATTGGCAACACTCGCGCACTTGAAGGTCAAACGTCACCTGCCCCCCCCCCCTCATCCGTTTGCCTTCCTATAACTCCCCCTCTCCCCTGCTGCCTGACTGCAACATGCATTGAGTGTAATCGACAATGAGAAATGCGCGATAAAAATGAAAATAACAAGAACAAGCTAATTAAGACACTATTACGCGTCAGTAGATGAGTGAAGTCTCAATGTTTGCTCGTAAGTAGGTTAAGATCACACAATTTACATTTTCTTTATTTTGCATGTCATATTGAAGAACTACAGCATTGCAAACCTTGAAGCGTCCTCATGTTTGGTAAAAACTTCTGATTACAAATTTAAACTTGGTGCTTGAAGAAGCCACCTCGAGCATGTGGGAGTGTAAAAGGACGTGCCTGGGTGCTTCATGGCGAACAAGCGTTAATGTAGTTGGAATGTGCGCTTGCTTGAGCCAACCAGGGAACATCATTTCACTGTGGCGACAAATTTTTATTTCCTCCAAGCATGAAAAGAAAAGGAAGAGCCTCGGTTTGTCTTAATGTCACTTCTAGGAAAATTCGGTTGACAACAACGGACATCGGGCGTCTCGTAGGAAGCAAGATGGGCAATTCAGAGCGGCGACAAACAGCTGTCCGGTCCCGGCCAGTCGCCCGCCGTCCACGAGTAGCCACCACAGGTTCGGACCGTTGGTTATAGTGGCCCAACAATACGCGTGCTGGCATGCCCGCCAACGGTATCAAGCCTGACTCACAGCTCTGACAGATAATTGCTTTCTTCGATTGCCTTCCCAGTGTCTGACCACCTGTTTGCGCCGGAGCCCAAAGGAAGCCTTTCTTTTTTCGTTTTGCAGCACCGTGGAGGCGGAGCTGGAGTTACAACATTTTCCTGATAATTAGCTACGATTGAAGCCACTACACCCGAGCGTACCGAACGATATCTTTCTGTTTTCTCGGCCTGCCTGATAGTCCTACTCTTAAATGATTCCATTATTATAGAAGTTATGAAAATGACTATCCACCAGATTTACGCGGCAGATGCAGCATTTACGATATCGGTGGCAACCAATATACGTTCAGTTAATAATAAAATAGAAAAATGACGTAGACAACTTCGTAAAGATCCACGGGTAACATTGGAAGGCACGTATTTCCAGAAATTTATTGACCATCGCAATCATCTCGTTAATCGAGCTATACTTACCATGTCCAACCGGGATATAATGCTGGATATTTATCGGCCTGATGTGTAATCAATACCATATCGAGTGGGCAATTAGAACACCGGATCGCTGTGGTGTATGC
>NC_051407.1:22325327-22327004 GCF_015228065.2 Penaeus monodon
GTATCGTACCAACACGACCCCTGCAACTGCCTGCACTGAGGAACGAAGCATCCGGTGCGTGGTATGCAAAGCGATTTTCGTCGTGCACTTCCATAGCGTTAACCCTTGACTTCCTCCCTCCACGAACTCTGAAACCCAGCACGATTTACTCGAGAAATCCCAAAAATCGATGTACAAATGTAATAGAATTAAGGTAAAATAGAGTCAGCATAAGCTTGCTGTTTTAGCGTGTCAGTAAGTCGGTGTTTACATGTCAGCGCTGCAGCGGTAGTTGCGCTACGGCAGCAGGGTGTTCTCATGAGGCCCATGTTGGTTCTCATGGCGAGTGTGGAATCCTGCGTGCCTGTGGTCTCCGCCATTGGCCCGCCCCTCCTTCCCCCCCTCCGTCTCTCCTTTCCTCCACAAGTCCGATGAATCCACTTACAGCCCCGGTCCATTAAATCGACCGTTAGCTCTATCCCAGGAAAAGATTAAAAGCAAGCACAGCGCTCAAGACGACGCGCGAGTGCGCTCCGGCGGCCGGGGTGAAGCAGGTGCGTTCCTGTGGCGAAGAGGGCGCCACGCCATGCCTCGCTCATGGCCGCCTAGATCCTCGCGTCGGCAAACTCCCCCGCTACCGCACGGATCCCACGCGGCGCTGCAATCCTTCACTGCCTCTTCGTTTTACCTCACTGGGATCTCCAATTCTAATTGAAAGGACTGATTACAACATATATGCACTTGAATTAAGTTTGTACTTGAATTAAGTTTATTCTGTAAACACGTAGCCAAAACTATCGAATATAATTATAACAGCAATTACAAACTCAAGTGCATCCTTAAATCCATTACGAAAAGCATACACTTACAGGGTAAACTGTGCAACAATGTAAACATGTAAGATGGACCTGCTCCCTTAACACACATTTGTTCACAATATACATTAGCCCGAAGAAACTTCTTTATCGAGAACTCGGCTCCCTCAAGACTTCTTGCAATGGTTACACCTTACTTCAAAATAATACATTTGTTTTGAATCAACGCTCAGGTAACCAAAAAAAGTCCTTAATGGGTACCACAGTTCGACTGATCGTGATTCTAAATATAACTTGCAGTGCCCTTCATGTTGCAACTACGCTTCGCTAACTCCTTGACCTTGAATGGACTCAATACATCCTTGTTATGCATCATTAGCATAATTAAAGCTAACTGCGTTGTTAAGCCTATCCTTCGGAACAAAACGCTGATGATGACTCAAGCTTGACTCATGAAACCAGCACCTCTGAGAAGGGAAATAAGGTCCTCCGTAGGCTTAATCCAACTCCGTAGTTGGCATGAGAGAATGCAAAGGCAGCAAGCAACGCAAGATCATTTTCTCGGGATCATTTGCCACTGCCAAGCTTGCTGCATTGGGCTTGTAAGATTTTGTTTCAATAGAAAAGAGGCAAGAATGATGGCACACCTCAGAAATAGACGTTCATTCTTATTCTAATTCTTAAAACTTTGCCTTATAAGACATCCACGTAAAGTAAATCATAAAACGTCTCGTACAACCTTCAACAGGTTAATTACCTTGGATCTAAAAATAACTTTCTCACTTTATTCTAGTATGTTCTAACCCTCTATATATGAATTCAAACTTTTCTTTGTAAATGCTTTAACTTTTTTAACAGAGTTTTCTTACTATGCCCCCTCTAC
>NC_051407.1:22327047-22329719 GCF_015228065.2 Penaeus monodon
CGTGTCCTTAATAAATCAGACTGCTCTTCTTTCCACCAAATCGAGCATCTCCGACATTACACATTTAAGGAACTTGACAATACTTTAACCTGCAACAAGTTCAGACTACGGCGAAGGGAATTTGTAAACAAGCCCCTGAACCTCCCCGCATGCTGAGCCCAGCACCACATCCGTTATTCAGTATTAACCTCCGACCCGATAATAACACCGCTTATGCAAATGGTAGCACCAACTATGGGACCGCCATTTGTCTCTGTCTGACACTAACACTCAAAACCTGCATGAACTCCTCCATATATTAACAAGCCTGTGTGGCTACGGGTATTTTCGGTGTAATATTTTACCTACACAAACATACTTTTTTCGTGTAATATCAGATCCAATTCACTATAGCTTCATTAAGGCTCAGTCACCTTTGCCTTAAAACAGAACAAGCCATGGTTTGCCACAGTAAGGAACTTACCAGTGCAACATGCAGAACCCTCGCCCTGAGCGCAGCACCTCGTCAAGGTACCAGGCTCCGAGGGCGCTGCCGAACCCCTACGACGGGTGTGACAGTCGACCCTCGCACGCATATATATATGTTATAATTTCCAGCTATAAATCTACGACAGGAAGAACGACTCTTTATATTCTGTGATATACACAATGTGTGATAACCAATGGCGATATCGGAGAGGAGTTACACAACCGATCATAAATGATATGAATTAAAGAGACTGCCTAAAACAAATCATGGGAAGGTATTCAATTGAACTAGAATCTGAGAACATACAATTAACAAATCTACATCTAAAAAAGAACTTACAGCAGAACACTATGCAAGTCAAAAATATACCACAGCACAAAGTACGCCAACCGTAGCTACGCTCGTTGCTCATCCGGGAAATCTCTGGCGACGGCGCTGCGTCACGCGTACCAGGTATTGGAGCTGCAGCCCTTGACATCCTGACCTGCCCAGGATACGCGCGTCAACAACTACAAGGCACAAACAACCGTCATGGGCGAATCCTGCTACAGTGCAAGCATGAGATCACTCTTCGAGGTGCTATTTCATTCAGCATCATCATACTGATCGTTGTTTATGCGGTATATGTCTATAATCTGGGAAGGTAATAAGAGACTGTACAACCGCCAAGCGAGGCAGGATCAAACCCTCCCGCACCTTGGTTGCGATCTGCCCGTAAGCAGGTCGTGCGCACATTACACCTTTGAAAAAAAAAGACAATGAAAAACAATGACTCATCGTGGCCGAGTGTCTGCAGACTCCTTCAGTATCAACAAAGGACAAGAGCGAAAAAAGAGGCGAATATAAGGGCGGGTCCTGCACTTAAGCAGTTAATGGGACCAAGCACAGGACAAAATGCTGTCACGCAATGAACCTGAAAGGAGTACGACGTCAGACGGCGAGATCTTGCTAGAAACAAAGTCTCGAGGTGGCACCCGTGTTCTTCACACTTCCCGGCATTGTTACGCATCCATCTACAATAAGGTTGCGTAGAACTAAGGGAAGGGCTGGAGCAAAAGGGGGAAAAATAGAATCGGCGTCGTAGGAGATGAATCGAAGCGAGGAAATAAAACGATGATGACGGTGGAATCAAGCGATGTGATGATACCTTTATGGGGAAAGAAAGGTCGATCACGCCCCAGCGCTGACGAGTAAATGGGGCAAATTCGGCAAGTACTCGCCGACTCGCGAATAAATTTCAACAGAGGAGAGCCATAACAAGAGACGTGTCGTGTGAAGAGCAGCTGAACCCAAAAACAGTAATGACTAGAGACAGTAAAACAAAGACAGATCAAGGTTGAGAAAAGAATCATGACCGGAAATAAGGTCGATACGGTGAAATGGCAGGCGAGACAAGATAAAAAAAAAATAATTACAAGACGAACGAACATAAGAGCCAAGGGTGGAATCACTTAGCAACGGCGAGAGAGACGAGGAGGAATGCCGCTGTCCGTCCACACGAGGAGGACCCGTCTTGTACAAAGGGAACGAACTGAAAGAATGACGGTAAACTTTTTCCTTCCCATTGCTGTGCCCTGGACAAGAGCGCTGGAAATCATTGGAAAGTTCTTCTGGGAACTGCATGCGTGGGAACACGACATTACGTAGAAGCGAAAAAACGCGTTTGATATTTTCAGGGAGGCGAGGTGGAAAGATGGTTGAGGAGCACAGGGTCCTTGGGGAGGGGGGGGGGAAGTAGAAGGCAACCGGTAGGACGGCGGGAGGGGAGGCCCGGTAGGGGGTGGGCAGGTGAGAGAGGTTAGAGGGGGACGGAGGGAAGGAGAGAGGGGGAGGAGGGTGAAGGTGAGTCATGTACGGGGTATGTTCGGCCGCGAGCCGTGGGCCCAGGAGGTGTGAGTGAACTGGAGTAGGCAAGCGATAGATTATTTTGGCGATGCTGACTTATTCGATGAATTCCCTCTGAGTGGTAATTCCAGACCACATTCTATTATTCTAGATCATCGCACGTTAACATTCAAGAAAAATAATTGTATTCAACCTTGAATTATGTTACATTGCCAAAGTCATGTATCAGATTTAGTCTTTTGTTGGGCATATACACTGCAGTGTTACAATGGCCCTTGAGTGCGTTTTGTAAATTACAATGTAAATTACAAAGGTGGATAACATACGCGCAGACTGCGGCGGACACGCACACGCAAGA
>NC_051407.1:22331009-22332486 GCF_015228065.2 Penaeus monodon
GCCCAACAAGAGACCTGAGCAGAAACCACACCCTCACTCACCCTACCTTTGCATTTAAGGCTATTTCCTTCCACTCATCTCTCTGCATTTCTCGGGCTCTTTTTCTTCTTCTTTCGTTTACACTTTTTTTCCTTCTTCCAAAACTGTGAATTTTCGTTTTCTCCTTCCCTCTCCAAAAAGGAAACTAGGTCGACAATGACGTTCCTTCACCTTATCACGGCCGGAGCTCTGTCATTGCGGGTTCTGCCTCCCTGATAACGGCAGCATGGTATTTAGCTGGTAAAAGGTGCGGTTTCATCATCGTGATATTCAATTGATATTCCAATCAACAATAGAATCTCCATGGTTAGCAAACAGAGGACAGCAGGAAGAATAAAGGCTCCGCGTTTCAACAGACAATGGAAATTGTTAGAAGGTAAAAAAATATACTGGGTATGTAACATGCAGTATATATGCAGGAGAGAAAATGGTATGCAAGAAAAACGGATATGTAAAAGTAGGAAAGATCCGACGAGACTTGATAAAATAAGATAGAAAGAGACTAAAATACAGCCGAACCTCCGAGAGATGAAAAAGATATAAAGACAAATACAGTTACACGGATGGGAAAGATTTCGCGATAGATGAACGTCGCATGAGAAATCTTGTTTTCTGTTTATCAGCTCGTATCTCTTTGTCACGCCCGCATCCTCGCGTCTGTAGCGAAACAGACAACCTTGAAAGGCCCTTCCCACCCCAGGAGGCGCGTCCCCTTTCCTCTGGGGAGTTGGGAAGACCTCCTCCTTATTATCCTTTAATGGGGACGTCCTCGCTAAATGGGGCCAAGAGTTGGATGCCTCAGTTAAAGGCGACAAGCTTATCCAATCCTATTAGAGATAATCAGATCCCTCACTCAGCCGAATTTAAATAATCCACCACATATAACGATACAACGGAGTGCTCGCCCTACACACCCTATCGGAAATTCTGCAGCGTGCAATGGAACCCTGCAGGATTTCCGTTTCTTTATCACTGAAATCATGGGTGTGGTGTCTCGGACACGTGGCCTGCACGCTCCTTGCCTCTCCGTCATCTTTCTGCAGTGGCGGAAGCTATGACGTTTCCCCTAATGATCATTCACGGTAGTGACGCTCGTGCTGAGACATAATGACACGTAATTAAAACATAACTGGCGGTGCACACGTTGCTTGCAGACAAAGGGGAGGGAGGGGGTGCAGGCTAAGGGGAGGGTTCACCAACATTGCACCTCCGCCCGCGTGTTCATTCAACTTCACGGCGACCTTCCAATGTCATGTTAGCTTATTTTCTTCGCCACATTCCGCATGTTCTGCCCCGCACATTCTCTCGACGAAAATGCAGTCCGGGTAATAACGCTTTCCGTCCGCCGCTGTCTTTCTCTGTTCGTTTTAGTTTCAGTATGCGTGTGCGTACGTGCGTGCATGTACGTCTGTCTAGTCTGCACTTGCATGCATGAATG
>NC_051407.1:22332572-22335124 GCF_015228065.2 Penaeus monodon
ATCATAATCAGAAAACGGGAAAAAACAAGCCTGCTTTAAACAAAGCTGACATGCAGATAGTCCTTACAAAGAATCAGCTAAGTGTCGGTCCTCTGAACGAGGAGCACACAGACTTCGGAGCCTTTGCACAGCGAAGAGGACAAGGGCTGGGCCGTCGCCCTGAACAGTCTTGCAGCGGCAGGAAGCGGATAAAGACTCCAGGTGTGTGATCATGCCCTCCTCGGGGATAAAAAAATCCAACGATATCCCTCAGCCACGGTAACAAAGGAGGACAACTGTTGCCAAGGATTTCATATTTTTTAAGTAAATAAATACGAAGATATAATAAAATCACGGAATTAGTATTTCGCACTGGAATGAAGAGTTAAAACAAAAAGTCTATAATTTAGTGAGAAGGGGAGGGTCAACAACCAAGTAGCGGTGGTAGCCTAGGCGAACGAAGTAGCCGCTGGCAAGACATGGGAAAGAGAAATGGGGTTGGGGGGGGGGGGTAAGATGAATGAAGGGGAGATCCTATTTCCTTCCCGTTCTGCTATCTTTCTTCTCTCACTGGAACTCTCGCCGGAACGAGCAGAGAAATACACTGCGGATGTCTAATATGTTCGAAAACATACACAAGTTTACCGTGTGAATATCAGTCAAATTCTAGGACATGAATGTGAATAACCTTAAAAATAAAAACGAATTGGTCACCCTTAAGTGCTGGACACAGGAAATTCCGATGTATCAAATGTGCATAATAGATACACCTCGTAACTTTCCAAATCGCAGTGTGACAAAATGTTAAACAGTTCACCTTAAGACTACAAACCACAGAGTTCTCATCTCCCTTCTATCTAGAAATGTAAAACAAAAAGAACATTTCCATTCTCCTTATACAATCGTTCAAACAACAAGGTTCTGTCGCAGCCCTTCCCTGCTGGGGTCAAGGTTGTGGTGTCGAGGCAACTACACAGCTGCTACCTGCACCGCCGACAACACACCTGGAGACTAAATCTTACAACATGAACAAGATGCCTTGTATATTTCCTTTTGTTTTATTTGATGTTTAATCTCTGACTTATCATAAGGGACATCACCACGTCACATTCTTCTCCGACGCGACACGCGCCCCGCACAGTGAGTTGCGATCTCTCAAGGTTCGCCCCGTTGCATCCTTGAGACTCCTGCTGCCTCTTCCATCACTTACCTGGAGAAGGTCGAGAGTCATGCCGGGAGTCTGAGAGAGTATATCCTCGCTAACACGTAGGATGTCCGATAGATCCAAGGGCGCGGACGTGGGCGTCGGAGTGTTAGATTTGGGCGTGTTTGAGGCAGACGCGCTGTTAGATGAGGGCGTGGGGGTGGAGGAGTGGGTGGAAGAGCTCCTGTTGTCCTCGATGTCACTGAGGCCGAGGGAGTCCATGTCGTCCGAGCTCTGACACTCGTTCATGTTCTCCGCCAGCGCGGCAAGGTCTTTCTCGGAGGTATTTGCACAAATAGTATCGTTGCTTTCGTCAGGGTTTGGCGTGCTCTGGCAGACTTCCGACTCTACTGGACTGTCTTTGCAATCGTGGCACTCTAGATTGGCACTGTCACTCGCGGCGTGTCCCCGCTCGTCACAAGGACTGTCTGTCACACTTTCGGTCACTTCAGCCACAGCACTGGGTACGGCACTGGGCACGACACCGGGGCCTGTGGAAGCATCTCTCTCACTCGAGTCTTCTCCCTCGCCAGCCACTCTGTTATCAGTGTCCTTCACTGCGACAGGAGAAATAAGATCGGGGGCGGTGTTCGGCACAATGTTCTTCAACACGTCAGAATAGGATCTCCTCTCGACCGTCACGCCCTTGGCCACCTCCATCGCTGGCGCTTCCGCTGAAATCGGATCGCCAGCAGGAGAAACGGTCGCATCACTTAGTCCAGGTAAGGCACACGGTCCAGCACTCACAGCGTCATCCATAGCGGGCGAGGCCGTGGTCGGACTTTGCACATCGGTCACTATAGCATCCTCAGGAGTCCCGCCCGTCACTTCACCATCAACACTATCATCCTCATCCTCGTATCTATCCAGCTCAGGCGTTGACGACATCTTTTTAAATTTGGTCAATTTACAACTGTTATCGTCCTCTGGAGCACCCATGTTGCCCCGAAAAAAATATAGGCCTGACTGTCTGCATGGGACACTGATATTCATGAACAAAAATTTTCTTAAAAATGTCATACAAAGAAGTTTTCTCGCCTTTTGATATCACAATAACATCACCACTATCACAAACCTCTTGCACTAATACCAAACTATAAGAAACTTTCAAAGAAACGAGCACTGGAAAATATTCACAATGTAGTCTCCATGTAGCCCGACGCGTTACACGTTCTCACTCTTCGGCGGAGCGTTTCGTACTGACCCGCCAGTTCATTCAAAAGCGCCGCCTAGCAGCCAAGAGTTGCCAACTACCAATATTTGTATAGTTTTGTTTTAAAACCAAAATGTTTAATAATTCTCGAAATGGAAAATATACTGATGAGATACTTAATCCACATTCACTAGTCGCCCAATTATGAAATAAGCA
>NC_051407.1:22337991-22338280 GCF_015228065.2 Penaeus monodon
ACATACCTATCGCATCTCGCTTTTTCATAAAAGCCGTTCGTGCGCATCCGACGTGGACGCGCCTTACGCCTTCGTTTTAGCTAAGTGCGGATTCAAAGATGAAATCAAAGAAAAGCGTAGAACGGAGTTGTGCAAGAGGACTCTCCCCGGCGTGGCGCGGCGCTGAATCATGATCATTTCAAAGCCATCACCGAATGCAACAACCTTTTACTTCGCCGTTTTTCAAGTCGATCTTGGCTAATGCTTACAGCCGCTTGAATATTCAAAGCCATGCACTCATACCTGCGCG
>NC_051407.1:22338775-22339565 GCF_015228065.2 Penaeus monodon
ATGTATCTTTTCAAAACCCTGTTCCTGTACGTTCCCAACAAAAATTGCGAGCGTGCCCCCAAATCCTAAAAGTGCTCAGATCTTTAAAGTCAACCCAAGTTACGAGGTGCACCTGCCGCCGTGCCGTGACAGCTAGATGGCATAACACAGAAAATCGCTCGCCTCACGTGGCATCCACCGTCACGCGTCTTGGCAAAACACAGACCCATAAGCCCTGTTTCTTTTGCACCTTCCATGTCGACCGCCCGGACTGACTTCCCTCCCGTTTCCTCTACCCTTTTCCACTTCTCCCTTCCTTCTTCCCTTACTCTCTCACTCTTTCCTCTTTTCATCATCATCTCACCCTTTCCAAATACCTATCCCATTCTTCTTCCCTCTTTCCACTATCCTTCCCTCACCTTCTTTTCCCTTCCCTTCATTCCCCTCGACCCGACACTGACATGCCCTTCCCTTAAGTCCTGTTGGCAGCATACCCACGATGCGTAAACATCGATGGGAACGAAAGAGAAAGTACAGTTTGACGATGTCTTTTATTCAACCTCATGATTGACATTTGCTAAGTATTCCTTTCAAATCATGGATCTTTAAATATTAGATACCTTAGAGACTCTTGCATATTTTATTCATGTCAGTCAAACAAATCTATCCAGTTCACCAACACTGCATGATACACCAAATATAACAGGCGACATATAGTAACCGAAGCCAAAAACAAATATAATGCATATTCCAAGCAATGACAGTACAAAAGCCGACTGGTTGCTGAGCTTGAGGCTCGCGGCCGTTACTA
>NC_051407.1:22339947-22340107 GCF_015228065.2 Penaeus monodon
TTCCTTACATCCAAAAGCAGCGGGTTCCAGAATGTTCCTTGTCACTCGCGGTTTGTTTTCCAGATTAGCTTTTATAAACAAATAAATGATTAAGTTGTGCATGTCAATGATGGTGATGAAGACGTTGAGGGTAAACAAGGATAACGGAGGTGCAGAAAGA
>NC_051407.1:22340666-22342123 GCF_015228065.2 Penaeus monodon
CCAAATATTGTTTCCTTCTGAGGAGCGGGCAGCCCCTCCCTCCGTGAAAAGGAAATCCGTTCGCAAAACGGTTACGATAAGGAATTATGTGACGGGCGGCGCTGCCTCACAGGAGCCGCCTTTGTCGTGCCAGGATGCGCCGCCTTTCATAGCACCATAGGCAGCCACCGAGGCGAGGATACTTGGTAACGGACAGGTGACCGCGTAGGGCGTGTAGACAGGTTGCGGGGCAGGTACTACAAGCACGGGGCCTGCTCAGCTACTCCTGTACCGGATTTTTTTCATGGCTCTGTGAAAGAAAATGTTAAGCACACACGCAAACGCACACATGTTAAGGTATAACGATTACAAAGAAATACTGAGAATGATAGGCTTAGCACCTATTTCATCATAGCCAACATTGTACTTTCTTCTCGGCATCGTGGGAACATCAGCGATATGCCTCATTTGTCACATACCTCGCGTCATGATTATGCATCAGTGACGCATCAGCTGACTGGTGAGCAATCTGCTGCGTTTTACCATAACCAACACAGAAAAGCTCTGGTTAGTAACATGACATGGCCCATTCCTATACGGGAAAGTAGCTGCACTAATATGTACACAAATATGTTAAACAAAGTGACATTTTATATTTTCTGCCTCATAAAAATGCCATATCCTCATTTAACAAGGTGTCCCAGACCCCCTCCCCCCCGCATCCAGAAAAGTGCACCCTAGAAATCCGAGCAGGCAACAGAAGCACATCCCACGCCATATGTTGCCCGAAGGAGTGTATCAATCTCAACGTCTTCACGAAAAACGGCAGGAAAAAGAAATCGATCTGCGCTGCGCTTGTTTCTTGTTCTGCTTTCTTTTGTTTTTGTAACTTTTCTTCATTTCATGTTTGTCCTCTTCGCCGTGGCTTTAGATACTGACAGGTGTTTTGCAGGAAGCTATGGGTTCACTCACGTCCCTCCCTGAACGAAAAATATAAAGCGAAGAAAAAAGGAATATAGAACACGTCGCTTTCTAAACATCGACGGAAGAGGCGTTGATGAACTAGCTGGTGTCAAACAACCCTGCCGTAAATGACAGCTAAAAAACGTTATAGGTGGGTTATTAAAGTATACCACAACACTATAGACAGCCAAAATGGGGTTGAGAGTTTACAAGCTTATGGACTGTTTCTCGAAAGAATGTGCGGAACTTATGGTTCAAAAAATCATACAGACAGGGAATAGTATGGCCTCAACTTATACTAAAAATAAATTACTTCTTAAAAACAAAGGTTACAGGTGCAAAGAAATTATACAACCAATAATCATGACAAACAGCCGGTTTCAGATGCAGCGGAAATTTCAACTTGTACCCTGAGAGATCCCCTCACAATGGGATACCTTTACTCTACGTTAGCGTCTGATTGTTTATTATTGCACAATATACTTAGACTACTCTGAAGGATTTTGCAATTTAGC
>NC_051407.1:22342504-22343417 GCF_015228065.2 Penaeus monodon
TTTCATCTACAACACTGCCTTCGTCGTAAAAAAAACTTTCCTGCTCTTCCATTTCAAGTTCTGTTTACACCGTGCCCAACTTGTATCTCCCACACGTCACCAGCACTGCATACACCAACTCGATCACGAAACCATGCCGGAAAAGAACAGGTAACCATTCACTCTCTTTAAACGTTGCCATTCATAAAGTAATTGCTGATATCACAATTATCACCGGTCTTGCCACCTATATTACAACCTCCATTGATATCTTTATGATTGTTATAATTATTCTAGTCATTATCGTAAACTGTTCGGTATTGCTACTACTCTCGCAGGGACTCCAACGCCCTCCAGCTAAACAGGAAAACATTTGAATAAGTCTTCAATATTTGTAATTAGTAATTTCGTATTGCAACATTCAACTTTCATTTCTTCGGTCTTATTAGCCTCGTAATGAAACGTAATGAAGGATATTAGAAATCGCGGTTAATTCTTTGCATGTGCGTTTTAGTCGCCATGAAGTCTGAAATGTACAGAAGGTACTGGTTGTTGGTATGGGAAATGAAGGGATGGGAGAGAAAGGAGAGAGAGGAAGAAATAGATATGGATAGACAGACAGATATAGATAGATCTTTAGATAAAATGACAGATATATAAAGAAAGAGATTAGGGTACTAGAAATAGAGGGAGAGAGAGGGGGGGAAAAACAAGTTGACATGAGGGTGGGCGTGACATGGGCTCCCTCGAGAGCACATATCCCTCCAAGCACTCACTCCTCCAGGTCAGGCGCCATGAGTAAGGGGGAGGGCGGGGCGTCGACCTCATTGGCAAGATCATCACTTGTACCTCACCCCTCACCAGCTCCCGCCGAGACAGGGCTTTTTCCACATCTTATGTTCCTTGTTTAAAAAAATGTTTTCCGAGCTTTGAA
>NC_051407.1:22343986-22346138 GCF_015228065.2 Penaeus monodon
GAATACAACAAATGATCAGTTAGAACATCATGTAACAACTCAACACTATATAGACATCTTAATGTATGCAAATCTACGACCCTGTAAACGGCATGTGGAGCAAGTTATGGATATCATATTAATGTGACACGAATCCATCGTTTAGAAAGCGGCGAGGCTGCCACTTCAACCACACACGGGCGAGGGTTGGCAGAGCGTAGGAGGCAGATGCTGGGCCCTTCTAAAGTGACTAAGATGTCGAAGCTCGTACTTTGGATCAGAGTTTACAACATCGTAATTGTGTAATTGCAATTTTGCACTCGTTCTCCAGCAGCTGGGATTGCAAATTCGACAATGTTGATGGTATCGGTGTAATGAGACTCGCGTGGGAGGAACTGAGACACAGAGATAAATTACAGTGATAAAAATTACAATTATTACATCTGAATAACACACTGCGTTCGCAGCTGTTTCAGACTAATCAAAACGACCGATTTAATATTTAGATGATGTTTATCTTACACGATATCCACGAGATGAAAAAATACAGCCTTGTTGTGGGTTCCCCCGTGATGCTCGTTTAAGATTTGACGACACCCAAGGGACTGCTTGACCGCTACCTCACCTGCCTACCTGTGTCATGGCCTTAAACACGGGAACAATAACACCCGAAACCCATAAAATTTTCGTAGATCTGTCCATCACCTCAAATGAGGAATTAATCTTAGACTGAGCCCTCGGATACGCTGCGAATGGTGTGAAGTGGCATTAAACTGAAAAAAGATTTTGATGAAATTTTTGTTCTGCTGAAAAGTGTTTTGAAAATTCACTTATATAGAGGAAACTGAACAGGGAAACTTAAGCCTTATGATGGTAGCAACCAGAAATAAAATGCTATACATGATTGAAGACATAAAAATAGAATGCTACGAATTGCGGTCAGTTTCATAATTCCAGCAAACACACCCAGTTAACGATGACAGTTTACGACAGGCGCCTGGGGCAGTTGGCCAGCCAAAGGCAACGAACAGCCCGAGGCGACGCAGTCTTACCTCATTGCCTCCGACGAGCAAGCAATCATTTGACGGTTCTGGGAACATCGAGGACCTAATGTTACTTGCAGGACAAGTTGGGGTGCGTCAGAGGTTGCAAGAGGTGGGCGAGGATTTTGCAAGAGTGCAGGCAGGTGGGTGTGCCAGCTGAAGGAGGAAATACAGGTCGTGTGGGCGACTTGCACCTCCTCTGATGTCATCTTCACCTTACACTCACTGTTCCCCGAACAATACTGCCAACCCGGCATGCAAATACGTCCCGAGGTCTTGACGGGAAACAAAATCTGACAGTCTAATATCATCCGGAAATATTCATCAGTCTTTCTTTATTGTCCCATTGAATTCAAATCGACTATCGACCTATTTCAGGTGATTTAGAAATACCATAATAGCGTGTGCTAACCACTATCCATAATCAAACGCCCCTTTCTGATCAGCACAACTATCTATCAATGACCACAATATACTTGGCTAGACGTTGATTGGTGTTGGCAAAGCGGATATTACACCATAATGAATGCCAACTAACCTTCAATGTGGAACACGTGACCTAATATACGGTTTTCTATTAGACAATAGTGTGTGATGAAGTCTTAACTAGCATGGCCGACGTTGTGGAACTCGTCAAGTCATCAGACTCTTCTCGTTAAAAGCTCCCGTGGGCCTAATGGGTTATTTTAGGGGAAAGAAAAGGAATGGATTTGGATGATAAAGAACCAGTCATTAAAGGGGTGCTAAAATCTTGTTTGTCGAATACTTCCGGGTGTAACCAGATGAATTTACCTTGCCGATGGTACGTCATTTATTGGGGTCGGTAAGGCTCTGGTAACAGTCGTGGAGACAGTTTGCGCTCATTCTGTATGCATATACAACATAAAATGTGACACTAACATACTTTGAATAATCTTAACTCTTGCATCCCAATATAACACAATAACATCCTTATCTCTCACTAGATTCTTGGAAATTAGTGTATGTGGTAACGTCTTAAATCGGCTACTTCAACACTGTAATATGTGTGTTTCACAGACACACATATTACTGGAAACACACAGTCTAAATATAAATAATGACACAGACACAGTGTAGGCACATTCGAAAATGACGATGAAAGATAAGCC
>NC_051407.1:22346214-22346734 GCF_015228065.2 Penaeus monodon
TTACAGAATAAGAAGGAAAAGCCGAGCGAGGAAGTTTCCAGGATGGCGTAGCGAGGACAAGCAGGTCTTACGTTCTCCGTCACCGCCACGAAAGGCACCGGATGAAAGGCAATTTCGGCCGTTCAGCGAATTGCGTTCAGCACCGTCCCCGGGTGCAGCAGGTACACAGACTTTCCATTCACTAATTCGCTGAAACCACAATCTATTGCAACTAAAATAGGTGTCTCTAATATCCAAAGAGGATTTTTTTTTCTGAAATGTGCAGTATTCACAATAAACAAGTTCTACAAGCGGAAAATCTGTTCAGAAACAAAGAGTAGTAGTTCGCTACCAAGCCGTGGGCGTGGACGGCTGAACATGGGCACGTGGCAGGACCAGGATATGGGCCCGCCTGGAACACCTGCCCGGCTCCCACACTCAGCGTTGCCTTCGCGTTTCAAGGTTAGTTTACGACTATAGACTTATATTTGAGAAAACAAAACCCAAAATGAAAATGCTGTCATAATCAATCAATCAAAAT
>NC_051407.1:22346792-22347468 GCF_015228065.2 Penaeus monodon
ATGTGTGTATGTATGCATACATGCTTTTCTGTATGTGTTTGGAACTAAGCTAATGTGATGCTGAATTTAAAAAATATTAAGGTGACGGATCTTGCAAGACAGACAGCAAAGTGAGTCACGAAGCATCTGAATCCCGTTCACTTTAATGAGTGACAGATAATGTCAACTGAAGCTGTTTTACTTTGCTTGATATCCAGTGAACACGCCTAACAAGATTTAATGGAAAAAATACTTGATGCACAAATGATGCTAACCTCTGACTCAGCTCAGCGAAATGAGGAAGAGAGAGAAAAAATATATATTACGCAACAAAACCTCGAATCTGCTTCTAACCATACCTCAAAGCACTGTATTCTTGCATCTCCATCAACCCAATTAATAGAACGTGCTAAAATCCGTGACAATTGCACAGCTCGTGGCATCGCCTTGGCCTCCTCAACAGCGCCCCACCTGCCCCGGACGATTAGCCGCTGCGAGCCCTACACGACGGCGACGCCAAACAGCCTTCTCGATGATTGCATCCGCTCACCTGCTGCTCGGCGCCGCCCACCTGGTCCCGTCGGCAATGTTCAGGGCACCGGGCGCTATTCGTGTTACTTTGCGCACGAGAGTAAATTAGTTTACAGTCTTGTAGATTGTAAATGCAGGATGTTTTTAGTTAGAGCCATTGGCATAA
>NC_051407.1:22347690-22347779 GCF_015228065.2 Penaeus monodon
CGCACGAACTAATGTGTTCGAATTCATGAAAATGTATCAATATTTTTCACAGTATTCATTAGCTGCTCTATTATATATTGTCAAAATCT
>NC_051407.1:22348070-22348280 GCF_015228065.2 Penaeus monodon
AAGAAAAAAAATGTTTCCTCTCTTTTCCTTCTTTTTACAGGAGTTCCATTAGACAAGTGTTCATATGTTCGACCGTATTACTCCACGTAAAGACAAACGAAAGTCGTTGAAGGTCCAATAATATGATGGCACATTCAAATCCATTCATAAGGTGTAAGGTATAGTAGTTAGTATCTATATATTGTTATCAAATTCCTTTACATAAGCACT
>NC_051407.1:22348560-22350268 GCF_015228065.2 Penaeus monodon
TAGGTACATTCTCCGGAGGGCGTGGGTGGCGCATGCTGTCTGCTCCTCCTTCACATTGCCGTTGTTCTCAAGTACCAACCAGCTTCCTCTCTTACCCAAATGTGATTACCTCAGCTCCGTAACCTCGCCTCACCCTAACCTTCCGGCCAAGGCAGGCACTTAGGAGCCAATCTTAACTGTGAGGGACTGAAGGCCTCATTAGGACTGTAAATAAGGTAGTAACTAATCTATTATCTGCCTGACTTGAAAGGATCTTGTTAACTCTCATATCCTGAAGTATTTGAGGTTTACAACGCCGCTATGCAGTATTTCTATTCTTTTAGATGACAGTTGATGAGAAAAGATTCATAAAGTGAAGAGTGAATGGCAGCTGCCGTGGGGAGAGGGAACACCTGCATCACTGCCTTTTTCAGTACTTCCACAATTCGTGCCCAACGGATGTGGTGCGCTGATGCTAATGAGATTTTTTTTTTCGTGGTATTTGATATTACTGTTGAATCCATGCAGATGTTTACATAGTTTCCATTCGTTTACTTGTTTCAGTAATCCTCCAAGTGAATATATATGACATTGTGCTAAATTGCCCATTAATTGCCTCATCACAAATACTGATACACATTTTAACATAATAATCCACAATGTCTATGCAATGGTGTCTTCCTCAATATCAGCTACGGACTGATGCACATGACTGCTATCTTCACTTTCATAAAAAAGGAAGATGCTCGTACGTAGTCCGCGACACCCATTTACCAAGAAACTGAAAATACCTTCCCTGCCTAAGGTACCTCATTACCGCATCCCAATCCAAAACGCGTCGGTTATTTTCCTTGATTAGCTTTTCCTCGCCGACGTCAAGTATCCCTTCCAGGAGGCGCAACCCTTCGCCAGCCCCGCCCCTGCAGGACCCACCCGTGCAACACCATAATCAGAGGCCCATCCTCGCCACTCCCTTGGTCAACACCCCGCGCTCAGGGACGCTCGCCCAGGGCTCTCCCCTCGCCTCCCGACCATTCAGTTCCCGTAGCAAAACGACACTCGCGATGCATTCGCTATCCCCTCGTGGATATCCCTTCGCGAACACCGTAAGACAGACAGCATCCAGACAGCACCTGGCTCAAGGGAACGTTACCGTGGATACAGTAGCTCTCGGCGCCCGGTGATGAAGGACGCGCTCACACCCACACGCCTATAATACCCAAGTTTTTTTTTGTCCCGGGCATCTTGCCTCGCCGATGCTTGGACTCACCCTGATAAGGCCTTAGAACCGCTTAATTTATTGACCGAAAGAGACGACTGACCCGTTCGTCCAACTGCTCCCGCTCGGCGCTGCGGCTTACAGGAGGCTCGGCACTCCCTCTGCAACTTTCAGGCATATATGATCTCAACGCTGAAAATATACCAATACTCGTTCTCGCACAGCCATTTTTTCTTGCAACATGTATAATGAAGGCGTAAGATAGCAGTGCTTGAAACAGTTATTATACACGAAGGAAATTTCTCTTGTATCAACACGTGTCATTTTCAACGGTACCTCCTTGTTCTTCACTGTCTTAACCCCTAGAACAGACAATGACTCGAATGATCAATCACAAAAAGTAAATTTCCCTTTCACCAGTTTCTTTGCGAGCTGGACAAATATTTTGAAAGCTAATATCAGAAGGATCGAACACCCAAATAGTCGAGATAATGGTACCGCAGATCATGT
>NC_051407.1:22352409-22353604 GCF_015228065.2 Penaeus monodon
TGTACGCACTGTACATCTGTATATTACCGACGTTTACTCCCATCAATTCTTTCTGCGAAGGGAAGCGAAGATGCCCCATTTCCCTATCCGTTTCCTCGTGTGCCACTCCGGGCAGCGGGCGGCGTCCCACTTCTGTAATGAACCCGTCATCTCCGTCTCAGCCTTAATTGGACAATCATTCCCCTTAAGTATAATACGGAGTTCACACACGGCCAAAGGAGGAAGAGCGGCGACCCTCCCCGCGCCCGCATTTGCATACGTCAAAGGCGGGGGGCAACGTGTTTCACACAGGTTAATTGTTGAAACTTGGCTCGAGCCCCGACCACCCGCACTCACGCTCCCACACTCGGGTAGTCCTTATCTCAGCTTATCTCTAGAATGAGAATAATGAAGAAAAAATAGTAGATACAGATCTACACAACCGCAAACATGCTTGTTCGATCTATTATACCAATAATAAAGAACAAATTTCTGAAAGTTCTTGCAACAGAAATAAAGTTGTTGCATTACTGTTGCGATAAGTATTCACAATAGTGTTCATTTAGGCTGCTATCTTTGGAGGCCCGTTAAAAAGGAATCAAAATTTAAGTCAATTAATACAATTATTCTATACTCATAAAATATACACCAACACATGTAGTTATCCAGTGCAAGCAACGAGTGAACCCAAGCTATTCACCTCAAACATAAACAAAATCTACGCCTAAACATCAGAGTTTCCCTCACCTTTTTCGCTCGTCACCTCCTGTCACCGGCCGCCCCCGTCGTGCACAAGCCAAAGGGAAGTACTTCCAGCCCCAGCCCTCGACCCCTTTGAGGCAGCGGGGGGCTGAGAGAGCGTCCCGATGCCCCCAGAGAGACCGGGAAAAGCAAGCTCCACTGTCTGAGCACAACAATACATAGTCACGACGGCCTTGTGGAATGGGGACGACTTCACTGGTAGACGACGCGGTAACTGACATTTTAATCTGGCACTGTTATCATCCAAATGCAAGACATCCATCACAACAATGAATACATTGCGAAAAAAACATGTGCTCCATCAATGACAGGAAGTTTTCTAATGGGCTGCAACATATCTTGAGAAAAAACTTACAAACACGTCTACAATGCAAAAAAACAAAATCTGCTGGGGATACACGCATAAAATAATCCAAAAATGAATTACACCGAATCCATCCCGACAACAAAACAC
>NC_051407.1:22353719-22355107 GCF_015228065.2 Penaeus monodon
CAAAAAAGGAACGCAGGAGTTACTCGAAAAGAAATTTGGCAATAAATCTTCAAAAGATCGAACACGAAAAGTCGTTAACGAATAATGAGTGAGATCTTATCCCAGTGAAAGTATCGCTAGACCCAAGAAAGAACGTGACTTGAAATAAAGACAATTAAACTGACCAAGAAACCTTAAAATAAGAGAGAATTTCCCTCTATGCAAGTCCCTTGTGAGCATTCTTAAATATCATCGTAAAAAAATCACAAACGCAAAACCGAAACGAAAGGTGAACAGTTTTCAAACCGAATTTCGATCTTGTTTCCAAAATTCCAAAAGCCTTCCCCCGGACAAAAGAACAGTAAAAAGGCAAAAAAAGAAACTGGACAGCCACCTCCTCGACCTAAATATGAAATCGCCGAAGACCAACGGACGAGGCAAATAACCCCACAAAGCACGCCTCTCGCCCATTCTTACATCTCGCATGAAAGAAAAAGGAAAATCTGTATGCAGCGTTCTTACAGCAAGAATTCCAAGCTTTACGTAAGGGTAAGTACGAATTATCTGGGCCATCCGTCAAACTTGCTGACAGGCGAAGATCACTGGTTGAGGCGATGACGTCAGCTCTTTGACACAGCGAAGGGGAGTAGTGAGTGGATGAGCGAGTGGGGGGATGGGGAAAAGGGGGAAATAATATACTTTCTAATAAAAAAAATATGTACCTATATTCATCTAAAATACGTACGTGAATTCCTAAAATTATGTACATCATTTCATAGTATACCAAAAATTATGGATTACCCCCTCATATTTTCGGTGAAGTTTAGATTATATGTTTGCCACTTCCAGTACGTGGCTCGTCGATGATAGGGACTTATATACACATTTTCTTTTGTGGCCTATAAACGTCTATGCGATAACGGACATGCACGATTCCTCTCTCACCGAAATCAGTGAAATCAAATTCCCTGTTCCATTGCAACAAGGACCTACAAAGACACATTTATCTAACAAAAAAACAAATAGAAAATAAAACAGGGTCAAAAGTGAGACTCGCACAGATGAACAGTGCCTTCCCGAGATTAAAATCTAGAGTGAACACACGTGAACATGGGTTCCAAACATCAGAACGCCAGTCACACGCCGAACTTGGTGTTCCGAGCCCAGCCCTCCTCTCGCCCGATACCACGAGATCGAGGTCTGTGATTGCCAGACGGACTCCCAAACAAGAGCAAGCCGGCGAGAAAACCGCGAAAATAGGCAAACTTGGCAAGAGATTTTACAGGTATCCCAAGTAAACCCTCAAACGAGAGAATGGAGCAACTTGCTGCATATTGAGCAAAACGCTCTAGCTATGAAGAAGGCACAATGACTTTTTTATAATTTATATTTCCAATGTAAAAGGCGAT
>NC_051407.1:22356978-22358828 GCF_015228065.2 Penaeus monodon
AAGAGAAGCGAGTCATCGGGGTAATGATGCATATAAGAACTCCCTCGTGAGTATCAAGCAGGGCCAGTTGCATGTTGCAATCGAGTTATTAGCAAAACAACATTCCTAAGAACAAAAAGGCAAAAGACGTTCGAATCGAAGAAAAACTATAAAACTGAAAAGTCTAAGGTTGCAAATGACCCGTTCAGATTACATGCCAAAACTTTATATGGCAGTTTACGGCGAAATTTCCCTGAAAACTTTTCATCTCCACAAAGCACCATTCACTGACCTGCAAGCACAAGCACAACCCCCAAGCCAAGCTAACCTTCGTTTTCGCGGGGAAAAAAATCAAACAGGAAAGCCGTGGGGGAGGGTGCTTGGAGCTCAAAGGGGAGGGAGCTAATAAGAATAAACAGTGAAAGGAAATAACTATTGAAAAGGAAGAAAAACATGATAAGAGATAAGCTATTTAAAAGGAAAAAAGAATAAAAGTTGGGAGGGCAGTAAGAAAGCGATCAGCTGCGACAACTTCGCGTTAAATGCCACTCTACAGCAAGTCAGAGACGCATGGCGCCAATCAAACAGGTGGGGGATGGAATAATGGGGGGAGAAGGGGGAGGGGGAGAAGGAGAGAGGGGAAGAGGGGTGCGAAAAGTGCAAGAAGGAATGCGATGGGGGAGGGGTGTGGAGGTGTAGGAAGGCATATGATTCAGAGAGTGAGAGAGAGGAAGAGCAAAACACGAACCCCATTGCTTCAGGTGTGTCTGGGCATTCGCCTGCCTCTATTACCGTGGTGTTTAGTGACGTCGGGCAGCGGAAGTATTAGCGACAGATCTGTGCGCTGGTGATGGGATGGTGGCGGTGCACACGGTCACTCGAGCAGCCATGCGGGCGACCGCCGGCAACCCGACCCGCGGATCATGTGTGCGCTGTTAAAGTCACTATTTCTGTAACGCTGTCATCGACGCCGGCCCTCACAGGGGAACTCCCATCTGATACACCAGCTCTCGGTATGGGGGTTTTATCCAATTGACTTTCTTTAGCTTCCCTCTCCTGGTCGTTCACAATCATTAATTCTCGCTGGCAATTGGGCAAAAATGTCTTCCAGGAATACCAATTGGTGGCATCGTGCTTCCTTTATTACACTCCGACTTGCCGGACGCCCAGTCATTGCCTAAAGTGCGTCAGGCCACAAGACATTTGTGAAATCACGATATGTTAAAGGTTATCGAAAGAACACCAAACGCAAAACAAATTTGCTAGATGGGACAGGAGATGATAACCGCGAGTGTCGCCGACACCAGAGATTCTAAGCATGTTGCAGTTCGTGAGGCAATGCGGTAAGTCAACATTGCGATGACGAAAGATGTGTAGCCGGCTCTGCTCCTTTCCTATCCTGCTGCAAACAGCCTCTAACTTTACATATACGAAAGCGCTGAGTTTGGCTTCCATAAATACAACTATCTCTTCGAAAAACACCAATTCAAGATCTGGAAAATTCCAAGAGGCATAAAAGCAAATATTACGGATGGAATTATTCCCATCATTATATCGACAGATCATCTTACCATACCAAGTGCAAGTCCAGGTTAAAGGCACTCTACACTTTAGCAAACAGGTTGTGGCAGCACGACCTGTTCCGCCTTCGTCTCCCTCACGCCGAGATAACCGCAAATGGTGTAATTAATCCAGTAGACCTCGTGCCTGTATGGACGACCACGTGCCCCTTCACGTGTGGAGAAGACTCGTACAAACGTAAACGTAAAGACGGATGCAAATATATTACAGAGATTTATGAGCGATTGAGGTAAAGCTCTCGTGACGTGATCGAATGCATGACAACGGGTTATCGTCGATTGGAGAGGGAA
>NC_051407.1:22358862-22359611 GCF_015228065.2 Penaeus monodon
AGTAGATACAGAATAGGGTAGTGTTGGGAGTGGAACAATTCCTAGAGAAGAATGAGAAGACGAGCGGAGGGAAATGAGGGGGGGTAGGGGAGAGAGGGGGAGAGGAGATGGGGGGAAAGGAGCGGGTGGGGTAGGTAAAGAGGGGGAAATAGTGGGACATGAGAAAGATTAAAGAGGGAGGTAGGACAGAAGGGGGAAGGGAGCTTGGTCACGATCCCCTGCACTGTGGTTGACACCTGACTCTTGGCAGACACTGTCACGGGGGATGCAAAACTCTTGAATGAAACTTCGTCCAGCGACGCAGCGAGCCTCGAAAGGTGACGGCCATCTCTGACCTTTGCGTAAAAAGGGCCCCTGGATGTCTCCTCTAGTCACCTTCTCAGTGAATGCAATTAGCGCTATTCATTGTGAAATTTAACAAAGAATCGTCGTAATTAAATGTCTACCGACGCACCTTTCTCTCTTACAAAACCTGACTCAAACATCTGCACAGATAAACACAAACGTATATTTGAAAGAAAGAGAAGTAAAACATACAAAGCGAAAACCAAAGAGATTTAAAGATGAGAGTGCTAAAAATGTCCGCCGTCTACTCTTTCATCAGCGTCACCAGGTGGCTCGCGAAGAAAGGGGGGGGGGGGGGGGTAAGGGTCACCTGTGATGAGAACTTACCTTCGCCACGACCTTCACTTTGTGTCACACTTACCTGGAAAAGAAGAACGTATAATTTAAAAACAACGTTCATTGCA
>NC_051407.1:22360006-22360556 GCF_015228065.2 Penaeus monodon
ATCATCGAGAATCATTCTACAAATTGCTCTATAAGTATGGATGCTGTATAAGACGTTAAAATAAAAGGAAGTTTATCAAATCGAACATATCCGGAGATAAGGCCTTTAGCAAAATTATCTTTCGTTCGGGTGCCATAAAATCTCCATGAAATTCTCTCCACAAACGTAGACCCAAACGGAAGGAAGTAATATTCCGTACTTAACACACACTAACTATACAGTGTCAGCATTATAAGAGGCGCTGTAAAACATCTCCAACGCAACACAATGGAGAAAACGAGCGCCCGAGCCTCAGAAGCCTTGCTAATAATACCAAGTCATTAGTCTGTGTTTCCGTTCGTTATGGTGTGGCCGTCAAGCAGCATTTTTTTCAAGGCGCTTCTGTATGCATTTATACAAGAATGCCAGTGTTTTCACACATTGACACTTAATTATATTTTGTTTGTCGAAGAAATATGGACGTTTACACATTTGCCGTAAGCTAAAATACAAACCAGGATTTTCTTCTGATCCTGATGAAGACGTCTGATAAAAGGGGAAATGATGTGCT
>NC_051407.1:22360658-22361071 GCF_015228065.2 Penaeus monodon
ACGGATTTACACTCATTCGGCGGATGAAGGGTGAGATTCTGGCTGTGGACTGTCACCACTTTCTTCCACATACTGTTTTTTATTTGTTAATCATATCTCATCTTTCTGACTAGATTACTTCACCTAGTTTTCCAGTTGATTAGCTATTTGTCGAAACTACTATTTCCCTTTTGCTAATAACTTTTATTATCATAAAATGAATATTACCATCATAAGTTACATCTACTTATATTTACCACCAGTTCATCCTTCTCACTTAATTATTATCTGTACAATTCTCCTTTCCAACTTCTTTTCATGTTCTCCTTTTCAACACAAAACATGTATATTGAATTAATCATTCTGCCAAAGCGTTGTCAGACATCGGCACAAGAAGGATGGGGCCTGGAGGGGGGGAGAAGACACAGAGAATG
>NC_051407.1:22361477-22362719 GCF_015228065.2 Penaeus monodon
ACCCAAGCCCTTACGTCTATTTGCTGCGAGCCGCCTTGACCTCTACCTTGATTTGGCAACACTCTCGCTGTACCTCTGCGAAAACCTAATTATCTTTTATTGCCGCTTTTTCAGTATAAAAGGAAATATTATATACAATCATGAGTTATAGGCTCTTTCGATGTTTCAAACCATGAATAATTAATGACAAGGTAAGAGTCATTTAACCTTCGTCTCGCTTCATGTTCATATGCCACGCCACTACATCTCGTTATCTCAGTCAGATGCAGACTATGTCAACGACAGCAGCAGGAGCATTTAAGCGCTGTTGCTATTGTCTGTTTACCAGTAACTTACTACTTTCTCGTTTGAAACTTTTTTTTTTTTTTACCTCATCGTGTATCTTCCTATTTATTCACTTAATTATCATTTTAATGAATTCCAGAGTTATACCTCCGCATGGAGCTTTGTTTCTGGTCACTGTGCATCTCCGAACATTTCTCTTCCTTCAGTAAGAAAGGACCTTTGGTTTAATGCAATGTAGCTGTAATGCAATCCGAGTGCAGCGGGATACAAAGATCAGTGCTCCAAGAACTGAAAAGCTGAATAAAAGCAAAATATCCGCACGGATTTCCCACTTCCCTCAGATAATACTTTCCCCGTCGCACCGCAGGCAAAGGCAACAAGAACAACAATGAAACTCCGCAAAAAAGACACATGAATAAACCCAAAGACAATACACAACCCATTCCTTAGACGCGGAAAATGAATGCAAATTTCCCCTGCAGCTAGATTTACACCTTGTCACCGCAACAGTTACGAATTTAACATGGGAAAGGAACGCGCCACAGAAAAAAAGAAACGAAAAACGACAACAAGCAAGTCTAATTGAAAGAGCAGTAAAAGTGTTTATATGGCTTCCGGTGTCCTTGTGCTCGGCCGAGGGTCCACTGCCTTCCCCGCCGCCCTCGCCACGTCTTGTTCTGGCTGACGACGCAGGATTTCACGCCTGATGCCTTCCGTCGTTGGCGGGGATTAAGGCTTGGAATTAATTGATTCGAATGGATGAATCAGTCAAGTGAATCGTCAAAATGAATCATTCTGACTGCTGTCATCAATTACAGACTTTCATTTCAACCCATTTTTCCCATTCGGGACCAGTTTAATGAAGCATCTAAAAATAATAAGTGATCAGATCCCCGACGCCCTTATAAACGACCACCCATCCCCCGCCTCCAAATACCCAGCAATTAACGATCTCCA
>NC_051407.1:22362743-22364522 GCF_015228065.2 Penaeus monodon
CATGACAATTCGCGACGACAATCAACACCAACTTCAAGGAACCCCGCAGGACAAAGCCCCCTTTCGCTCCCCACATCCCTCCGCCCCGTACGCCCCTCGGCACCCAACACCCATCCGCCTCCGACGAATCCACCTTCCCACGCCTTGGCTCTCGGGACGTGAATGAGCCCCGACACTGCTAGGCACAAAAGCCACCGTGAGACAAGCAGGAGCAGCGTCCTTCCACACAGATCCCCGGGACAAGACGCCGAGGACGCGAATAAAAGGAGAGAGGAAGAGAGGGGGAGGAAGCGACGGGGAGGCAGGAGGGAAGAAGAAGGGCAGAGCGGGCAGAGTGGGGCAGGACGATGCTCAAGTTACAGCCGTACGTGGTACACACTATGGACTAGCTCCTTAGCGGTGCGCCGGAGTTCGCACACAAGGGAAAGGAGAGCCCGGGGGGAGGAGACCAAGGAGCCGGCGGCCCCACGGTGGAAGCTTCATAAGGAGTTGTCAAGATGCGGAGTGCAATCATGAGCTCAAAGGGTTGGACAAAGACGAGGAGCGGGAGAGACAGAGAGAGACGGCGGCGATGGGGGGAGGGGGAAGGGGAGGGAGCACAAAGCCCGAGCGCGATAAGAGCTGGCAAGTGATGTGGGCGCTGGAACACTGATAAAGGAGACTTCAACCTGCGCTTCTGTAATGGTCCTTGAGGCGAGAGTATTGATGAAGCGTTCGGTTTCACAAGTGTGTTTTTCTTCTTCCAAACAAAAACGTCAGAAACGTATCTTTAAATCTTAAAATACGACTGGCTTGTTATTGTTTATTCTTATGATGAGCACTTATCAAAGTTTAAGAAGTCCAGTGTAGAGAGTTACTTTCTCAATTGGAGACACAACACCTCAGTTGACATTTTCAAGATATTTTCCATTTGCAGAAAAAAAAACGAATTTCGCTCTTTCATGACCCGAGGGTAGGACTATCATGTGTGGTTTGGTACCATAAAGTTTCCATCAGGAATTGGCCAGTCACGTAGCTGCCATGGCCGGGTTTAAGAATATTTATCCGCATCTACCTACGTTGCTCTTACCACAAACACAGGGACGCTAGAGTGTTTGTCCTTTCCGAGGTCGCGTAAACAAACGCACGGACGGACGCACTATACAACGTATACACACGGGTACATCCAGAGGTACCTTGGGTACATGTAGAAGGTCATATATAAGCATATTACTCTGTTCTATCAAACACACACCGGCACACCCACGCTCGCAAGCATACACAAACCTCTCTCCCGCAACCCAACTATACCCACACGCACGATCTCACTTTCATATTACCATTTGTAAACTTAATCCGTATCAACACTTCCCGTTAACAACCCCTTCCCTTTCCTGATTACCTCACGTAACGAAAGTCGACTCTGTTACTTTCTATGCAAATGACAGGGCTCCATCGACAGCAGCTTACATTAGAGAAAGTGTCTCCTACGAGACCTCTCGGTGGCGATCTAACAACTAGATGACAATATATTTTTTTCTAAGTTCCGGAACACGACAGGCATGAAAAAATAACCAATGCAGTACCATCAACACGGTGCATTACGAAGAAATGCCTATAGGCCTACACTTTTCCCGCCTATATCATCAGCCTAACAAGTCGTCACCCGCCCTACCTGCTCCTCTTTTTGTTGACATGGCGCCTACAACAATTTTCTCTTCCGCCCCGACCCTCTTATTTGTTCCTCCATTACCACGAGCGTGTAGAGAAGGGCAGGGTTGGGCAGAATTGAGCGGGGTT
>NC_051407.1:22364590-22364828 GCF_015228065.2 Penaeus monodon
CCTGGGGTAACCCCCTCCTCCCTTCCCTTCTTCCTCTCCCCTATCGACACACGCTCAGCTCGACCTCGGGGAAAGTTTATAACAATGAATGACCGACCATTAAGCCTGCCGATCAGTAAACACGAGTTTGAGCTTGATAAGCAAATAAACATCTATTAGGCCGGGAGGGAGGATGGACTAAGGAGGAATATAAAGTAAATGTATAGTCATTCCAATGAAAAGGAAGTATACTAAATAT
>NC_051407.1:22366031-22366590 GCF_015228065.2 Penaeus monodon
GCAGCTAATGTCCTAAGGGGAAAGCACGGAGCCCTCCTATACATCACAACAAAAACATTTATATACAATGCCCGGCAGATGTCGCCGCACCTGCAACCCATAAACAGGGAAATATGGACTAAGGGGAGCTTGTGAATGGGGAATGCAATTATCGGAAAAAAGGTCTGTACAGAAGAGACGGCGATGTCTCTGGAAGCGGGAGGGCAAGTGAAACCAAAGATGAATACAAACAGTGATAGGTTAATGGATCACCCGCTGTGTTGTTAAAAAGCAGTCGGGAAAAAAATATCGATTTCTGGAAAGCCATAGAACTTGAATCTAGTTTGTGTATCACTCAGTCTTTACAAAGATCAAATTACTCATATTTTTTTTGATAGATCAAACGAAAGTGTGCAATACAGATTTTACATTACCCATAACCTTATAAGCTGTTCAGGAACCACATTATTAAACCTGGAAACCTCTTACGATACTTTTTAAGGCCTTTCACTCATGGCCTCGGGTGTAAAGGCATAAATCACAACGTAAACATGAAGAGTGTAACAGGAAAGTTGGTTTA
>NC_051407.1:22367162-22367638 GCF_015228065.2 Penaeus monodon
GGTTCGCGTTCTCCGTTGGGTACGAAGTAAACAGTGCCGAGCGAGCGTGTGGTATCCCTCTACCTCCCTCGCTCAGGGATGTCTTGGGGAGAGGGGAGGTGAAAGAGGAGGGGAAAAGGGGGAGACGATAACAGGGATCGAATTACCCGACCAGCAACCGTAATTGTTCAATTGTCCAGGGGAAGTGTTGGCGCGCCCGCGGCTGGTCGGGAGGGAGGGGGCGGAAAGGGTGCTTGACCAGGTGTGCCCATATACGAGGGAAATGGTTGGGCGCGGAGGGGGAGGGAGAATGTTGTCAGAGGGTGGAAGAGGAGGGGAGGTGACAATTAAGGGGTACCAGGGACGCCCGGGGTTTGTATGATAGACAGTTTGCTAATGCATCTTAAGAGGTTAATCGGGAAGACGAAAATTCACGGTAACAGACAGAGAGCGGCAAACGATTACTATCATATTCATTCGTTAACATTTAGAGAGAG
>NC_051407.1:22368063-22368920 GCF_015228065.2 Penaeus monodon
TGCTTCACCATCCTTTTATTTTACGAACGCATATCCCGGTCAAGTAAAGAGGTAACACAGGGCAACCTAAAGGATGTGGCTCCTTTCACGACCAGATTGTAACGATCACAGCGATGCTCCAGGCAGAGTAACGCGGTTGCACATGTAGAGACGGATATGACAGAGGTCCATGGTAATCAGTATGAGGGATGAGCGGGAAGTAGTTCGTCGTGTGAGGCTGTGCATATAAAGCAAAATTAGCTAGGCCTTGTTTTGAAAACGATTATATTTTATCATATCTAGAGGAGCTCAGCGAGGCCGAAAGGGATGATGCTGTGGTAAAGCCCGGCGCGGCTGCAGAACCCAGCCAACTCCCCAGGGACCGGCAGGCAGGCAAACAGGCCGCGCGTCTAGCAGGGCGAGTCCGACCACCTCCAGCCGGCCGAACAGGCGCGAGCCCCGCTCACCCGCAACCTGGGATTTGTGTGTCACTTCACGTAGCGTCTGCCAGTGCCACCAGGGAGCCTCCTGTCAAAGGCCCACCACTCGGAGGGACGCACTTGCCTGGCGGAGGATCTCGGCGCACTCGAGCACCGGTGCGTTTACGAAAGAAACGAGGAAAGGGCAGTTTGGCAGCGAACAAATGACAGCGTAAGTCAGTGATGTAGGCGTGGTGGAACCGGCTTGCCCCCTATCCCCCGTCCCCCTGTCCATGGTCCCCCCCGCCCCACGCCCACTCATATGCCCTCGCCTGCACCCAGCACTCTGTGGTGTCCGCACGCCCATTCGACCACTAAGCAAAGACCCTTAAAAAAAGGAAAATGCATCCGCTAAAACACAAATAAAAACGTCCTTTATGTAATGAGGAAACATTTGAC
>NC_051407.1:22368981-22369109 GCF_015228065.2 Penaeus monodon
TGTCACCGGCATGTCAAAAAAGCGAAGTCCAAGAGCGATTGTCCGAGATCAGAAGATAAGCATACAAAAGGACTGGACTTGGGGGAGGAGGCGCTCTGCATGATGGGACCACAATGGAAAACTGTGGC
>NC_051407.1:22369709-22369840 GCF_015228065.2 Penaeus monodon
TTAAATGAGTTTCTAGAACAGTCCAGCAGTCACTGGGCAGCTGTCTCTGCCAGCATGAAGTAACTGCATTTAAACATTACCTTGCACAGCGTACGTACCATAAGGAATACCAATGCCTTAGTCAACCGCCA
>NC_051407.1:22370613-22370932 GCF_015228065.2 Penaeus monodon
CCGGATTTTCATTTGTAAACAGACGCAAAAAATGCAAACGGATGGCGCTGGATTATATAACTCCTTTCCAGGAAATTCCTATGCAACGGCTCTGATAAGGACCCGGTCCCCCAGTCCAATCTGATCTGCGATGGCCACACGCCGAGTGCTGAGCCGTCGACCCGAGGCCACTCGCACCCTCGCGCCCGAAGGGCAATCCTCGATGATGTCTTATTGAGATGGGTGTCACTCCGGGTAACGCACTAGTATTACACGGCATATTCCGGTATGTTGCAAAGTGGTGGCAGATGATGAGCCAATCCCAGTACTTGCCCCCTCA
>NC_051407.1:22371396-22372197 GCF_015228065.2 Penaeus monodon
AGGACTTCCCAGGAAGTTGAAAGTAACGGAGGAAGCCATTCGTCATGGCGATATGGTAGTAAGCTGACGACCGTTTAGTTATGCTTACAGCGTACTGCGTCTTAAAAATAGAATATTCTAGCACCACTCATGCTCAACTGCAAGCCGAAGGCGTGCAGCGCAAACAGGAGTTGAAGGTGAACACAGTCGGGTACGTGTATGCAAATTTCCCTCCTACGGGTGCCAATGATAGCATCTTCACGGGAGTCTCAGCTTCCAGTATACACGCGGCGATGCCTCCGATGCCACTGCTTGGAGATTGAATGCAGGAGATACGAGTACGTGCTTCCTAAAAAATAGCTGTCTGAAGCAAAAAAGGGATTCAAGATTTAAAAGGGAACGCTGCGAAGATGTTTTTACATCGCCGTGCCACGGTGGAGATGGGGGAAGAAGAAAATATAGGGGAAGAGATATTACGAAATTATATACATGCGAGACACTGAATAGAAAAAGAGAAATAACGGAAACGGAAAATGTGGAAGCGACTTGAAAATATGAAAAACACAAGAAAATAAAAAATCTGAAGAAAAATGGGGAATTAAGATCAAGCAAAAGGCAAACAGGAAAACACGAATCATACGACAGAAAAGGACTACAAAAAGTGATGAACGAATGAATGCAAAGAAGTAGACAAAAACAACCTGTAGTGTCCGTGTCTCGATTACAAGTGTCTCCTTTCAGACCCTGATCAGCAGGACTGGTAGAGGGTGAAATCTCATGTGAAATCATCAAGTTGTTTCAGGTCGTCAGTATGTATGTAAG
>NC_051407.1:22372270-22374351 GCF_015228065.2 Penaeus monodon
GGGAGATGTCTTCCCGGGTTTGCATCCCCAGCCCCGCCAGAGATGAAGAGAAAAAAGTCTCTCCCAGTCACGGCGACAGGCAGGCGCGTTCCTGGCGCATCTCATTATCTCGCCAGGGGTTGCGACACCTTCGGCACATACTCGCCGGAATGTTTACACACCCCCTGGACAACGAAAACGCTAATCATGTAAGGGAAACGGAGGATCCCTAGTGCAGCTCTCATAAGAACTCATTAAAACTCATGGATAAGTATATTTCTCAAAACAAGAGAATATACAACAAATTTCCCTATTTCTATACAGACATCTTGCCTTTCCCTTGCCATTTGCAAAGAAAATGGATCCCGAAGTCCAGCATAACAACACGGGAGTGCAACGAAGGGAGTGGGGGCTTGCCCGAGTTCCTCGCTCCCCTCCCTGCTTGGTGACTCAACTTCTGCGTCGCTGCTTCGGTTCAAGGAAGACCAGTGGAATGACCGGCCGATTCACACACGCAGCCACACATAGCCACCTACAATCAGGTACATTCATGCGGATCTCGGCTCGTGTGTAACCGGGACGTGCAAGTTCGTCCGTCTCCACTTTTTTCTGGATAATGAAGGCTCAGACTCCCAAGACCATACCGGGTGTTATTTCCCGCTCTATCTGCCGGTCTAATTACTATTATTCATCACTCTTAACCTTCTCTGATCGAAGGTCAGAATTGCAGAAGTTCTAACGTCACCGGCAGATGAAACCGAGTGCTGCATCACTTGACACAACACAGTCGTCCTCTGAGGCAAACAGCAACCATCCCGCACACAATGCTTCGCCATTCCTGATGTGATGAAAGACTAATAGCAAACAGAAGGATCTAAAAATACTCGTCTATTTTTACATTCATCGTCCGAAAAAGAAAAAAATAACCCTCTCCCATTTAATACTTCTACTTTGATACTTCCATTACGTCGCCGTATCGCAAAATAAACATCATTCGCAGAGAGAATATTCACCGAGAGATGTACATTGCATAGACATAATGTCCAATATAAATGCGTTCCCTGTATCCAGACCACGGAGCAAGACATGAGAAGATGGCGACACTATGGCGCAGATACCATCAGTATGACAAGAACGTGCGGCCACGATCCTCGCCCCAGTGTTACCAGGGCGTTATTATTCACCTCGTCTCCCTTCCTTCTGTGACTCGTTTAATGCGGTCGCTTGCAGAGCGGGAACGGGCGTCGACAATGACACGGGTTAGGTACATATACGAAAAAAAATTATCTACTACAATCTGAACAATTTCAATTCTGGATCCATTTCTTTCTAGACGCTGACCTGGACTGGTTTTGCGTGCTCGTTATATAAACTCGGAATGGAGGGTTCCGCTTGGCCTCTAAAAGGAACTTGATCTACAAGGACTACGTGTGAAAAAAAATACATCCTTCGCTCACAAGGGTCGCCAAGGATATATTGGACTGCTCAAATAACCAATAAGCCAACATTCCGTAAATAATTCGGTCGATTTCTTTTTTTTTATTTGCTAAAACATAAGAACCTACTAATCTGGCCAAAGAATGATCTTCAGCTCATCCACCAATCAGATCACGCATAAAAATAATTCGCAGAAATAAGATTCATTTCCGCTTTGTGACATGAACCAGTGCGATTTAAACCTCTCCAGATGAGCCGGGAACATTCGCAGAAAATTGTCACGTCTAGGTAAATGAGTCACACATTATTGTTGCCAGAAGCGTGCGCTGTGAGATACGGGGGAAGAATTGTAGACAAGGAATGAGTTAAGCAATTAGAAGAAAAACTAAAAAAGAAAAAACAACATTGCTCACAGGAGAACAGGAAAGGCATGGAAAGCAACAGACATTCAGTGACTGGAAGGAGACAGGACATGGGTGAACACAGACAATAACCAAAAAGAGTAGATAGGGCAAAAAGATAAAACGGAGATAGGAAGAAGAAAAAAGACAGAGAGGAGCACGAGAAGAGTCTAATCGCTGCAGGACACCTCGGGGAAGGTTATATAAGAAAAAACAGAAATATGACGACGGACAGTCTTAGTATCACCTTTCTCCCCTAGGAGA
>NC_051407.1:22374716-22375634 GCF_015228065.2 Penaeus monodon
ATGAGCAGGATTCAAAATTATTTTTTCAGTAAAAATGTTGCATCATCATCATGAGCCCATCTCTGTCATCGAACACCAAGGAAACGACCAAGGATGTTAGCTTAGCACGTCTGATATGGGAAATGTAGACAACCTTGTTCCCGGGACGCGCGCCGGTGCCAGGTACGCCCTCACGGTGCCACACGCGTCGCAGCACTAATGGCAACAAAGGAAATCGTACTTAAATTCCCGCCGCCAATCGAAAACAAAAGCCGAATCGATATTTGAAGAGTACGTGCGCTCGTAGGACATCGCGGACAGACAATGCGGCATGATTTTCTGGCGCGTGGGCAACCATGTCACACCGCCCGCCACTCTACGCTGGCTACTCACGCCTACCGAGCGCCAGCATGCATGGCTGAGGGGGATTATGTTCTGACTGTCTTTATTATTTTCTTTCTTGTGTGCTATTTCAGCACAAACGGGAACCCAGGTCTGGCTGCTGTTCAAAGAAAGGAGAGTCGTTGCTCGAGTTTATGTTATCTCATTCAGTTTTCTTTAATTATATCAATAAATAATATACAATCGAGATGAAGTAACAAACATCTATAAGCACATCATGAGTTTTACAAAATCATCATTCTAGAGCTAATGTTAAGACTCTAAATCTTAACAGCCATACATTTCAAAATTCACATGAACATAAACTACAAGTTTATTGTAATCTAGGAAGTACATCCCCGTCAGAAGTAGGGGAGCGTGGGCGCGCTGTGACCACAGTCTCTCCACCCAAATCACGTGACAAAGCAATCGTCCTGCCGTAACTCCTGACCCGGAAGTCGCCAATATCCCGCCGAGTACCGCAATCCGGGGCCCGCGGGTGAAGCTGGAGACAGATCTGCGCTGGGACATGGCAGAGGCTGTTAAGTTGTGGTCTTT
>NC_051407.1:22375788-22376029 GCF_015228065.2 Penaeus monodon
ACAAACAAACAATCACTCAGCCAATCTTGTCATATTTAATAACACGTCCTCAACAGCCTCGCTACTTCGCTACGACAGGAATTCCAGCGCGACGGCCTTGGAGGGAGGTCGGGTAGAAGGGGGGGGGAGCTATGTCGATGGCGAGGTCGGTGTAACGTTTCGGCTGTGGCAGGAGGTTCCCACACGCGACCTCGCTCGGCGCCCGTAGGATCCCTTCTAGGTCAAGTGCCATGCCTCGGCG
>NC_051407.1:22376308-22376380 GCF_015228065.2 Penaeus monodon
ACATCTAATACTTGGGTCTGTGACAGAATTTTGGCAATAGTTTTCATCTTAATTTTTCAATTTAATGATTTT
>NC_051407.1:22376816-22377853 GCF_015228065.2 Penaeus monodon
AACATTAACAAGTAAAATAATACAGAAGAAAACCCAGACAGGATGAAAAAGAGACAGGGGAGGGGCACAAGAGACCGAAAACAGAAATAAAAAAATGGAAGAGATCAGAGAGAGAAATATAACCAGAGTTCCCATCACGCCCATTACAGAGAACTCTCGAGACGCGATTCCCGTTGCTCTTAGGGCCGGGAACGGTGCAGCCCACGTTTAACCTTCTGCATAGGTCGCAATTCCTTTCGCAGCTCGTGTACACCTTAGAGGTCGTCGTCGCCGTTGCAAAGTCGGGAGAAGCAACGGCGGCCCGCGAAGGTCTTCGTTAGCTCATCACACGAACGATTACCCGACAGTTTCACTTTTGCCAGCCGGGTCACGACCCGCTGCCACGGATCGCTCCAGCATCCCGCAATTTGCATCGGAGATCATTAAAAAGTGATTTGTTTTTTATTAGCGTTTCACGTAAAACGATACGTACACGTGTTTCTCCCTTTCTACTTCATCATCTATCATCTCTCTGCATCACTTATACACATACATGAACCGGTGAACACACTGACCCCTCCCCCTCTCACACACACACTAAGAAAAACGTGAGACGTACACGCATTCACAAATTGAAAACAAAATGCTAAGATAAATTATACATGATGAATACAGCTTTGTGTAATCGTAGACAATAAATCCCTTGGATTACCTGCAATTTTTCGTAATGGCTTCAATTCAACGCCATGGAACCATAAGCATAAGGCTGCTATTCCCTTGACACTCTTCCCCTCCTCTCCCAACCCCAAAGACGTCGTGAGCATTCAAAACAATATCAACAACAAAAGGAGTAATCATCGACGAATGACAATCACTTCGGGGGAAGAACATGTTTTTCACACCCTTATGATTCTTTGCTTTGTCACTCTTGTCTCCGGGAGTGCGTGAAGCGTAAGGCCACGGGAGGATCCCGTGTCCCGGCGCCGCTTTAGCGTTTACTTCTCTTGCTTTGCATATTTCCCATTTTCAGGATGACGAACGTCTCGGTATTATCCGTG
>NC_051407.1:22377882-22378878 GCF_015228065.2 Penaeus monodon
AGTGATGAAAAATTGATCGTAAGTCATTCCACTCCCTTCACATCCTCGGGCGTGAACGCACACGCGCACACATACATACATGTGCGTGCACATTTAGGGGAAAAATATCTTACAAGCTAAACCTTTTTACCTCATTATTATGACATCTGACTCTTCAAACATGGCACCTCCACGTAAGTATAAACTGCTGGTAATTCAAACTCTTTAGGCTATATGTAGCACTTTTTTCAGTAAATAAACTGGAACGGTTACACTTTGACTGATGAAACAAATAGAGCATCTAATTAATCAGTGTACAACTTTCACTTTCATAAAACGAGTATTTTTCACTACTATATATCATTATGAAATCTTAACTAACTACTTACAACTGCCATTCCCCATTCGCCACAGTCACTGAGCTGTCATTGTTCGGTGTATTTCCTGCTATACTTTGTCCTTCACAAACAGCGTTCTCAGTTTGGCCACAAGTCTTTCTGTGTCAACAGAATATCAGGTCTCATTTTAAGTCCACGTATTTGTCGGTGAGTCGCTTTCACGACGGTGTAAAATATTAAAAAGGAGCCAAACACACGCTATATGTATCTGCAATTTTAATTCCTTTTAGGATTTTTTTTTATTTCCTATAATACTGGATAGTTTACGTTATCTTTCACCTTTGTACTTCATGCGTCTACAGCTTCTGTGACTGATAAAAAGCCGATTGTTTTTAGTAATTTCTTGAATCCTCAGCTGACTTTTATCTTTAACGTTTACTATTAGTCATCTGCACATTTCCTATGTCTATATCGACTATATTGCATCTTTACACTGTCAGAACAAGGGCTCTAAACTACATCCCTGCCGCACCCCATTTGCATTTCTATTTATCTATCCTAACGTTTTCTTCATTAAGGCCTTAATTAATATTCTGGCTCTTTATACGTATATCTGCGAATTCATCTATTGTGGTTTTTATGCAATTCCAAATACCCTGGTAAAGTAGATTTAAAAGCT
>NC_051407.1:22379124-22379461 GCF_015228065.2 Penaeus monodon
TTTTATACTGGACGGCTTTATCTCAAAGAAAACACGAGGCACATGCTCAGCCACATCACATCCTGCCACGCCTCCTCCCCCGCTGCCCCCCGCAGACCAGTCGCCAGTACTCGTCGCAGGAAAACAGTGCGCGATGTTCCTGCAGCTAATATGGAAGGGCACACCCCTGTCCCGGACTCGCCTGGACATCCAGCTGAGGGCGCCGCATTCTGCAACCAGGGATCTGTCGCGCTCCACCACGTTCGCGGTCCATGTATGGCGTTTCAAGGACAGCTGCGCTGATGAATGTTTTTCTGCTTAAAGTTTCTTTTATCATATTTTAAGCTTGCGTTTGCAC
>NC_051407.1:22379637-22379809 GCF_015228065.2 Penaeus monodon
GGTGCGCTGATACCCGTAGGTATGGTGGAGGTAAGAAAATTGCAAAGGTTTTATTATATATATTTACACATGCACAAGCACACACTATCTACAAAGGGCACCATTAGTATGACTATCATAGTATAGCAAATGTAAATTTATTATATATCACTTTAATGATTATATCCCAACA
>NC_051407.1:22379914-22380567 GCF_015228065.2 Penaeus monodon
CCAACAATACATTATCATTTTAAAGATTAGTGAAATGCTGATTATAGTTTCTGTCCAAGGTAGTTGAAAAAGGGTAGGGCACACTAGGTCCGACGGGTGCTCGAGGTACGTCGAGGGTTGCGTGTGGTCATGGGATGCCAGAGGCTGGGCTTATCCATGTTTATTGTTCCCTGTCCAAATTTGTCCCACAAATTATTCCTTCGTGATTTATTCTGTTAATTATTCTTTCAGTATGCGTTCATCATTTAATTATTTGTTTATTTATTATTTAATTATTAAAAGTGTTTAATTATCATTTAATTATTCATCTAATCATTCTCTTAGTATCTACTTTACCAGTACACATCTTTCAATATCTATTTCATTAATTATTACCTTAATTCTGACATCATCCGCATACCCATTTACTGCTTCTCTATATTGCCCCACCCCATGATAAACAGCTATTATGACAAACGTAAAGATACATGCATTAACCTCTGTGCAAAGATGGAATGAGGCACATTCACAATAGTAAAAGAAAACAATTAACTATTGTGGCTGCGGCTATTCAGAATAATGTTACAACATACAGTACATGCCACTCGACCGGAAGTTGGTTAACATTACCTGGCCTTAACCTCAGCTGGTGTAATTATCATGTCATGTCACGT
>NC_051407.1:22380717-22381047 GCF_015228065.2 Penaeus monodon
TCGAACGCTACCCCCCCCCATGACAGGAAGGTGCACAAGCACATTCGTAATCATTAATCATCACAATATACCGCGTAATTATTCATATTGGATAATTACACGAATTGTTCTAATGGCATAACAGTGCTCGGTCGCCACAGCCTCTCTCACCCGCCTCCACGCCCATGCTGTTCTACGTCATGCTCTTGGATAATAACCATAATGACGATAATAATCATAATGATCATAAGTACAGTGATAATAAAGTCAACAGTAGCGTCAACAGGGTTCTTCAGATGTTAGTTCCAGTAATCAGTTTTGTTTGTATGTTTCTGGTGATCTGGATGACTA
>NC_051407.1:22381277-22381626 GCF_015228065.2 Penaeus monodon
GGACCTCTGAAAACTCTCATAGGAGGGAGTCAATATTTAGTTTCGAAGCCTAACGAACCGTATATAGTTTTTAAGAGACTCCTAACAAAACGAAAATGTTCAGACCGGGCTTATGTCAACAGTTCTCCGCTTATATTCCAAAACGAAGGTCAGCAGCGGCGTTTTATAGATGGTGTTGGCGCCACAAGTAATTTATGATCAGGACGGTTAATATTAGCTATCTGAAAGAGAGGAAACCTCGTACCTCTTATATTTACATTAAAACTGCTTTACTATAAGTTTTAATGAAAAAATGGTGAGTGTGTTGTCTTGTTAATAGTGTGTGCGAGTTTTTTTGTTTGTTTGTTTA
>NC_051407.1:22381760-22382643 GCF_015228065.2 Penaeus monodon
CGCGCGCGCGCAGGGATGCTCATATGCATACGTCTGCGTGCTCTTGCCATGCAGCTGCCACACCCAGACACAGTCGACAAGGCAAAGAGCAGGTCAGCCTGGACTAGTGGACGAAGAGATGCAGCTTACTCGCCAGGTGAGGGGGGAGGCGGATGAAGGAGAGATGGGGGTGGAGTGAGAAGGAGAGGGGAAGAGGAGGTGGAGGGAGGGGAGAGGGGTAGGTGGAGGGAGGGGAGAGGGGTAGGTGGAGGGAGGGGAGAGGGGTAGGTGGAGGGAGGGGAGAGGGGTAGGTGGAGGGAGGGGAGAGGGGTAGGTGAAGGGAGGGGCAGAGGAAAGAGAGAGGAGGGGGAGAGGCATGTTCCCCTTCCCCATCCCCCACCTTCCACGCACCGACACAAAGCCGCACCTTCAACGCTTCTCCTCTCTAACCATCCTATCGAGATTTCCCAATCGACACACCCCTATATCTATCCTTCTCGATATAATTTAAAAACCTAAAACCCGTTCCCTTACCTAAACCTATCCAACCAAACAAACTATTACCGAACAATTTGACAACAGATATACAAACAATAATCACAAATCAATAAACACAACCGCACACGAACCGACGCCCGGGGTGTGACGTCATCATGTCAGCTGATTTGCTTACTTTTGTGTCGAGAGTGAGAAAATCTGGTGTTGGAATTTACACTTATCGCCCTTCTAGACCTTGAGAAGTCAGGGAAGATCGCGTAAGCTGCCTCTCTTGCCTCTACGCCATTTTCCTTATCGCTTATCTCTCTCGCATTATTTTCATTGTTCTTTCCTTCCGTGAGACACAATGGTCAGCCGCGTGCTTGTCGTGGTACAATTTCGAAAAAAGATGTCTACTTTCCTTCCA
>NC_051407.1:22383148-22383246 GCF_015228065.2 Penaeus monodon
AATATCTTACATTCATAAGCAAAATATGCATACAATGATAACAATAATAATGGCGGCTTTAAGAATGCTATTCAACAATAATTGTGGTCTTTATGACA
>NC_051407.1:22383382-22384245 GCF_015228065.2 Penaeus monodon
ATGGTATAAAATAATAAAAAAAAAATACTGACAAAACCCACCCAACGCAATAACAGCAGTAGTCAAAATAACACCAAAAAGGCACATCAGGCAAGCCAAGCGGTCCCTCCAACGGGGAGAGCGCCGCCTTCGCCGCCAGTTCCTCAGCCGACACAGCTTTCCTGGCAGCGACCAACCTATTCCGGCTACCGAGACACCACCGTGACGTCGAGCGCTGATTGCCATCTCGCTGCCTGGCGACGTCGGGAACAGAATCTTCTCCCGACTAATGCGTTCTAGATTCATGGGAACGTCATGCACGAGAGTCGAAGTCAAGCGCGGCGCCGAAACAATCGGCATGTAAAGTACAAATGTTTACCGAGATCTGTTGGATGCATGTTGGTTGGGAGAATTTCGCTTGTTGGACTCACGGGAAATCGATCTTCTAGACGATCTCGTTAGCGTTTGTTTGTTTGATGGTTACGTTAACATCCGTTTTATGCGTAAATAGAGAAACAACATGTGCATGAATTACTTTATAAACGCAAGAACGACAATATTAAAAAATAATAATAAATCTAAGTTATTTATAGATATACTGGTATTCACTTATTAATGCTGCGTGTGTGCTAATCACGACCACTACAAAGATATGAAAACAGCAATGTTCATAAAAAAAAATGTGCAGGAACAGACTCTATATCAATATATCTCTCAGAAGTTATTAAGAAATTGTCTGTCCATCTACAGGGTCGTCCAGAGGATGGCTATAAATAAAGCGCCTGTCCGAGAGCGAGACAGAAAAGAGGTGGAGTCCACACCCTTGCAGGTGGGCGTGGACGGTGACTCAATACTTGCTCTCCTCATCTCGCATTTGGGAGGTC
>NC_051407.1:22385034-22385457 GCF_015228065.2 Penaeus monodon
TGTGCATGGGTTTAAAACGCGCGCGTGCTAAAACAGAAGGTAACCAAATATAGAGGAAAGGCAAAATGAAATCATTCAAAAGATAATAGAAAACCGAGAAACCATGAACTAGCGTTGCGTAAACTGCGCTGGAAATAGAGGTAAAAACGGCGAGGAGGTTGGGAAGGCAGGGGAGTGGAAGGCACACAAGGTTGCAACAATAAAATACAAACCCGTTATCACGTGAAGGTGAATCTTTTTTTGTGGCTTAATGCGCTAATTAGCAATCACTGCCGAACCAAATTGCTTTCACGGCGCATGGGATTCCCATAACCTCGACTACGAAGGAGCAGCAGAAAAAGGTAGTGATAATTAATCTCTGATTTCAATAACTAACCATAATAGACAGACATGAGGAAAGGTAAAGAGATGTAAAGTTACTAA
>NC_051407.1:22385566-22385799 GCF_015228065.2 Penaeus monodon
CAGAGAGAGAGAGAACCCCTGAGATGAAGGCGTAACGCTCGTCGAGGCCTGCGGGAGCCGTGACACCCGAACAAAAGGCGCAAGCGGCGGGGCAGTGGCCCTCTTCACACATACACACTGGCCTATGGCCTGAGGGAGGTTATAACAGCACCACGAAGGCCCGCAGGGAATGCATCCACTACCTCTAACCTGATTATATGTGTTACAAGGCTGTACGGTTCATATTCTTAACC
>NC_051407.1:22386006-22386441 GCF_015228065.2 Penaeus monodon
CTAAAATCTGACTTACAAGGGGAAATACCACAATGATGAATGCGATCTATCTCTATTTTACGCTGATATCATCACTCCCGCCATCCCCCACAGCCCTTGGTCTCTCTCTTTACTCCCTTGCGTTTCCTTCCCGTTATAATGATGTGCCTTCCAGCCTCGTTCGCGACTCATTGCCGGAAAGAAAATATTGAATAATTTCTCTCCACCCTCCTCCTGCTCCACCTGCGTGTCTGTAAAGTTTATATGAAAAAAAGTTGTAAGGAATAATTTTAAACATGAATAGCGTAGTGACCCCTTGCATGCTGAAGAGAAATCAACAACCATTAAATGTTTTTGCAAGGCGATTAAGAGAAAACGATACATTATTATTTGTGTAAATATATTAGACCGCAGATGCTCATTGCCGTCTAAACATGCTTCTTCCATTTATCTATG
>NC_051407.1:22386772-22387151 GCF_015228065.2 Penaeus monodon
CACACATGCATACACACATATATATTTCTCTTTGCCTTTCTCTCGTTCATCTTTTCCATGAGTGCATCAGAGGGAAAACGCACATCTTTTTTAATGAAGGGCCATAACTTTCAGTACTTAATTGTTGCCGCAGACCTTTTCAACCTGTTACCTTTCTTCACGAACTAATAAACTGCGACAGTGAATGCTATATGAACTTTCCAGCGCCCGTGGTCATGTGTTCCCTGACTTTCTATTCTTTCCATTTCCTGCAGAGAACGCAACCACCCGCTCTTGCAAACACACAGTTACATTCAGGCAACATCATGCATGAAGAAATATTTACTGGCATCTTAACGAAAAATGCGTATTATACGACTCCAGGGAAAGGCTTGTAAAG
>NC_051407.1:22387431-22387798 GCF_015228065.2 Penaeus monodon
GGCGCTACGAACCGCAATACTCGCGAAGAGGGCAGTGTAACGTAATATAGGCCTAAATAAAAGGCTAAGAAAATAAACGGGACAGGAAGCAATCCATCTTCCTTACGCCAAACCATTCCGCAAGAGCTTAATTCGAGCACATTACACGACAAGACATCTTCCCTTCGCCTTTTCTTCGAGTGAGGATTAGCGGTGCTTCGCCCACAGACACAGCACGCGCTCACAAGTCTACGCCGAACCCCCTTCCAGAACTCTCCGCTAGCTCGTGTGACGACTTCATCTCCCTTCTTACGTGTCCTTCTGTGATATATATCCGTTGTTTGCGGTGTCTTTACGTTTAAACACAAATAACGCTATGTGTAATTAG
>NC_051407.1:22387852-22388293 GCF_015228065.2 Penaeus monodon
GCAAACACTGCTTCGATTAACGTGGTCACCTGGTTGGTCTTATGTCCCGCCTCTCTTCTCAGCTCTTCTGAGTTCCCGGTCTCCGTCACCCTTAAGTAATCTCCTCTCCTTTCCTTCTATTATGCGTCTTGCGTCATATGGGAAGAGTGTATAGGACGGTAGACAGTGAATGGTTCACGAAACTGTTACTCCGTCTTTCGATGCTGAACGACGAGGCCGTCTGGCTGCGCTGTTGTCTGGAGGTTGCTAGGGTGGTGTAAATATTTCCGAATTTTGTTGAAAACATAACAGTGTGTACTCGGTCTATATTTGATGATACCAATATCATTTTTATTGTTGTTAATGACTATGTCAAAATGGCTGTGGATAGCAGTTTACTAGACCAAGTGGTCCCAGTGAGGGGGCCGTTAGAACGGTCAGCTGTTAGAATTAGGGCCAAAG
>NC_051407.1:22388775-22388994 GCF_015228065.2 Penaeus monodon
CTAATTTATAACCCACCATGCACCACGCCGCCAGCACACGACCCGGAGTGACTAATGAATCCCGAAAGGTCAGGCGCCACGAAACAGATCCCGAGCGAATAACAAGAGCAACAATCCCACCGGCCCGTACGTCTCCTGTCACCCACCCGCCGCCACGGACCCGTTAACCCTGACACGACGGAGTCAGGATTAAGATAACACGTCCTCTCGGGTAGATAG
>NC_051407.1:22389089-22389952 GCF_015228065.2 Penaeus monodon
ATTAACTTGCAGAGGGATATAGGATTCCTCCATTAATCACCTAGTTTTAATTAGCCGAAGGAGGGCGAGGGGGGATCTGTCAAGTACTCGAAGGAAGGGGTTGGTGATTAGAGTCAACGTGGGCTGAGCGATAGTACGGTACTGATGGGGGTACTGGAGGATTACTTAGGATGAGAGAACACTGTCATACGAGGATGGATGTTCATGGGTGATAGTAATGGACGGATGCTGCCTGGATTGATCGGGGATGCGAAATTGGCCGTCAGGGGTATGGAGAATGGATGGAGACCAGAGATAAGAAATAGAAGAAGCCCAGATGGAGAAAGGGCGTGGAGATGGAGACAGCCCGTCAATCCATTCATCCTTAAGCCTGGTCGAGTTTATCTGATCATGAGAGCAGATAAAACACTCTGTTTGTCTCTCAGCTGCATCCTACCACGCTGGGGATTAAAGGCTTAAAGGCAGCTTTGTATTCTAACCTCACGCCATTTCGCCATAACAAAACAAATCTTAATCTCTTTCATTCTCTGTGCATCTTTAAAAGATTTCTCCGTTTGGCGAACCTTCCAAAGATGCTAATGAAGTGAACATTATTCATCGCACACAACTCTTAATTAATTAATCAAATAATATGAAGCTGTCCTTTACTTTCATGCTGGCAAAAATGAAGATAAATTACTTTGTGCTGTGATTTATTAACCTGCAAAGGAACATAGGGTATTTTGATGCAAGTAATCCCACATCGTTGGTATCATTGCGTAAATGCATGGGGATGCAGGCTGTTTTTCACGAAATTTACGCTCCAGGGGAAAAACATTTGTTACTTTTACTGTTTTATTCACACGTGCGCATGTGCATACCCA
>NC_051407.1:22390872-22391464 GCF_015228065.2 Penaeus monodon
TTTATTATATTATTTTATATATATATTTTAAAATATTATAGTTTAACTATTATATATATATATATATATATTATAATATTATCCTATATAAATATCTTAGTTTATTTAAAATTAAATTTTAATTTCTCTATTTTATATTTTAAAATTTATTTTAAATTATTTTATCGTAAAATTTATTATATTTTAATTTTTATTTATATTTTTTATTATATTTAATTATTTTATATATATATATGGTTATTATTTTTTTATATTTCTATTTTATATATAATATATTATATTATATATTTTTATATTTATCTATATATAATTTTATATTTTTAAAATAAATATAATTTTAAAATGTTATTTTTATAAATATGTCCTAAAAAATTTAAAATTATAATAATATAAATATATTAAAAACATATAAAATTATATATATAAAAATTAATATATTAAAATAAAATTAAATTAAAATTTTAAAATTAGTTGCCTATAGATGTAATTTGTATTTTTTATAAAAATGTTAAAATTTAAATTTTTCCCCAAAAATTTTTTTAAATTTTATATTATTTTATATATTTTATTGGGGTTTAATACATATTAATTA
>NC_051407.1:22391912-22392606 GCF_015228065.2 Penaeus monodon
AAATTTTAATTTGTATAAAATATAAAATTATTGTATATATATTTTTTAAAATTATATAAAAAATATACATTTCCCCCATTATACCTATATAATTAAAATTTTTAAAATATTTAAAAAATATAAAATTTTAATACATTTTTAATTTATATATCTATTATAAATATATAATATATAATATACCTTTTAAACCATATATAATTATATAATATATATATCCCTATAAATATATGTATCATTAAAATATTTTTATATAATTTTTATTAAAATATATCTATATATAAATAAAAAATTTTTCCCTTCTACTTTATATAATATATTTTACATTTTAAAATATATAATATATATACTTATTTTAATAAAAACATATATAATATATTAAAATACATATATAATATATATATTACATATATAATATAGTATAAAAACTATTAATTTTAATTTATAAAATTTTAAAAATTTTTATATTTTAAATATAAATATATAAAATTTTATAATAATATATATAGATAGATAAAATATTATATATTAAAATAAAAATTATATATGAAAGTTGTATTTTGCCCTATATATAAAAAATTTATATATTTTATATATATATAAAATATTATAATACCATATACATATATATATAAAATTTTTATATAGTTTCCATATACATATATATATATATAAAATATATCAAGTACACAAAATC
>NC_051407.1:22392643-22392834 GCF_015228065.2 Penaeus monodon
TTTTTTAAAGATTTTAACTATATTTTAATATTATATATTTATATAATATTTATATAAACCCCAATTTATAATTACTTTTATATATATATTATAATATTTTTAATTTTTTAGTATAAAATATATATAAAATATATTATAAAAGAAGAGAGAGAGAGAGAGAGGGGAGAGAAGAGGAGAGAGAGGAGAGAAAA
>NC_051407.1:22392877-22393315 GCF_015228065.2 Penaeus monodon
TAAAAAATTTTTTCTATATATAATTTTTATTTTTATAAAAAATATATATAAAAGTATATAAAAATTTTTTTGAAAAATGTATAATTATATTTTTTAAAATCCTTAAAAAAAAAACATATAAAATTATAAAATTTTAATATATAAAATATATTTATATACTATAAAAAAAAAAAAATTTAAATTTTATAAAATATATATATATTAAATATATATACAAATATAAAATATAATTATATTTAAAATTAATACAATATATAATATAATACTTTTATTTTTCATATTTTTACATATAGAAAATATATATACAATTACAATATATACTATATTATTTTATATATCTCTATAAAATATAAAATTTTATAATTTTATATAAAAAAATTTTTATTTTTAAAAAAATTTTAAAATATTTTACATAATTACCAAAAAAATACAAACTAC
>NC_051407.1:22394372-22394467 GCF_015228065.2 Penaeus monodon
TTTTTTTTTCATATTTTACTGGGTTTTGCTTTCGATTTTAAATATAATAAATATGCATTTTATGTACATATATATCGCATATATAAATTATTAAA
>NC_051407.1:22394559-22394768 GCF_015228065.2 Penaeus monodon
TACATAAAATAAAAATTTTATATTTTATATATATATATTTTATATTTTTTATAATATATAATATAGACATAGTATATTATTATCCATTTTATATATTATCCCATATTATATATTATTTTTATTATACATTTATATTTTAATATTATATATAAAAATATATATTATTTATATATTTTTAATTATAATATATTTTATATTATATATATTTT
>NC_051407.1:22394793-22395300 GCF_015228065.2 Penaeus monodon
TATATATATTATTATATTTTATTATATATATTATTAATTATTATTTATTTTTTATTTTTTATATATATTATATTTAAATTTATATATTTTTGTTATTTTTATATTATTATATATAAAATATATATTATTTTTATATATTTATTATATATTTAATTATATCTTATATATATATTAATTTTAAAATTTTTATTTTTGTTTATATATATAAATTGTAAAATAAATATATTTAAATTATGAATTAAAAATTTTTAAAAATTATTTTTCCCCTTATTTTATATTATATATATATAAAATATATTATTTAATTAGATATAGATATAGTCAAGATTATGTTTAAAATTATAGATATATTTTATATTATAAATATTTTTAATACATAATATTTTAAAATTTTTTTTATATATATTTTTAAAATTTAAAATATTTAATTAATATTTCCCCTATTTTACCCCACACACACCCCCCCACACCCCCCACACCCCCAAAACCCCCAACAACCCCACCCAC
>NC_051407.1:22395602-22396316 GCF_015228065.2 Penaeus monodon
TATTTCTTTATTCATTCAATATAATTTTATACATTTCCCCAAAATATAAATTAAAAATAATACCCAATTATATACTTAAACATATTACTATATAATATATTTTATATTTACTTTATAAAAATATGTATGCTTTAATAAAATTGTATAAAAATATAATTTTAAAATAAATACATATATATCTATTACATATAAATATATATTACATAAAATCCCTATATAATATATATACATTATAATATATATATATATAATATTTTATATTTATAAAATTATACTATATACATATATAATAATATTATACAAAATATAAATATAATATATACATATATAATATATTTTATACATATTAATATATTTTATTATACCATTTTAATAATATATATATAAAACATTTTAATAAAATTTAAAATTTATATTATATAATCTATCTATTATATAAAAATTTGTTGAAATGCCCTTATAAAAAATTTATATATTTTAATATATAATATAATTATATATATATTAAAAATAATACACAAAAACAATATAATTTAGATATATATATTAAAATTTTACCCTTACTAATAATATTATATATAATATATATATTTTTATATCCTATACATATATTATTATATAATATTTTAATATATTATATTATATATATATATACATAAAATTATATATTATATAATATTTTATATCTATTATTTTATTTTTTATCCCCCTCTT
>NC_051407.1:22396447-22396522 GCF_015228065.2 Penaeus monodon
GAGAGAGAGAGAGAGGGGAGACACCCCACAAAACAACACACACCCACAAAAAACAAAAACACACACACACACCAA
>NC_051407.1:22396575-22396957 GCF_015228065.2 Penaeus monodon
AAATGAAATATATATATTTTTTAAAATATATATCATATATACATTAAAATACATATATACATTTTATAAATATAAAATTACATATTTTAAAACACACCCACACACACATAATTATATAATAATTTTAAAATATATAATATATATAAAAATAATACAAAATTTTATATCCCATAATTACATATTTTTAATAAAATAATATACAAAATATACAATATTTTCATATATACATATTTTAATACTTTAAAATTTTTTCATATATTACTATATAATTTTTTTTAACTTTATATACAAAATATTACATATATATCCCTTATATATATATATATACATATAAAAATACTATATAAATCATAAAACATCCCATATATTACAAAGATAAACA
>NC_051407.1:22397817-22401722 GCF_015228065.2 Penaeus monodon
ATGCATCTCGTTCTTTCCTCGCTTCCCCACTGGGAAAAAGGGGGTTTTTTTTGTCCCAAGGGCTCCGGGAGGTGCGGTTTAAACCCCACTCGTGCTTTGACTCCCGTCCCGGGCCAAATTATTTTTCCTGACGGGGGTCGGGGTAATTGGGGTTTTAAATTTTTGGGGCGTCATGTGGGGGAGACCCTTTTGCCTTTTACCCTTCTTGGGAACTTTGGGGGCAAATAGGGATCCTGTAGATAAAAAGGGCCAAACCCTTTGGGCGTTAAAGGGCGGGGAAAATACGAAGGGAAATTTATCGACAAAAAAAACAGCCATAACCAAGATCCCTACATGGGTTGGGAAACGATTTTGGTTTATCAATAAAAACAACAACTGAATTTTTATAAAAAATGGTATAAAATTTTATGGTCATAAAATTTTTAATAAAACTAGGTTTAAACGACCCCCCTTAGAATTAAAAGACTAAAAAGCTCCCCCAGGCTTATTTTTCCCCATTAGATCGTTACTCATTTTCCCAAAACCGGGGGCCTTTTTAATTATTAATCACCCAATAACTTAACCCCACTACTCGTTTGTAATAATATTTTTGGAAAATAAATCCTTATAAAGGAAAAAACATCCACTTTTTTTTTTTAAAAGAATGGTATCAACCCAATTTTTAAATTATCATAAAAAAATTTAAATGGATTTATCGCATTTTTTTTGGTCATTCGCTTTAAACTTTTTTTAAATTTAGCCCTCCTTTCCTCTTTCAACACTTTTTTTTTTAAAAAATTCGATCCAAAACTATTTTGGGTTTTTTATAACTTTTTTTGCAAAAGAATATGTCTTTCTTTGCGCTTTGATACACCTTTTTCCCCCCCTTTTTTTTGTACTTTCACCATTTTTTTTCCGGTCTTCGACAAACCCCCGGCCGTTTCTCTTATTTCCCTTTCAAAACTTTTCCCCCTCCCCCCAAACCCCCCCCTTTTGCCCCCCCTCACCTTCCCCTCAAAAACCTTGCTTCGCTTCTTTTTTACCCAACCGCTTTTTAAACCCTTTTCCTCGCCCCCATGCCCCCCCCACCCGGGGAGCCTCCCTCAACGGGCAACGCCCCCCCTTTTTTTTATCGCCCCTTCTTGCCGCCGCCTCCGGCGGGGCCCTGAAATTATCAAAAACCTTCCCTCTTCCTCTGCGGCATCCTTTTTCCCTGCAAACGCCCCAGGTCCCCCCCCCTCTCACCCCCGCTCCTGTACACCCCACCCCCCTCCACCCCCATTATAAAAAAACCCAACACCTCCACCCCTACCCAAAGGCCTCCATAGTTTTTTTCCTTCCCCCCCCTGAACAACCCCGCCTCCATCCCCCCCCTCCCCCCAAACCTTTTTTCCCCCCCTCCTTTTCCTTCCCCTTTTTTTGGAAATTTGGGTTGTAGCCTCTAGGAAAGGAATTTTTTTTTGGCCCCACGCCCTTTTGGGGAAAACCCTTTTTGTCTACGTGGCTCCGTAAATTTTTTAAATTTACTCTTTTGCGCCCCCTAATTACCCCCGGGGAAAAAATGAAACCGGAGCCAGGGGCCCTTTCGATAGTTTTTTCCCCCGTCGTTTGATGAAAATAATGACAGTAAACACTTCTTATCGAACTAAAAATTGGACAAGGGAGGTAGACAGGGGGGGTTTTGGGGCGAGTTTTTTAAAAAAACCCTTTCCCTGTGTGGGAGGGGGGGAAAAAACTGGGAATTTTTTCCCTTCCCCCCGCGAGTGGGGGGCCCCGGGGAAGCCCCTTTGAATCCTCGTTGCTAATCCCTTTTTCGTTTTTAAGGAATTTAAAAGGGGAAAAGGGCGGGGGATTTTTGGCCACATAAAATTTTAAACTTTTCCAAAACAAATTTTTATTTCAGAGGGAACCTAAGAAAAAGTGTCACACTTCGGGGGGCTGTAAAGTAAAAAAACCCCGAAAGGGCCCATCCTTATGGAAAACTTACATGGGCTTTTTTAAAAATCTCTTGCTTCCCCTACGGGACCGGGCGAAAACCCAAAAACTTCCCCCTCTCCCAATTTTCCCCGGGGGAAAGGCGGGATTTTGCGGGGGGGTTCAATAAAGGGTTTTTAAGAGCCCAGGACGAGGCTTTCCCCCGGGTCTTTTTTTCGATTGTCTTTATTTTTCTCGAATTTCCTGAAATACAGTGGGGAAGTTTAAATTCCGGGAACGATCCATTTCCGTAGGGAAAACTCCCCTTATTCCACATTACTTCTTAGGAAAGCTACCATCTTCAAAAAAAACAAAAAAAACACTGACAAAGGAGCAGCATAGGGAAGAACTCCCGCAAAAAAAAAAAAACTTCGGGCCAAAACTTTCCCCAAAAAAACTTTTTTCCAAAAAAATCCCTCTAACATATCAAAAGGGAATAAAAATTATACGAAGAAAGCCGAGGGTGCCGCCCGGTGAAAAACCCGAGGACTACCCCGCAGGTCCCAAGGGGTCGCGCGCACCCCCGTCCCAAAGTACGGTGGGGGCGGGGAATTTCCGGAAAAACCGCGGTTGTAATCCTCAGAAAAAAACCTTTTTAAACCGGCGTTGCAAAAAATCCCGCCTAAAACAACCTTTTTTTGGCCCTTTTTCTTTTGAAACCCCTAAAAATTTCATTGTAAAAAAAACCCCTCCCTTTTTCATCTTGTACTGTTTCAAGTATGTAAGAAAAATTTTTTTAAAAATATCCTATACCCGCCCCCGCCCCGCCCCCGCCCCGCATCCCTCAGCATTCGTCCCGCGCCCCAGAGCCCCGATAAGCATCTCGTTCATCCTCGCTTCTCACTCGGAGAACGGAGTTTTTGTGCCAAGGCTCCGGGAGGTGCAGGTAGTTACCCACTCGTGCATGACTCACGTACATGCCAATTACTTTCCTGACGGTGTCGGGGTAATCTGGGTCTTAATGAGCGTCATGTGAGGGAGATCCTTGCCGTTGACCCGTCGTGGGAACGTCGGTGCAAATAGGGATCCTGTAGGATGAAAGGCGCCTAGCCGTTGCCGTATGAGGGCGCGGATACGAAGGGAAATTTATCGACGACAAAACAGCCATAACCCAAGATCCCTACATAGGTTGCACGATATAGTATCAATAAAAGCAACAACTGATATATATATAAAATGGTATCATATATGGCCATAAAAGTTTAATCAAACTAGGAATTACGTAGCCCCTTAGAATTCAAGACTATAGCTGCCCAGCTTACTTTTCCATTAGATCGTTACTCAGTTCCAAACCGGCTGTTTAATTATTAGATCAGCAATAACGTAATCACTACTCGATGTAATATATTATGATAAGGTATAATCCGATATCAAGACATCCACTATTTTTTTTTTAAAGAATGGTGATCAAGCCAAGTTTTATTATCATAATAAAGTTAATGGATTTATCGCAATTCTTTGTCATTCGCTTTAAACTGTTTTTACTTAGTCTCCTTTCTCCTTCAACACTTTTTATAGAAATGCGATCCAAACTATCTGGGCTTTTATACTATTTTTGCAGAGAATATGTCTTTCTTTGCGCTTTGATACACCTGTTTCCCCCCTTTTTTGTACTTTCACACATTTTCTTTCCGTCTTCGCACTAACCCGCCGTTTCTCTTACTTCCTTCACAACTATTTCCCCCTACCCCCACCCCTCTCCCTTTTGCCCTCCTCACCTTGCCTCAATTACCTTGCTTCGCTTCTTATTTACTCCAACCGCTATTTAACCTTCCTCGTTACCATGTCCACCCCAGCCGGGAGGCCTCCCTCAACGGGCAACGCCGCCTTTTTATCGCCTCTTCGCCGCCGCCTCCATGTCAGTGCCCTGTATGATCACACCTTCTCTTCCTCTGCGGGCATCCTGTTCCCTGCAACGCCCCAGGTCTCCCCTCTCACCCCCGCTCCTGTGA
>NC_051407.1:22401775-22403073 GCF_015228065.2 Penaeus monodon
TAAGGCCTCTCATAGTTTCCTTCCCCGCCCCTGAGACAACCCCGCCTCCACTCCACCCTCTCCCCAACCTTGTTCCTCCCCTCCTCTTCCTCCCTGTTTTGACGTTGGTGTAGCCTCTAGGAAAGGAATTCTTTTGTCACGTCTTTGTGGAAGCTTTTTGTCTACGTGGCTCCGTAAACTTTTAATTTACTCTTTGCGCCTCCTAATTACCTCGAGGAAAAATGTCAACGGAGCCAGTGCATTCGATAGATTATCGTCGATGATGAGGATAATGACAGTGAACACGTCTTATCGAACTAAGGATTAGACAGAGGGATGTAGACGAGTGTGTTGCGAGTTTAATCGTGTCTGTGTGAGGAGGAGGAAAAACTGAGGAATCTTTTCTTCCCGCGAGTGTGGGACCGGAAGCATCCAGCTGAATCCTCGTTGCTAATAACATTTTCGTGTTAATGAGAGTTTACAGGGAGAGGCAGGGACTTTGGCCAGCATGAATTCTCACGTTCCGAAAGCTAATCTTTACTGCAGAGGAACCTAAGAAAAAAGTGTCACACTTCGTGGGCTGTAAAGTAATAAAACCCGAAACGGCATCCTTATGGTAACTTACATCGGCGCTTTTAATCTCTTGCTTCACCTACTGACCTGCGATAACCTCAACTTCCCCTCTGCAAGTTCCCAGAGGAAGCTGGATCTGCAGGAGGGTCAGATGAAGGATTTAGACAGCCGCAGGACAGAGGACATTCCCTGTCATTCCTTTTCGATTGTCTTTATATCTCGAATATCCTGTAATGCAGTGTGAAAGATAAATTCGCTGAACGATACCTGAGTCCGTATGGTAAACTCCCCTTATTCCACATGATACTATCTATAGGGAAGCTACCATCATTCAAGGAAAAACAAAAACACACTGACTAAAAGCAGCATACGGAAGAACATCACGCGAAAAAAAAGAAACTTCTCCCATAACTTTCACCAAAAAATCTGTTCCAAAATACTCATAACATATCTAAACGGAATACAAATATAGACGAAGAAAGCCGAGGAGTAGCCGCCCGCGTGAGAACCCGAGGAGCTGACCCGCAGGTACCAAGGGTCGCGCGCACACGTACCAGTACGGTGGAGCTGGAATTTCCGGCAACCGCGGATTGTAATCCTCAGGAAGACCTTTTACGGCGTTGCAAATTACGCCTAGACAACTGTTTGGCATTTTCTTTTGCAGACAAATAAAAAATTCATTGTATAAGAAAACCATACTTGTTCTATCTATGTACGTGTTTCAAGTATGTAAGAGACATTTTAAA
>NC_051407.1:22403514-22404417 GCF_015228065.2 Penaeus monodon
ATGTATATCTACGTATATGTCACACGAGACGAAAGGAGCGATACAGAATGAGTAAAATCGGAGGAATTCGGCGACAACTCCGCCGGCGCTCCTCCTGCCCGGCCGCGAGGGCCCAGATAAACAGCGGTGTGTACAGAAGGCTTGTCGTAACCCTGACCTTCCCGAGGAGCACTCACTAAAACAGAAAAATCCCAACCACAACGACCAGCATTCTTGACCTCTCTAACACGATGAGCGTGACTTCTCCTCGAGGTCGTGCTCGCGTGGGGGAGAAGGAGCAGAAGGAGGCTGTTGCCGTCTCTGTCGCGTTTAACTGGTACTGGTTTGGAAAACTACTTAGCCCTCCAACAGGTAAGACAAATTAGTTAGCTACGTCCGTGAGACTGGTGCGCAAGTAATTCTTCAGTATTCTAAAAAAAAGAGGATTTCATTGGCGTAAAAAAGTAAACTGTGTTTAAATCAGCAATATAAATAATGAAAACAAATGACTTACTAAATAAAATGTGCTGAAAAAATTGCAAGGCGGATCCACCAATAGTTAGTAAAGGGTTAAAAAGGAGAATAAAATCTTCACCCAGACGAACTCCAAATCAAATCCATAAAAATAAAACCCGAATAAATAAATCAGACGCCAAACCCTCCGAGCAACGCCCGCGGTTCCCCCGCACATTCACGCCCACACGGAAATCGGTTCAGGGTTAAGACGCCTTACGAGCAACGCCAGGTAAACCCTCGTACTAATTATCGCGAAGGTGTTAAGCGCCAGGTGGAGGTCGCGCCCCCTTGTGCTTCATCTTGTTTCGGGCCGCTGCACCGCCCCCGCTTTGTGTTGCGTCGGGAAATTACCGCCCTCGCTTCCTACGGCGTTTCGCATCATTTAAAACTACATTAGGTATTGTCATG
>NC_051407.1:22404450-22404584 GCF_015228065.2 Penaeus monodon
CCGCGTGCTGCATTTCGCCTTTTTTCTGTTTGCTTGATTTATTCGACTGCCTACTTAAGAATTCGGATATATAATTTTATTTTCATTTTAATAATTAAAAAAAAATATTTTCCTTAATGATTATAGATACCACA
>NC_051407.1:22404604-22405180 GCF_015228065.2 Penaeus monodon
CTTTCAGTTAAATATGACGTAAAAATAATAGATTCTAATGCAGTTCATTCTGATGAAAACCATGTAATACAGAAAAAAAATCATTAAAATACGTAAAATCACAATGTCGTCTCAGCACGCAGTTCACATCCAGTGACATTCCACTGCAGTGAATAAAATTCCATAATTATACTCTTTTGTCAGAGTGAATAGTCACTTCCTTAATTATCTTATCTTCAAAGATCTTCATCTGTGAAAAATAAAAATATATCGTATTATAATATTGTTGCAATAAATTTTTCCAACATTACTGGGAGACTTCAATATGCGAGTATGCAATTATCTGAAAATACTGCATTCCTGGATGCGTTGTGGTATCGTTGATGAAGTAAAAGAGAATAAGCAGAGTATTCTGGATATCAGTCATTGTAATTATACAAACTGAAAGTAGTATTAGAAATAGATTTCAGATACAAAGTATCTATTTCAGTCATACCTAGTATCCCCATAACTACGTTTTCTTTCAAAGATCATAAACAAAATTTTCTTTCGTGTGGTGCGAGGGGTTACTTCAATATTTTAAAACTTTCGCCGGGC
>NC_051407.1:22405260-22405960 GCF_015228065.2 Penaeus monodon
GCTGAAAGAATGCGTAATAATTATGTTCCTAATTATTAGCAACTCAATTTCAATCCTTACAAGCAACAAATCATACACTAATAATGACTAATTTAACGTGCGAGTGTCACACGGTTAGAAACAGAAAAATACCTATCAATATCAAAGTTGCAGGAAAACCCCCTAGTAAGAGATAAAATAAGCAACATTTCACAAAACATTACTTAACCCAAAGGTATAACACAAAGCCACATACACCCCCCCCCAACACACACAGGCATAAAGAAAATAACAAACACAAATGTGCAAAACCACACATTCCCAAAATCAAATGACCCGTCTACACAATCAATAAGAAAGAAGAAAACGCCTGTACTCACCATTGCAACTGAGTAGAACTTCTGGAATTCCGTTTCCTGCCTGGTGATGCCCGTGAGAGTGTCTGCGAGGGTCTGGTGTCGAGCAAGGGTCTCTTCGCCCCGACCCAGCAGCCATGTCACCACCTACAAAGTAAACAAGGTATTACATGAAGGGTAACAGAGAGGGGAAAAGGGTATTTTTAGTGTATTATTTCCTAGTATGCGTGATGCTGATAATGGAAATATTTGCTGAAAATTCTGTGTGATAATGCAGATGAGATTATAGTGGTTTTTATTCAATCTCTCTTCCTCTTCCGATACATCACAGTACATGCCTTTCTCTAACACTTTAACCCCCCCTT
>NC_051407.1:22406787-22406907 GCF_015228065.2 Penaeus monodon
AAATGTAAACAATAATTTATCCACTCTGTCCCTTTTGTCTTCCAGAGGCTTATCTTCCGTATTTTTAGCGCCATTGGAGAGCTCTCTCTTTCTCTCGATAAATAAGCGACGAGGTAGCAA
>NC_051407.1:22406947-22408153 GCF_015228065.2 Penaeus monodon
ACCGTCCCCTATCACCCCGAACTCCCTATCGCCGGGGGCTGTAGTGGACATTGGCCGCAGCCTATGATTGGCAGCTGTCGAAATCTCAGAGAAATCCGAGAGTGCGATGATTAACATTTCTCGGAGCGTCTACGAGTGACCTACATCAGTACGTGGCGACTCCACGACCACCTCCAGACACGGCGTATAAAACCCTCATCTTCAACCGCCGCTCCCCGCATCGCACCCCGTCGTGGCGTGTATCTGCCGTTCCCATAACATCATTAGCGAACCGCACTATGGCATGAAAAAGCGTATATGGCAATTGCAACTGCCACGGCAACATGCTCATTACAGCCATTATGTTTTGATGCTATCACTCTTAATTGTCGTTTATTAATGAGCGAATTTTTCTACGCACATGTCGAGGCTGCACATCATGGGAGCTTTGATGTACCCGTAGCAGCTGCTGGAGACAAGGGCACAGATGGCGGGAATCAGCTGGCACGCTTCACATCCTCCCACATAATTTCGTATAAATCTTTGAGGATTTGTGTGATCGGCATTAACAAACATTGTTAAAGTGTTGTGATAAAACTATACAAGATTTACTGATCATTCTATATTAAACCTTTGTAGAGTCACAGGCTTAATGCCAATGACCTAAATCTACACGTCTGCATTCACATCAAGGAAAACAATATTTTTTCTATGAACAATTATATAATGATGGAAAATATAAAACATGCTGATTGCAAAACCGAATACAGGTAAAAAGAGAAAAAATAATGGCAAAAGGAACTGTATAAATTAAAATACTACGACCACATTAAGCAAAAACAAAACTGTTTTCTCCCTCTTAATCTCTCTCTCTCTTCCTTTATTTCTCTTTTCTTCCACATGTCCTTTTCCTTCTTCCTCTCTCCTTCTCTTTCCCAACATCTCTTAACTTTCTTCCCCGCGAAGAGAAAGAAAGGTCAAAAGTGCAAATGGCGATTACCATCATTACTTTCCGGCCATCCAACCCCGCTGTTTGCGCTTAAGAGGGTAATACGTAAATAAAAGCGCACTAAAGATGGCTAATTATTCCTAACGGGATTATCCACCTGGATTGAATTACATTACACGACCATGTTAAAGGCTAAAATTACTAATAACGACGGTGTCTGGTTAATTTCAAGTAACTTTTTACTTTCAAACAATAATGCAAATAAGTGTGTGTCTAAG
>NC_051407.1:22409265-22410425 GCF_015228065.2 Penaeus monodon
TCAAAAGTATCACTGATTAAGTCCGAAGACCAGTTGCACAGCGAACTATCTCTTGCAACCTCATTATAAGCAAAACAAGTTTACACAGACAGCCGGGATGCCAGCCCTGCTATTCAGCCGGGTCGCATTTTTACACACCAATAACACTAAGGTAAGATTGATCATCTGATGCATTATTTGGTGGTGGTATGCGTTATTCAGTGACTCCATTACATCTTCCGTATGTACATACTTTTTTCGCCTCATCAAGTTTTTCCCTTATTCTTTTTTGTCTTCCATTCTGCTCTTAAGCGACAAACCCTTTCTTTCCCATTCTTTTCTCCAATGATGTAAACAGAGAAAGGTGAAAATAAAAAATAAGTTACTGTCACATCCCTTTACCGAAGAAAAAACGAATACATATCAAACACTACATCATCCTTGGACACGCTATCACCAGACATTAAAAAAGACAAAAGAAAGCCTCAGGCACCAACTGCAGTCGGTGACCTTGTGACGTCACAGACAAACAAACGTTAGTCACTTTAACAGTCCTTTGTTTCCGACGCCTGTGTAACGGGATCATCTGTCGCCTACAATCACAACAAACATCCCCAATAAAAAATAAACAATATCACGTTTCCTTCTACATTAAAAGTGAATGCACAAAATCTGATTTTAAAAACACCTTAACCCAAATCCATCCGCTGACTCCTGTGTTGAAACGGCGATTATAACAAAACGAACAGCGACCGGTCCTGATTACAAGTGCAAAACGCAAGCACGTATACAAGGCTCTAAAGCATGAATTAATCTCCATTTCTCAAAACCACAAAATTCACACAGCATGTAATGCACTTAAACTAGAAGTGTTGATATTACTTAAGAATGATGAGCTAGATGTCGCCTACACTATGCCACGAAAAATGGCGTCCATTCATTTCGCGCGCCTCACTTTCCCGCCGCTTCCCACCGTGAGACCGCGGGGTTGGGCAACGATCCCGCCGACGACGACGCCCGCGCAAGACAGACGCACTGGCTTTTTTAAGATATGCATTTATCAATATTATATTTTTCGTTTATTTATCTATTTTTACTTTATTATTTAACATTCTGGTGGAATATTCTAATTCCCCCTTTATGTGTATAATTATCTTTATGTGTGTCTATCAGACACTGAT
>NC_051407.1:22410506-22410678 GCF_015228065.2 Penaeus monodon
GAAGGTAAGGAAAACTATTTCCCCGTGCGTTATTAACTTGTCCACAAAGTTTACTTCCACGTCGTATTGTACGACTCATTAGCGTGACCAAAAATGCAGTATGTTAAGTGACCACTTGAAGCCTTGCGACAGTATTGGGACTGGGGAGGGGGTGGCGAACACTGAGGGAAAG
>NC_051407.1:22410863-22411477 GCF_015228065.2 Penaeus monodon
GGTTGACGCGATGGAGACAGGAAAAAAAGAGGAATGGCCCAGCAAGGTGATGCCGAGGTTAGCGTGGTGTGACGCAAAGAAGGCCTTCGTAAAGTAAGTAACGGCCATGCGATCTTACTAAACGAGGGATTGGGGGAAACGAAGGAGACGGAGGGGGAGGGGCAGAGGATATTCACAAACCCTGTATATTCAAGCTGTGACGTAACGTAACGTGAGAAACAAAACCCACGCGGAGATCACCCGACCGTAGCTAAGAGGGGTTGCCTCAGCCATAAACTTGAAATAAAGGTAAACAAAAGCACACAAAAGGAGGGACTGAATAACCTTGTAGATTTCATGAGTCTTGGATTAACAAATCAGTACTGTTCTCGACTGAATAATGTTTAACCTTGATCTAATCGAGTATTCAGGTAGATAATGCCGTTTAATTATCACTCTATTCGAATATATTAAAATACGACTAGAGTTCTAGATGCTGAAATTTTGGAATTTATAAAATAACGGTGGTGATAATATTTCTATCAACTGTCTTACGTAATTATAATTACAGTCGTAATAAGCGTTTGATAACCTGTTATTAATCTACTACAGTCGTAAAAATACAACACTTTACC
>NC_051407.1:22411601-22412034 GCF_015228065.2 Penaeus monodon
GGAGTAATCTCAAACAAAACAAAAAATTTCATACCAATATAACCTTTATCAATAATCATCACAGCGCCTTCACTACACACAAACCTTTCAAATTCCCCCTCCTTATAATCCTCACCAATACAATAACCATTCCTTTACACACCCCTTGAAGCACATCCTCTTACACCACACATTGGCTTACATTAATTGAACAATGCATCGGGTGGCATTGTATGTAAACGGGATATTGCCATTAAGATACGTTATTAAGCCACCTTCCTGTCTTTGCTTATCACATCAGCAGTGTAATGAGGGACTGTGCCTCATCATCTACACAAAGATGTAATGAGACTGTGATTGGATGAAATATTATTAAATGGGACAGACTATATTGGAGTCTATCAGGAAAGGTCTATATCAGTTTCCTGGTAGAGAAGGGCTAAAAAGAGAGAGA
>NC_051407.1:22412641-22412770 GCF_015228065.2 Penaeus monodon
TCACTTCAAAGTAACTTTAAAATACAACAGTCTCCCGTCCATTCCGTTTTCTTCCGTAACAGCAAAAAGAGTTCCTGGGGCCTTTGGGCGCATAAATCTATGGATATCCGACACCACATTTTACCAGAC
>NC_051407.1:22413259-22413465 GCF_015228065.2 Penaeus monodon
ACACATCCTTACCGGTTAATATCAAAATGTAAGAATTAGTAAAGGACACCCATCGATTTATTTACAGCCTAAGCATAATCATTTACAAAGAAAATACCATTTTTCATGCTATGCAAGTAATTCATACTATGATATAAAACACATATCTTTATGAATTCTTACTATATCAAAATTAATGTAAAACTGATGATGACAATGTTTGATGG
>NC_051407.1:22413957-22414184 GCF_015228065.2 Penaeus monodon
ATAAGTTAAAAACATCAACAAAATATTTCTTTAACTGCATTGGCATTTTATGAACATCAAATAGAGGATAATTGAACATGACAAAGCCAACACAAGGACGCGAAATTACGAACAAAAATCTACCAAGAGCAAACACATGCAACATCAAATATTACAACTACAGCAGAGAGAGAAGGGAATAGTAAAAAATACAAAAGGCTGCAACAAAAATCATAATGACGTTATTG
>NC_051407.1:22415149-22415365 GCF_015228065.2 Penaeus monodon
GGAGGTCGAAACTTGCAAGAAGCTAAACAACTTGCAATATCTACGAAAATACGAAATATAATGGTTACCCTAACCGGCTGAAATTACGGCTCTTGTGCAATGTTTTCGCGAGCATTCTGTCGGTATTTTTGCGAAGATAGAGCGATGGTGGCGGGTAATCACTTCAGAGAACGCGAGTAAATGCTTCGGTAATACTATTTGGGAGATCTGGTTGGT
>NC_051407.1:22415785-22415942 GCF_015228065.2 Penaeus monodon
TTTCCAGCTGATTGCGAAGCCCTTGGAACATCAGTATCGAGATGGGCGAATTCTCCAACGAGGGAACCTTGAAACTGCGAATAAGGAAGCTTTGGAGTGATGCAATGAAACAATGCTACGAAACTGATAGCCAACCAGTACAGTGAATCTCTGTCCT
>NC_051407.1:22416034-22416113 GCF_015228065.2 Penaeus monodon
AAGGGGTTAAAATGTGCAAGAGTGCGTGGTGTGGCTGGGAACCTGTCTGATTTACTTGTTTTCCTTCTATTTCCAGAAT
>NC_051407.1:22416136-22417076 GCF_015228065.2 Penaeus monodon
GCCGGGAACCACGTCCTCCATAGCCCCCTCTGCTCGCTGACCAACCGCCAATTTTCCCGCGCAGACGCCGTGACGCGGAGAAAGTGGCGGGAAAAAATCAGAACCACCAACACCCTACTTAAGCCATCGAAGTTGCCTACATACAACATTTTCCCTTCCAATATATATATTTATCTGAGAGAAAAGGGGCTGAGGGATGTCTTTAATTAAATAATTCAAATGAGCCACAAAATCCCAATGGTTGGAAAGATAAAAATCAAGCAATTAATGGCAATATATACAGTAGTACATACCTAATTATGCCCACATATTTTCCTTTTTGGAAAAGTGGCGAATAACGACGGCAATATCAAGTACCAAACAACACGGTCTAAAAAGGCTCTAATTTATGAATATACCAAATGCAGGAAAAACAAAAAACAAAGTGATTCGCTTCCGCCGCCTCACTTCTATTCTTACGCCGAGTCACCTTCGTACTTCAGCTTCGAAGCACGTTCCCCAAACTGATTTTTTATACACTGCATCAAAAGTCTTCGGAGCCAACGCAATTCCACCTAAAACTTTTCGAGATTTACAGTGCAAACAGATAGAGGGTTAACAATTTTCACTGAAATGATGAAAGTCTGAGTGTACCTGCTTAACTGCGTCAGTTTTAACAGAAATTATGAATGTTTGAATGTACCTGCTTAATTGCATCAGTTTTAATTGAAATTATGAATGTTTAATTAAATGTACCTACTTAATCGCATCAGTTTTAATGTACCTGTTTAGGCGCATTAATGTCTCATTCGACAAATTTTTCAGAAAAAATCTACTTACGTCAATAAAGGCTGATGGTATATATATATGCACAAACAAAATAAATAAACTAAGTAAAAAGTCAAAAGTAACGGTTCTCTCACTGCTCAAATGCCTTGAACCAGTGATTCCAGGGTTATGC
>NC_051407.1:22417115-22417307 GCF_015228065.2 Penaeus monodon
CAACTGGAATAGTTTATGTTTAGTACTCAACTTCACTAACACATTTCCTCGTGTCGTGAACCCTACGAATAGCACATACTTCAGTCGGTCTTAAGCAGAGTAAAAGTGTACTGACACTACATACTAGGTGGTTGACTTTGGTAGATGCTAAAGACAGAAGCGCAACTTAAAGGTTTTACTGCAAGCGGATCA
>NC_051407.1:22418149-22418869 GCF_015228065.2 Penaeus monodon
TGTTCTGATACGTGAAGGTTCCAAGTGATACGAAAGATTGCTTGAGGGGTTCCTCTGAGTGTCCAGAGAACAGCGCAAGGAATTCACCAATGCACTCGTATTCTTACATGCATATGCTGAGATTTAGGCAAGGGTAAATATTCATTCAAACAAATTCATACGGAGACATGTGCACATTTCTTACCTTTCTTTCTTTTTTTAATGTGCGTGTGTTTTTGAAGGCATATACTTCATGTATACATTTCTGTATACTTTTCGCAAATAAACATACCCCGAAACAAAATGCAAAATTCGCCCGAGAAATAGCAGCGACAATCGTCCCCGCCGGCGCACTTCCCCGGAGATAGAGAGGGGGGGGGGGGGGGAATGACCCCTGCCCGGTTTCCCTTGTCGCAACGACGCGCGCGGAAGAGAGAAAAAATCCTGTGCCCATTCCTCGTTCACTATAACCGCGTGGGAGAAAAGACGCTCGGGAAGACAACACGGGAAGAGTTCACAACCACGCGACGGATGTAAACCCAGAGCAAATTTTCTGCTTTCTACGCCTAATTACGCTGGCGTCGCGATATGGGACAAAATGCATTCAGCGGCATGTCGGCAATTAGACGGTCCGACATGGGCGCGGAAGCACGTTTTCTGCTTCAGTGGATAAGTGCTCTATTTTCTTTTTTTTCCTGGAGGGATATGAGTAATTGTGGAAAAACTGTAAATTGTAATAAC
>NC_051407.1:22419255-22420578 GCF_015228065.2 Penaeus monodon
TAATGAAGCCAAATACCCATACGCAGCTATCTACTGTATCTCCTAATTATTCACCCTTGAAATGTGATTCCCAGCTTCTCAAATTTGCCGTTAACAGTGAAATTCTTTTTACTGCGTATATGTGCGCGAGGCCCTTAAGCATTGCCTCACAGGCCATCTCCAAGCCTGGTCATCTGAAACGGCCTGACCTCCGGGAGGGTGCAGGCTGCGGTGGCGGCGACACTTCCGGAGATTGTAGGCCAACTGCCGCAGAGACAACGCTACGCAATCGACCGCCGCAAGGTAGGCCTAATAGGACCCAAGGCTAACCCTGTAAACACCTCGAGAGCAAGAGTTGGGAAAATGTGTAATGGTTGTGTTCGTAAGTGCCTCCCGTGACCTGGGTCGCTCTCAGCTGATGGCGTAAACACGAGACCACGTGGCGTTGCAGAACCCTTGCCCCGGGCGGTTGCACATTGGTTGACGTACAGATTCTGGCACAAGTCGGTGATTTAATGACTTTTCTTCTTGCAAAGCAAATCGGTAAAACTGAAGCCTCGGGGCTTTCGTGTGATGCGAAAAAAGAGGAGTGAATCGTAATAAAAAACTTAATGTTCTCAAACATACATTTCTAAAAATGAATATCTTGAGAGTGCCCTAAGAAAAATCACAATAACAACAGAAATAAGCTCCACAAAAACTCAGGCTATTACAGGAAATGTGGCTTCAAAACGCGGATTCAAATCACTTAAGAATCAAGGTCAAGCCAACCCCAAGCCCAGATCCTAATCATTGTACAACGTTATGGTCAGGCTCCCCCCAAAACATCTCGCAATCTTTCCTCGTTCCCCACATCCCGATATTCCCCTCGGCGAAACAGAGCCCGCGGGTTCCATCCCGTTTCCCCGCGGCCACACCATCACCGGAATCTTGCGCCAGACAGATCCCACAAGGCCACTGTCGATGACCTGGACGAAAATAAACGAACAATTTATCCTGTCCGTCCTATTCTGGCCTCATCTAACACACCTAGAAATACATATACAGAATAATAAATGAATGCACTCTACACAATAAAAAGGATAAAACACCACCATGAAAAGTAAAGGTCTCGAAAAAACGCTCCGACGGGGACATCAGCGATTCTGCAGGTGCGGTGCTCGAAGGTGGCTTGTGTAAACCTCGACCTTCCCCCCGGCACCCTCAGCATGGCGTCATGTCGTAAAACTAATCTTCTAAACTGCAAATTTGAACAATACTTTACCCGCTCTTGTAAGTGGGCCGTGCGGCTGCTGGGGAAAAGATTTTAGCATACGCCTTTCCTTTACGATGCTTTGATAACAT
>NC_051407.1:22420956-22421507 GCF_015228065.2 Penaeus monodon
ACAAGTATTGCATCCACCATAGCAAACTATGGCACCTTACTCCGGTAGAATGAGGTATCTTCCGTACGTGATGCGGGTAACCACAGCAGACACCCGCCTATCACAGCATTAATTGCCAGCAAAGGAGTTTTGAAATACCCGAGCCGACGATGACACGCCGTGCATGTCATCCTCTTGCAAAAAAAGAAACAGAGGAACCTTTTACTTTCCGTTTCCACCCTTCGCCTCTCCGACACGACGTTGCAGACATGTTTTTTTCCAACTAATTTAAACCAAAAATATATCATCCTCTCTCCCTACTGCTCCTACGTCTATAAAAATTAATACTAGCGAGGCTAAGTGAAGGTACAGCGAAGGATGGAATGCACGAGGACGTGAAGGAGCAAACGCCATTTTCCTTTTGCGAAGAGAAGGACTGTCATGTTGTAACCCAACGAGAGAGAAAAACAGTCTTGTTCGTTTTATAAAGATCCCCGCGAAAACCAAGTGCATTAATCTGTATGAAAACCCTGGAATCATTCTTAATGTATATTAGAAGGCCTCCGGAAAAC
>NC_051407.1:22421627-22421989 GCF_015228065.2 Penaeus monodon
AAACCTAGAAAGCACTTTATTTACATTAGAGAAGCTCTGGGAAGTTACTTTATCTTTGTTTGTAAAAGGCCTCACTCAATAGAATAAGACTAAAAAATAGTAGGTAAGAAGAAACTCTAGACTCCTTATCGAACCCCCGAGGAAAAACAATTTACATTTCAAAAAGCCCAGCGGGAAAATCGTCTTTATTCAAATCTTAAAAAGCTGCACATGACCCTCCCATCAGCTGGTCTTCGTGCGTGATTTTCCCGACAAATTGTTTTGTTTGTTTGCCTGTTTTTCCTTCCATAAAAATCACAAGGTTCTCCTTGACTCTGACGCATAACACAACTGTTCTATAATAAATAATGTCGACACAGTTT
>NC_051407.1:22422122-22422189 GCF_015228065.2 Penaeus monodon
CCATCCCAGTTTTATAATCGAAAGAAAAGATATGAAAATGACAAAATAGTTAATGAATTTGCATTCA
>NC_051407.1:22422719-22424170 GCF_015228065.2 Penaeus monodon
CCGTCCAAAGCATGTCCCCCACAGGTTAGGAGAGGACGAGAGACCGATGGGAATCCAAATGGCGCAACGGGAGTCAGAGGGTGGAGGAGGAAGGGGACGAGGGGGGGGGGGGGTGTAAGTGATTTGTGTGTGTGTAATTAGAAGAAGTAAAGGTAGTGTAGGTGTGGCTGCGAGACGTAATAATAGCAGCCTGCCACCAGCGTTCCTCCACACTACCGCTGCGGCACCCCAGTAATTATAACGTCATTTCCACTAGTAATGAATCTGCGATACGGGAACTTAAACTCTTTCCCACCTCTACCCCCTTTTCAATATCTAAGAAGCTATTATTTGTGGCCGTTCGTTTTTCATCGTCTTTTTGGAATCTTTCTCTTCGTATAGTGAAAACTTTTTTTTCTTCATATATCTGCAACCATTTGATGGGTGATGGTAATAATTCCGAAATATCGGCGATTAATCTTCCTAATTGTAAATCTAATACCATGCTATTATCTTCGCTTTAATCGCAATGCTTAATGCCTGTGTACATTATCTGCATTCCCTCCCCAATCTTCGCTTCAAAGAAATGATAATGCTAGTAATTATCGCCAAAGAAAAAAGTGGCCAGGCAAGCCAAGGTGCTATATTGATAATAATGACAGCACACTATCCGCCCTCATTGGACACTAACCAGTTATTTTACCTAGAACAATAAAAGCGATCGAGACGAAGGGCGGGGAAATTGACACTGGCAGGGACCGGGGAGGGGAGAGGGGGGTCGACAAGAAAGGAGGGGGAAGGCGGTAATTTCTTTGTTAATGCTCTGATTGCCAAAGAAAACCCAAACCTAGTTAGGAAACACTTCACTGTCAGCATGCAACGTCTGAGGACTACATGTCTTATTAATCATAAAACATGTGACTTCACACTACAGCTTTGCAGTACAGAACACACAACGTCATTTGATTACTGCAATGCGCAAGCGTGAAGCAACGTTAAGTATACAGTTCCAAAATAAGTGCATGTACCAGCAATAAAAACTAATATATCACAAGTTTTCTTTCATCCATGATACAACTACAGTTTTAGTTTGAATTATATAAACATACTTTAGGATCTTTATAAGATATTCTTCTACCGAACACTTTCAAATTCCCCGATAATCATTATGTTATTGGGCTTAAAAGATAAACCTAGAGCGCATAACTCTACTGGTACTAAGACCAGCGCTAGACAAGTGCTACTGGTACGACCTTACACCGCAGCAGAAACCTTAATAAAATGCTCCCGTTGCACCTTATGCATTAGAAAACCACCCGACAAAGCACGGACCGACCCTCTCACGCAAGCGGACGCCGCAAATGCGTACCAAGGTAAACCGGACGCTCAAAACGCGTACCACAACAATGAACACACGAAGAGAAAAACCCCGAGTCGACGACACCTCCACCCACAGAGGGTTAAAGCGACGA
>NC_051407.1:22424285-22424633 GCF_015228065.2 Penaeus monodon
GGTAGTAGTAATAACTGTGGAAGTGTTCCGTGGCGGCGGCACCTGCAACATCCGGTGAAGGGCCCCCCGCGTCTCGCTCGGCCGGTCACGCTCCCCTACATAGCTGCCATATGCCGTTTTCTCGGCTTTTCCCTCACAAGGACATTCTGAGGCACAGACACCGTATCTTTATAAATCACTTCACTTTGGACTTGTTTTTCTATCGTGTTCTATCCATGGCGATGGGCGAGTGCGTACACTGATACGTTTGCGTACTTAAAGTTACCCATAAACTTATCATTCTCTTACGCAAGCTATAAGTATACACACCTACCGTTATACATCCCAACATCATGCACCCACAACAAT
>NC_051407.1:22425157-22425233 GCF_015228065.2 Penaeus monodon
GTATCACATCCATAAATACCACCTTTACCACACACGTTTCCTATACCCCGGAGGACCCTCGGTTTCTGAAAATGTT
>NC_051407.1:22425258-22425536 GCF_015228065.2 Penaeus monodon
CCTCCCGAGTGTCACCCCGCCTTCACCTCTCTCGCACAGACGCCACTCGTGAGTTCCGGCCACGCTGCCTCCTGCCAGGCCAAGCAGAAAATGTGACCACCATACGCCTACCAACAGGAGTGCGAAGTGTTACCTTAGAGACGATGGCTACGAGCAGATTCCTAGCAATACAGAAAGGCTGAATTGGTTATAATGTGAAAAACGTAGTTTAATGAGCGTTATCTACATAGCAAAGCGATTATCTATGTATAGGTTACTTTAAGACGGCGTAACAAAAC
>NC_051407.1:22428023-22428758 GCF_015228065.2 Penaeus monodon
GGTATCAATGTATGTATAAACAGCCATCGCAGCAGTGACAGAAAACCCGTGTGGTATACGGAGTCAGAAGTAGAGTGAGTAGCTGTGCGGTTGATTGAAGAAGGTCAGATTTGAGTTAGTACAAGCTACCGATATCCCCGGTCACAGCGCTGCAATTTCACAGCGGAAACTCCTCAAGCGGTCTTTCTGCCATCCAATCCTTCGGCACAAAGAGCGACAACAACAAACGGCAGACCAGAAATGCAAAACAAAGAACCGTGCGACAATAACAACAACAACAGCGAGCGCCCCTTGTGCACCCGCGCCCCAGGGACGGTCAGTAGGCACGGCGAGGGTCCCAGGTCCCCCGAGGGGCGTGACTCATCCCTCGGTCCCTGAGGCCCAGCCACGCGGACGCACATGTTGCAGGCACCTGGGGGCTCAGCCTGCATCTCTAGGCTTTAGGCTGTTGTTTGTTCACACTGTATGACTCACGGAGATGCAGACTATAATTTCACTCATAGTAAAAGTATGGGTCGTCATGGTACGGCGCTTTTCCTCCGGGTTTCTTTTTTCAGGAACTGTGTCACTTGAACTATCATCTTCTTAGGTTGCTGTGCAAACCCGTGATTTACTCAAAGTCCATATATTTCTGGTTTGCTTTCAGATTTTCTTTTCAATTTCGTAAGAAAGAGATAACGATCTTATTAATGAATGAGTTTAACAATGCATATTAGCGCCAAAATATAATGCAGG
>NC_051407.1:22428971-22430418 GCF_015228065.2 Penaeus monodon
ACTATATACAAAAGCAATAGTCTTTCACGTGATCTATTAATCGTGGCAAATGATGCCGTCGCCATACCCTCGCAAGGGCTGGCCTACATCATGCGCCAGGAGCCGAGCTGCATGAGAGCAGCGCGGACACTGCAGGGGTCCCGAGGTGCCTGCGGGCAGGAAAGCGCCGCGCAAAGTGGACCAACGCAGCCGCGGAATCTCTCAACGATCCCCGTCTGCTGACTCAGACTGTCTCGGCGTTCCTGGAGGAGGATGGGACGACCGACGCCGCTTTTCCCTTGACCAGTCTTTCATTTCGCTTCCGATTCCGCGTTCATCGCCCTTTGGCCACACTCGCCGCTTCATCAGAAAATTCTCTATCCAAAGGCAAAGGGTGGGGTATGGGAGACAGTGATTTATTGTTAAGTCATATTTTCATTCGATTATCAATTACAGATAGATATGCATATTTCCTTCCCTTCAGTGATATCAAAATTATCAAACCGTGAAAAAACGAAAACAGGAAAATGTAAACAAATCCCAACATGATATATGAATAAATAAAGTACACAGAGGGAAAATCGAAGCAACGCAAAAATTCAACACATAAACAAATCCACGCCCAAAACTCAGCTCACACACAAACATCAAAGCATAATACAGACGAAGCGCGACTTCGTTTGTTTTGTTTTATATGAACAAGCTCGTGCTTCGTTTCCCTAGATCGTTTAGGTCCCCCCGAGTAAAGAATATACCGGAAAACTTCAGTTCTCATGACCCTTGCCCCTCCTTCCTGCAACCTGGTCAAGGAGGGCAGGACAAGCGGAAGGGCCGCAATTACCTGGGATCGCGTACATAAAGACGAGTCGAGTGGGAATCTAGGACCCCGACAAAGAGGTCACAGAAATCTGTATAAAAAGTGAAGGAAATCGGAAGGAAGGGGGATCTTAGGCCTTGTTTACATACATAAGGGAAAAGCGGAAGGAGCAAGGGGGGGGGGGTAAATTGGGCCGTAAAGAAAAGGAAATAAGGGAGTAGAGATGGCTTATTCGTTATTTATCATCATCCATGATATATTTGTGCTTCTCACTTTTTTAAATATCAGCATATCTGCTTCACGTCCGATGGACATGAGATATAATGTTTACATTAATCAAAAGAAGATCTTAGTAAATAGGCAAACTAAATAATTTATAGCCATACATGATAAAAATGCTATGCATACTTCACAATCCATCATAACAGTTGCCCAGACCTATAAGTGACCTATAGTACACATCAACAAACGACCTGCAGTAGGCGGCGCAGTGGCAAGCCCATCGACGGAGCACCTCGCGTGGCACTTGCGCGACTTGGCAGTACTGGGCCGTGCCAGCTCACGGGAAAGGTGGGAGGGGGGGGTCATCGTAGTCTTAGCCACCGGAAGTTGCGTCCCTTCCCGCCCCTCTTCCACGCTCAAACCCCCTAC
>NC_051407.1:22430451-22430577 GCF_015228065.2 Penaeus monodon
ACCCCGCAGACTCCATATCTGTACCCTCGACAATCACGTGGCCATGAGCGGTCGAAGGCGCCTTGCGTTTAAACTTGTGATTTACGACCCCACTCCGTCGACTATGGGAGGAGAGGAAAAGAGTGA
>NC_051407.1:22431682-22431787 GCF_015228065.2 Penaeus monodon
TAATGTTTTCCTTGGTATTTATTCTGAGCCGAAACAAATTTAGACTTATCCTTTCTACGACCGCGATGCTGCGTACTTGCGCTCGCATTGAAATCACTGTTTGTG
>NC_051407.1:22432024-22432178 GCF_015228065.2 Penaeus monodon
TAACCACGATTGCAGCAACGTGCGTTATCACCTCTAATCAAATATAAAAGGCTTAGATAACAAAGGAAATCGCAAAGAGAATTGTGAGATATTTATTTTGCGAAAACTACAAGCTATGATGGTGACAACGATGAAAAAAATCTCCTGCCACAAT
>NC_051407.1:22432739-22433332 GCF_015228065.2 Penaeus monodon
TACCTAGCGTCGCAAGTGCAAAATGGAATCTCCATCACCTATTCCTCGTAGGCGCCTGACCCAGTACCTCGACCACCGCACGGATCCATTCCCCCACAAGACAATTAAAGCTCGCTTAATCACGAGAATGCCTAGACTCATCACTTTCCTTGAATGCAGACGGCTGTCGACCGAATGCGACCACGAGCCTTGCCCGCTGGGATTAGTGGGCCAGAGCGCGGGCCAGGCTCTCCACGCGACGCCGCAATTCGCCCCGACTGTAATCTCGACAGCAATGAAAGCTGCAGGCGGCACGCAATGCTATCTTTCTGCTATTTGGTTCTAGTAGTGTGTCAGCGGCGGCAAGAAAGCGCTGTCCTCCGAGCGAGGCTATCGGTACTGGACCGTAGAGACGGAGTGACTTTCTGTCAACATTGTTTGAAGAGAGAAAACCATAAAAAAACATACGGCGCATGACATCAAGGTTAGTTTATTTGCAGAGATAGGAGATGCTGCTCTATGAGACGTGATTTACATCAGAAAAAAATGAAAAAATATCTTTTCTAGAATAGGCATCACGGTTATGTGAACAGACGGGTTGAACAAAGACGTAT
>NC_051407.1:22433932-22434175 GCF_015228065.2 Penaeus monodon
CGAAACTGTGATTTCGAAGACGACCACGGCTGTTCCTCCTCCGTTTTCCCACCGGGCTATTTATACGCCGCCCGCCCGACCACGCAGAACATCCGAAAACGAAAAGGCAAGTGTGCGTGCCTAGGCCTATGGGAGAGCGTGAGATCTAACGGCGAGGACTTTCGTTGTCCCTCTTGGGCTCTGAGATGTGAAGGAGGATTTCGTTTTCCTCTCACACGCGCACAACAGACCCACGTGGCTCGT
>NC_051407.1:22434774-22434924 GCF_015228065.2 Penaeus monodon
TGATCTCCATTCAGGGTAAGAGACGAAATGGAGAGGTAAAAGTAGATTTACTGGAGCATGCTGGACCGGAATGGGAAACCGAAAAAGATGACCGACCGGATCATGGAATTGATTGCGCTCTACGATTAAATATTGAAATGGAGATGCGTC
>NC_051407.1:22435267-22435346 GCF_015228065.2 Penaeus monodon
CATCAATCCTCGAAAAAATAAAACGACGTCCCAGCGTCCTGACAAATCGTGCGGCTGATTGGGCATAGGCGGGCGTGGA
>NC_051407.1:22435401-22435639 GCF_015228065.2 Penaeus monodon
AATCGTCAAAACGGGGGGGGGGGTGAACCGGAGGAAGGGCAAAGTAATAAAAAGTGGAAAGCGAACGAAGAGGAGAGAAAGGACGAATTGATTGACGAAGGAAAAGTGGACAGAGGAGGACTGAAGGAGGGAAGTGGGAAAAAAAGTGAAGAGAACAAATGGACGAAAACGACAGTTGATGAAAATAAACAAGAAGCTAGAGAAGGGGAAGGGTCAGAGAGAAGGCTCAGAATCGTGA
>NC_051407.1:22435822-22436363 GCF_015228065.2 Penaeus monodon
TCCGGCAGCTCCGTGACTCACTGACACAGATTTTGGCCACCCCGACGTCACTTCTCTTTCACTATAATTAGTTTACTCTGTGATCTCCTTGTCGTCTTCTTTGCTATATCTATTGGTCTAAGAAAAAAATCAAGAACAAAATACAAAAAAAACGGTTATCCGCGAATATATCTTTCCTCTTTTCCATTTCCCCGAGAACCGAATGACGGAAAAAAAAAAATCTTGGAAAGGGTGAAACAGCTGACCGATATTTTCCCTTAGAGGTACCGTTATTCTCGCTATTAATAACGAGGCAATTACCCGCCGCCATTTTTATTTTTCGGAAGCACGACGCAGATCGAAAAAGCGAGTACTTCCGTTCGCAGTCTTTTTCGTGTATGCTGTATTTATATGAATATTTTAACCTCGATTCGCACCGACTTGAACTGATGAATACACATGCTTAATTATAAAATCACTAGATTATTCTTTTAAATAAACACTGAAAATTAAATTAATCTACCACTAAAAGCTCATCATTATTAAACTCAGGGTCCTATTC
>NC_051407.1:22437469-22438217 GCF_015228065.2 Penaeus monodon
CCTTTTGTGGCTGTGTACTTGTTTGTTTTGTGTATATGTGCGTTCGTTTCTCTTGTGTGTATTTACTTGTTTGTTTTGAGTATTTGTTAATTTCTCCTGTGTTTCTGTTTCGTATGTTTATATTTGGTTTATTTTTGGTTGCCTGTTTTTTGTTTGTTTTTATTTGTTTGTTTTATGCGTGTTTGTTTATTCGGCTGCATCTTTTGTGTGGGCTTGTTTGCTTTTTGTTTGTCTCGATTGATTGTTTGTAGTGTGTGTACCTGTGTGTGTGTGAGCGTCTCCGCAATTTTTCATCGCCGCTTTTCGAGAAGCAGGCTTCGCCTGACGCGACCGCGACCACGGGGGACTTTGACGCCGACGCCGCTTTTCACGCGACTCCTGACGGCCAGTCGCTGCCCCGGGGTGGAAGCGCCTCGGGGAGAAAGTCTCAGGAAACAAGACTCACCGTGAGTAAGGCAGGAGGAAGGATGCGGTAACTGTACCATCACCTCGGAAAATTTTCCAAAAGGAATTTAAATTCGCAGGATTACCTCGTGTTTCACCTTGAATGAAAGCCGATAAGCGCGGAGCTGTAACGTGTGATACTGGCGATATCATCGACGCAGATCTTGTTTCCATTCTTTGCTGATTTGTAGTTTCCGCCTGCCAGTCCTGTGTGACATTGTTTCAATTTTCACGCGTGAAAGTTCGATCACTTATTCTGTTTATTGTCATCTTATTGTATTTCTTAAAGATTAGTAATGAAATA
>NC_051407.1:22438257-22438680 GCF_015228065.2 Penaeus monodon
CAAAAAACATGTCCTAATTCTATTCTATCTTAATCATTCATGTATTCATACTGCGGAGAGATCTCACCTAACAGCCTGTTATAATAATAACGTCGCGCTCCCCGTTCTTCTGTGCATAATTTATGTACACGCACATCATCTACTCATTCCCGCGTGTACACTTCAAGACCAAGATGGCACTCCATCCACTCCCTGTCCCCGGCGGGCGTCACACGATGAAAGTTCCAGGAGTGGATGAAAGCAGAGTGCGGCTCTTCTCTCCGACACTCCGCAGGTATTCCCCTCTGGCCAAGCTCAGCCGATCGTCTTCTCGACTCAACTACAGTAATTGCAAAGGCTCAAATTACTCTATTTTGAGAACCTCGATTCCGTGATGGTGTTTTTTCCCTCTGCGGTTCCAAGTCCTCCGCATTCTACCCAGTG
>NC_051407.1:22438978-22439285 GCF_015228065.2 Penaeus monodon
CATTTTCCTTCTTTACCCAAAGCATTTCATTTCGACACTTTACACAATGCAGCACCGGCTTTAGGCTGCGGTGACGTCATCCAACCAGAGCGCCGCCAGGCCTTCAAGTTCACGGCCACGGATATCAGGGATCTCGCATCACTACAAAACAATAGCGAAGACTTATTAACTTGTCACAAGAAGAACGTGACATAATGGTGTGATAAGTTAAAATGTAGGAACAGCTAGTGACTATGACAAGCAAGTCGAGATTTATAGAGGTCTACACTGAAGGGGCGGAATTTAGGATATTAATAATAACGTACAA
>NC_051407.1:22439414-22439678 GCF_015228065.2 Penaeus monodon
TTATATATATCTAAATATCTAGGTAGGTAGATTATTCGACTATGAAGCACGTTTCCCAGCTGTTCCTTGGACTGTTGCAGGAAATACTCATGATATGGAGAGCAATAAAATAAAAGTAAACCTATGACAGCTATAGGAATATGTATCCAAAACAGATAAATTATCATTAATAAAAAATAGGTCATATATTCGCGCATGCACATACATTCTGGTGTATATGTCTAGCTATCAGTCTGTTTGTCCATCCCTGTTCGTACATACACC
>NC_051407.1:22439741-22439862 GCF_015228065.2 Penaeus monodon
AATAGCGGGAGAGGGATAAAGATATAATCAAAGTGTAATCGTGAAGAAAGACGATAACTTAATGAAAACCATCCATGGCAAGGCAAGAGTTTAACGAATTATAGGTCTCTCATAAAGAGAT
>NC_051407.1:22440130-22440543 GCF_015228065.2 Penaeus monodon
ACTCTGGAAACAGGGACATGCCAGGATTTCCCCGCAATCCTCTCTTTTGCCGCTTTGGATTGCCCTTGACGAGATAGCTTCCCTTAATCTCATTTCTACGCAATCTAAATGTGAACCGAAGGGAGACTATAACCCGTATCCAACCACCTTGAATCTGATTATCACATGTTTACTTTACTTGTCCATGCAGTTACCCCAGTGTTCTTTGCCGTTACTTGGAGGGCGGGGAATAAATGCCTATCGACTGTTTAAACCGCACACCTACAGGCCATGTTCACAGAACACAAAATAATGCAGTTCTTCGCATATCTTTATGTATAAAAAATATATACTTTAAACACCACTATTACACAAGAACATTAAAGGAAAGAATGATAAATGATAAATAGACAAATGAGGGATAAAAGGGGTTG
>NC_051407.1:22440588-22440934 GCF_015228065.2 Penaeus monodon
CGAAATGCTGACGTGCACAAACCTTATGCAAAAACAAATACGCTAACTTACACAGTAAATGTTACGAACGTGTGTGCGTGTTGGAGTGTGTATGCAAGCGAGACAGATTTGGCAATGCGAAAAACAGTTATCACAGAACTATAACCATTAAAGTTATGGGCAATAAGCGTCAAATTCCTTTATAGAGTTTGCGCGACAGTGTTTGAAGGCCAATGCAAAATTGCATTCATAGCGTTAGGAACAACCCTATTAAATTCTACTTTCTGCCAAAAAAGCTCTACTCTGCCTTGAACTACGGAGGAGGAATGGGGGATGCACCAGCACATCAGGCATGCTTTTTGTCGGC
>NC_051407.1:22441279-22441518 GCF_015228065.2 Penaeus monodon
AAAAAACTCGAAAAATCAACATAAAAGCAGGAGAAAAAGAAGGGTCAGGCAAAATTCGCCCTTAAGTATGCGTTGCACATCCGCTCCCCTTTCCTCGCACCACGACACCGTAGTTTAATTAGAATCGCCAAGTGTGCAAAAGACCCTGGGATATCGACACACCCTTCTTTAGCGTGATTATAGCTGGGAGACAGACACTGTAAATTAATGTGAATGTGTAGTATGAGTGGAGCATGAAT
>NC_051407.1:22442023-22442432 GCF_015228065.2 Penaeus monodon
GGAAGAGAAAGGGGGATTGATAATGAGACAATAAGAAGCATAACAAACAATGAAACCGTCAATAATCCTCAGTAAACCCTACACTCCAAGTACGTGCCCAGTTCTGGAACCGCTTTTGCTTTTCAAAACTTCACAAGCGTTAGAAACTCAAACTTCCCCATCTTTTTCGGCCCTTTCGCGTTGTTTATTTTATTAGCTCTAACATCCCCATTACAGCTCCCACCCACGCGAAAACAGAGGTCGCAAAAACAGCGTCATTTTCGCCGGCTGAAGCCCTGTATTGCGTATCGTGACTGGTACTGGGTGTGGGCTTCGTGCTTCCCGAAGTCGCACGAAAGAGAAGCGTTCGGGTGTTTTGTGCTTGGGATGGGAATGTATGGCGGAAATACTGGCGATTTAGTTTCCGTAA
>NC_051407.1:22442605-22443006 GCF_015228065.2 Penaeus monodon
TATAGGTCCGGCTTCAGAAAGCCTCATGTCAGCCTTGGTCCTGAGAGAAGTGATTTGCGAGAATGGCCAGCGCGGAAGTGGCTGTATATGGGCATAAGTGGCGTGTCTGAGAGTGGAGTTGGAGTGTGAACTAAAGGAGTGACGAGCAAGTGTAAGTGGGCCTACCACAACGTACGTGATCCAGGCAAGTGGACCACCACCACCTGGCTACCACAACCCAGCTACACCTTACAGTTTGATCACGTAGGCTGAGTCATAGGCCGTAACGCCATTCGCATTCAACATGAGTTTTAACCTTTAAATGCCTCGTCCAAGTAGCAAATATACAGGGAAAGGTGTGCAGTTCTCGTTTCTGTTCGTCTGGTTCTAGTATGAATGTGATCTGTTTTTTTTTATCTTGC
>NC_051407.1:22443193-22443278 GCF_015228065.2 Penaeus monodon
TTCTGGAAAGTCCAGTTTTAAAAATGACGATGTTACAATGAAGACCACAACTTTGACAAGAATGCCGAGGACCGTAAACTTATGT
>NC_051407.1:22443304-22446223 GCF_015228065.2 Penaeus monodon
TCTGGAGGACTTACAGAGAGCCACGGGTAGGCGTTGGTCGCCTGGAGGCGTTCCAGTATGGCTGCCGGGGTATCGGGGGGCGCTGCCTGAGGCGACGAGGCGGTGGGCGACCCTACGGGCGGCTCCTGATATTCCCGAATTTTGGTCAAGTCAAACTTGGAGGGCGGGCATCGAGTCGAGGGCGTCGGAGGGAGAGAGGCCGAGCCGGGCGTGGTCGGAGTGGGCGAAGAAGGCGTGGTGGGCGGCAAAGAGGCGCAAGAAGGCGAGGTGGGAGTATCTGGAGGGTTCGAACCGGGCTTGGGCGACACCGGTGTCGTGGGCAGCTTGAGGGCCTGCGTGGGCGCCGTGAGCTGGGCGGGCAGGGTGAGGACGGCACTGAGCTCCCTGGGAGGGCTGGAGAGCACCAGGCCCATGCGGCGTTCCCGCAAGTGGGTACGGGGCACGGGCGAGGCAGGGATTGGCGCGGGCGTGAGCGGCGGGGCATGGAGCACCCGCAACTTGACTGGCCCTCCCGGTGCCATGTCCGTGACCAGAGTGTAGCCGCCCCCGAGGCCGGGCCCTGGCATCACCGTAGCGTTTGGGCGCGTGCTCACTCCGGGCTGGGCACGGCCGACTACCCCGGCTGCACCATCCTCGTACGTCGGGGTAACGTCGCCCTCGCAGATGGTCGCCCTTTGATGGAACCGATTGTCAAGCACTGATGGCACACACTTTAGTCACCTCTGAGATCGTAAACATAAGCGTTTATAAACTTGTATCCGAAAGTATTTATTCACTGAACCTCAGGCAAACGCAGAGTTCTCACTTCAACACCACGGGGGGAAAAATCACTGTCACTTCACCAGAAAACATCAACAACAACACCAGAAGCTCGAGAGTCCGCCAGGAGACGTTGTTGCCAGCGTTCGGACGTCCGGACAACTGACGACTGGTGCCGGCCGGACCTGGCGCCGCACCCGCTCCGCCTGGCACCGAGCGCTTCCCTCGCCCCTCCTACCACGCTGCCACGCTCCTCGCTCACCTGCACCCGCCGCGGATTTCCCATTCATTCATGTTCATTTCATTCACACTTTTGCGTGGATGCAGTTTTGATTCAGACTCACAAATAACTTGATCTGACCTTTAAATTCAAACACATCATGATTTTGATCCACTCCTGTTTTCCTAACGCTCGGTAACTGTGGGTTTTCCCTTCATATACCCAACCATCCTGCAAAAGTTCTCCTCCTACAGTATATTTACACTTCTTCTATTATTCTCACATTGAATATATTAATGTTTGATTCACACAAAATAATTACACTATCATTATAAAAAATAAACACGTATCTGGATATCATTTAAAATAGAAAGCGGAAGATAAACTCGACCAACAGACCATATTTCAATTCGTTTAACTAAAAACTGTCACAGGGAGCCACGCGCCAACAATAAGCGCTAGATATTAATTACTCTTACTTTATTTTGGAAAAAATATCAGAAACACTCCCAAAAAGAAAAATCAAACGAATAAAATAATATATTCTTTTCCACACGCAAGACAAGGCACAGTTTGCGTAATTTGTCATAAATCATCCTTGGCAGCTAATTGAACGTTCCGGCAGGTAAGACAGAAGCAGAGACGCACTTACTGCGAATTATTAAGACATATGAACCGCTCCTGAGTAAAAGGAACGAGTGGGGGGGAGGGGCAACGTTGTATATAATCCGACATCTGCTATTAATGTTTTTATCGAGCCCCTGTCGCGTTTCTAAAAGCAGGTGTGATGGTTCAGCCTTGTTTGATCATTATTACGTGTACCTCTTCTACTTGGGTTCCGCCATCTTTCTTTTTATGTCTTTCCCTGTGTCATTTCCTTCCGCCCGAATCATGGTTAGCATTTCTTCTCTCCCTCTCTCCTGCGGTTGTGCGACATTGTGTGGTTCGTAACAACGGAAATATTACCGATATCTCTTCCAGTACAGTCCTCAGCATCGGTAAACACGGTGGTATACAGACTTTTTTATGGCATTACTCTGTGTTGTAAAATACGCGAAACTAATACTATTGCGTCATTCTATCGTAATCCTCCTGAACTAAATGCAACACTCTACCATGAAAAGCCGTTAGTATACGGCATACAAATCAAAACTCGACAGAGGATGTGCCTCGCTAATTACCTCCAAGCATATAAAGTCTACGGGCTCAATCCATACGTTTCCATATTCGTCAGCTGTGTAATAAACGACACATTGCGGCTTTACAGTGATTCATTTCCGATCACTTTCTCAGATGAAACCGATGCTCTATTTCATGAACACGAGTGACTCACGGAAAGATTTTCGTGCTTTTGTTTACATTTACAACCATATGAATATTCGATTTTCTGGGAATGTACTGGTCATTTCAATTCTATTTTAATTCAAGAAATCAAAACTTGTATAATCATGTATCCCAGTGATCTGATATGTTTTTTATATGCCTTAACCTTTTTTTAAACTTTAAGTATATGTTTTATCATAGAAATAATCTCTCAAATTAATTTACACCTATCCTGTTTCGTACTACGCAAAGAAATGGCAGTTTTAATAGCCCTATAAAAGTAATGTAGAAATAACGACAATATCATTCTAAATTTTTAAAAATATCATCATACATATTCTTCCTTTCTATAGCACTACGAGAAAACAGGGCGAGTGCAACATCTCGCCGCAATTACCTGCAAGTGCAGTCGGAAAATTAACCGTTAAAACACCAAATCAGCACTCTTACATCGCTTATAATGGTGGTAGTTGCAAACGTTTAATGAATAAAAAATTCGACTCTATATTTTGGTTAATGAACATGTAAACGCTGCTGAAATTCCACCTTTCGCCATCTGCCTCTCAGTACCTACCGCTGCGCCGACAGGGAGGGTTCCCAAGGGGGTGGGTGGCAGA
>NC_051407.1:22446560-22447088 GCF_015228065.2 Penaeus monodon
CCCATGCTTCTGTCTGAACCTCCAGTCACTTTCCCTTCCCGCGCTGTATCATATTAACCGCAGACACGTCCATATCCGAGATGCTGTCGCCCGCTGTCGCTTTCCATCTCACTCCTCATCTCGCCTTCCTGTTTCCACCGTGATCTAATCTCCGCGCGTAAGAACTCGAGTCGAGAATCTGCATATCATCCGAATCTGCATTTCAGTGTGCTGTAATAATTTAATTCTTATCTAATCGCCCCGACCATATTTTCTTTAGCGTATTTTTTTCTGTTCTTAAATTTCTATTTCTATTTCCACTATAAATATACCAATCCACATCTTTACAAAGGAAAAATAAAAACCTGCGTTACACAACACTTCCCGCCAAGTTGGTATAATTCCCTTGTAATAAGCGAAGAATTGTGTCGTACTTCCTGGAACGGAAAAAGTAGCTGTACAACGAATGTAACTTCATACTACGAGGGTGTTCATCACATCCTACCACGCAAAATACACGTACAAACGCATATACACACAAACCAAAAC
>NC_051407.1:22447317-22447511 GCF_015228065.2 Penaeus monodon
TTTCATATACATACAAAATACATAACAATAAACTGCACGCCAGACGGACACACACCACTGTTCCGCCAGCCAGCATCTCCCCCCAGTCCCCGTGGGCGGCGAGGGCGTTGGGCAAGGGGATCTCCCCCTTTCGACACTTGCCACCGCACCGCCCTCCCTGTTACCCCATGGCTCAACACTATATTACAGTTTCA
>NC_051407.1:22447549-22447964 GCF_015228065.2 Penaeus monodon
TTGTTTGTACATAAACTGGTATGTTAGTTATCAATACGTATATGAAGATAACTGTGAAGAAAGATATAGGTATAAGACGCTAGCCCTACATACAGACAGACTTACAAACGTTCATTTCGTGAAATCAGCTTCTTGCGTGTGACTATGTCAACCAAAACAGCAGTGAGGCATTTCGTGTATGGATCGTATTCTTATGTCTCAGTACCAACTATCATTCACACTCAACGTTCTTAAAACTAAAGCACACACGCTAATATGCCTATGCTCACATCCTTCAATATACATGAAAATATGTAAATGAATGCATACACATACATACAGGAGAACTCTGTGTGAACACCGATACCTATTCGCAAATCCGACCGTCGCTCCGGCACAGTTTTGATGAGTTACAAGTCTTACAAGAGTGTCACAC
>NC_051407.1:22448028-22448467 GCF_015228065.2 Penaeus monodon
CCCTTGCATATTCTTCAGTTATGCCGTGATGGGTCTCTTTTAGACTTCTGATTTGTGTTCGTCTTTTCTTATCGTTGTTTAGCAAAATGTGTTCTTTAGCCACCACCTGTCGTAGGCCTATGCCGGTACCAGTCTGTCAAATCACCTATGAAGGGTCGTATCGGCAGGTTTTTTTCTAACTTTACACTTACATAAACAGGAAGAGTTAGTTTATTTGCAGTCATAAAGACAGAGTTTGTATCATATATTCCGTTTATGAGGGTTTTATGCAGACATTTATGCATGGATGAGGTGTGTTAACTATGTCTAATTTTTTGGCGAATGAGGGTCATTTTGTAAGAAATTACTCATCTCTGGCAGCCACTGAAGAAATCACTGTAGGTTAGCTAGCTTTTCTCTAGGGCTAATTTTCAAATATTGCATTTGAATAAATGAATAT
>NC_051407.1:22448507-22450830 GCF_015228065.2 Penaeus monodon
AATGCGTTTGTTTGCGGTTTGTGCGAATCTATGTATGTCACCGCTGTGTCATTTATTGTTTAAGTTCAAGTTATTATCCCTCGTCTTTATAAAACGAACACCGGGAACTCATTATGTTCATCACTCTATACCAACCATTACCGTTCATCAAACAAGTTGGTTTCATGAGACGTGTAACGACGAAGGTGCTAAGTACAGTACAATATGGTGCCTATTAAAGGTGTGATATGTTTGACAAGTCGTGGTAGGCAACATGGCGGAGACAAGAAACACATTAACACATGTTGGCGATCCTCTGTATATGTGCCACTAGGTTATCTTGTTCGCAATTACACAAGATTGATGCGAAACTCAACGCATTTAGGAGTTCAGATACTTACCTTCCTTATCATCATTTCTCTATAATCCTTTTAATACCATTATAACTATCATTATTTAATTGCATAATTTCCTCTTACACAACATGCTTGAATTATTGCAGTTTCATAGATATTCACAATATAGGTAACCACTGGCCCAACTTTGAGGAAATGGTCATGGAATGCAAAAAACACAGGTTTATTCTGTTCACTAACAAGTGAAACAATCGATTCTAGAAAGAGTGGTGGTATACAAAACAAAGAAGTTTAACATTCAGTTAAACTTAATAATATTATTTAAGGTGTCTAAATAAACTATGTAAAATCATAGGTACTTTACATACAAAAAAACATGATAGTAATATCATTCAAAGTTATGACAAGGAATAATCATTAAACCTAGTGTTCTTGCTGTTACACCCACAATCATTACCGCTAATCATGAATATGTGTTAGTTCTATCTGAACAATGCTGTTTTACATTTTAGATCCCAAGATGTATCCTACACACAAAAAACACATACTTGCTGAATCACAAAGTATAAGAATAAGAGTAATATTTAGTTAAGCTTTCATGTTGCCAACAGTACTCTTATGAATCTTCTTATATTTCACTTTCAAAATACAGGGAGATAACAAGACGACGGACGGAATTCATGGAAATTGGTTCATGAGAAAGTGTCGTGAGTGCGGCCCATGAGAGAGAAAACGGCCGGCCTCCCGCTTCTCCAGGATGCTTGTCCCTAGCACAAATAACGGAAGGAAATCGCGTCTTTTGTCAGAAGATCCGCCTTTCACTGTCCGAATCTCGCGTCACCTTATAGGCCGATTTGGGTAGAGGAGTATTCCCACTCTTCTGTGCATATGATGTATAGATGAGGAGAGTTTGATGAGAACGAGATATGTGCGATGAAGAAAACCACGGAAAGGGCAGCTTAAATTTTCACGAAATGGGAATTACAGATGGAAAAATTCAAATATATTTTCCAGTCTTTTCCCTTATGCTCATGGCTAGGCACACATAATAAACACAAAATTGGTGAAATATACCAAGAGTGACGAGAATTACATAGCACACCAAGTAAAATCAAGCTTCGTAAAAGAACACAATCTTCGCCTTTCGTTTCATGGACTGGTACTGTACATACTTAGCACGTATCAGCTTCTAACACACTCATAATCCAATAACATCTCTTTCGCTCGTCTTGTTACGGAAGTCCGAGATGCAGCATTGCGTGCAAAGAAAACATCAATATGCTGACTTCGGAAGCGTGCGTGCGGCCCGGCGGTCAGCACGACGGTTAACCGCGAGACTCAACTGTCAACATGGTTCCTCTGGCAGATGACTCGCATAGGTATTTATGATATAGATTTGTCACATCACCATTTTCCTCGGCGACAGATGATACCGCCTACTATTCACTTATCTCTTTATTTGTTGACGTTTTCGACAGCTTTTGGGACTGGCGAGGAAGTCCACCGATTCCTCAAAACAGGCTACGAGTGCGAAAGCTCAACGGAGTGATACCAATTGGCTTATCAATACAATAATATTACAGGCTAACAGTCAATTTTTTTTTAGCAAAATAGAAGGCTAATGCCTACCAACATCTTCATCAAGATGCTGAAAACGACAGTTCCTATATTAGGTCATAAGCCACGAAAAAGTAACTACTATCAAAACAACTTAAATCATATACTTAATCACACTAAAACGAATCCCTCTGATAAGAAAACAAGCAAAAAAAAAGTGACCCACAAGCAAATAAAAACCCTCCACGGAACGGACGCAACTCAAGCGGAGAGATAAACAAGCCGACGAAAAAGAAAGTCTCCGGCGAGGAGGCAGACTGACCCCTGTGGGCCATATCCAAGGGAAAAGGCCCGCGTTCCTGTCGAGAGGGAAACCTTCACACGCGAGAGTTTATCCCGAGGAGAAACCGGCGCCCGAGCAATTTCCAGCG
>NC_051407.1:22450848-22450936 GCF_015228065.2 Penaeus monodon
AGGCCCAGCCACCGAGACGCGGAAACTGAAGAGATGTCGGAAAAATCTTATTTCACTGGCTACTTGTGATTTGAAATAGGAACACCAG
>NC_051407.1:22452049-22453895 GCF_015228065.2 Penaeus monodon
TGGCTTAAATCATTACAACAGTACTAATATTTCCTTATATAATTACTATACCTGAGTAATATTAAAAGAGGAAATATACACGAATATTCTTTCTTCGCGTAGAGTGAAAACGATAGACTACAATCGTCCCCCAGATATATCTTTTAGAAGAAAACGGACTCGTGACAGAAAATCGCCTACATAAAACTTTTAAAGGGGAAACTATTCTAACTTAAAACCATTTTTAGGTGTAGAATTAATTTTACATAAATTCAATCTGTCATAAAATTTTGGTAATATACTTTAAATATTTCGATATATTCTTCAATAGAGGAAAATACGTTACCGTGTCATTATCAAAAGTTATAACAATATTGTTTTAATCTCAACATCAAGTTTATCCGTTATATTTCAGCTTCTAAATATTTTCGGGTTTTCGTTTCACGGAGCTTGCTTGAATACTTCAATGTCAAAAAATCTAGAATATTAACCCTACGGCAACATGATCTCTGGATCTCATTCTGTCTGGCAGTGATACCATTAGTCACCCAAAGGAAAGTGCTCACTATTAAAAACCCATCGCTGTAATTTCGGCGCCATTCCTCGCTTATCTTTTTCACGGCTTCTTCTAGCCAGTCATGCCTTTCCGCAACTTTTCTTCAGTCTCTCAAATAATTTCATCGTCTGGAATAACCCATGACCCCCGGGATGTCTGATACCCTCCCCCATCCACCATCAGACATGTTCTATATGACATGTAAAACCTTCCGGTGACACGCTTAATGACTGAAATATAAAAAAAGAAATATCAAATGGAGAAACCAGGAAGACCAAATACAGAAAAAAATCGTTAATTTGTACTCACCGCAGTGGCTTCTATTTGAAACTGTTCCAGACGGGGAGACGGTGGCGCTGCGTGTGAATCCGCCATGGCCACCACAGACGCCATGGTGCCAATAAGGTCCGAGCACTCCGCAAACCATGCTCTGTGTCAAGGATGGTTTATATCAGTGCTCTTTAGCCTTTTTGGAGTCATCCACCCAAAGTGGTTATTTGAGAAAACATATGCATCCTAAATAGTTACCTGTTTATTTATTTTTCTATAATATAACTGTTCAAATATTTTAAATCTACAATCTACAACCGTTAAAAATTCCGTTCGGTATGAGAGAGAGGAAAGAGGTAATATTACATTCGAATATGAAGCCACAGGTATGCAAATCAATATGAATCTAAAATAAATAAAGAGCTGATGAGCCACATTTCTATCCCAACAAATGATCATCATCTCGTGTACATGAGTCTTCCTATGCCACAGACGGTTATTGCAGACAGGTTGTTATTCTGTTCCGTATCAGTTGAAGCTAGAGTGAAACGAGTGGAGTCTGATGAATACAAATGCATGGTTCATTAACGTATATGCATGGCCGTCCAAATGGGGCGATGGGCACTAATATAATCATGAATAATTACCTAACAAGTTTATTTCCCTCAAGCTTTTGGCACCATGGCTCCATTTCCTTCAGCGTGATCTTGGCACAATCCACAGCATCCCGGAGCATCCTCACATCCGCCCGGAGAGCTGGGGTAACGGTGGGGAGAGAGTGGTCGCCCGGACCGACTTTGGGAGACGTAGCGAGAGAGTCTGGCTTCTCTGAAGAGGAGTTTGGAGACGGAGAGACCGGGGTGGGCTGGACGCGGCTTTGGAGAGTCGACACACAACACCTCATGGAGTCTAAAAGGCCTTCGCGAAGCTGGGGAATGGATACGTTCTTTGTATGAATATTGATAGACTAGACTTCCCTCAAAGCAATGGTCCTACTCAGTAAGTACTATACTTGAGATTAGGGCGTAAAGCATGCGGCTC
>NC_051407.1:22454019-22454314 GCF_015228065.2 Penaeus monodon
AGGTCCACTAGTCATGTGTTGTTTAATCCATGTCAAGCGTTTTACATAATTTAACGATCTTTTATATCAAGAATAGGCTTTAAATGATATTACCTTGTTTAATTAATCAAATGGACTTTTGCCTTCAAAGTATGAAAAACTTTATCTTGTTTTAAAACAACAAATTCTGTACTTACTTTACAGAAGGTTTGCCAGGCCTGGTGGTCTACCTCCAACGTTCCGCCAAATTGTGAACTCAGCTGATCAAGCGATATTCTTTGGTGTAGTTCATGTAAACTGACGACGTCACACTGGA
>NC_051407.1:22454537-22455468 GCF_015228065.2 Penaeus monodon
AATCTTGGGGAGTACGCTGCCAGGTTTGGTCAGGCTACCTAACACTGAACTGAATGTGTATTTCTTATTTCAGGTATAAAATTCCTAAAATATACCACGATAGTGGTAAGTCATTACCATAGTAAGTGCCGCTGCCACTCACATTTCTGAGCTTCTACCGAATAATTTCCAAGATTGCTAGATTATTGCAATTTGTAAGAACACTGTCACACATTCCACTTTCAGCTGTGCAAAAATTGGCCTTACGAATTATCCTCTAAGTTTTCCTCGAATATGTTGGTAAATTATCATTACACTTAAAAGATTCGGGGTGAATCACAGCTGAATTCCACCCAGATGATACAGTTCAGCGAAATATTCACATCCCACGACAACCAGGACTGCAAATGAGGGCGAATTTGAACCCACTCCGTTAACATCACCCATCAACACATCATTCGATGTCAAGATAACAGCATAATCCATCCATTCACGCAAGTTACAGACGCGGCTAAACCATGGAAATATAACCAACAAAGCAAGGACCGGCAATGGTATTTCATGGAGCAGCGAGAATCACTGGTCTGCCCGGAAGAGGTCCTTGGCACGAATGAGAAACACACAACCACACCAAGAAAAAATATGAACCCTAGTGAGATAAACAAATAATACGGCTTTGTAGTCAGAAATAAACATCTCGGGATCTCGTAGGTTATATTAATGATACAGTGTTCCCGTTCTCCCGTTATGTATAATGGTAATGTTTTGAAGTAACGCGACAAGAGAAGCTATGACTGGGATTGTACTAAATGGCAGATGAGTGTATTCCAGGCGCTTAACATCCAACGAGTGGGAAACCGGCAGACACTTTCTAGAAAGTGAACTTTTAAGAAATGTCACTAATATTGGAAATGTTTGCAATGCAAGAAGTTATACATTCACTGAACTTTAT
>NC_051407.1:22455621-22455687 GCF_015228065.2 Penaeus monodon
ATCACTTGTTCCAGTATTATAATAAACAGATTAGCGTCCTCGTTCAACTATAACATAACTCTCTGT
>NC_051407.1:22455786-22456470 GCF_015228065.2 Penaeus monodon
GATAATAAATCATACAAGTCATATTTTCATTTCTGCCGTCAGTTTATTTTCTGATTTATTTCGCAATACGTTAAATCCATAAATCAAAACATCATACGCGGAAGTAGTGAAAGCAACGAAATATACATTTGATTTATGAGTGGGAAAATAAATACACCGAAATTTTTTCTCTTCTTAACGTGTCACCGATAAGATAACAAACAAAAAAAACACTTAAGGGAAATAACGCTTACCGTGATAAACCTGGGAACAAAAACATAACAAAGAAAGACGTATTAGCGATTAACAGGATGACAGCTGCCCCCCCCCCCTTAGCATCCCCCCCACACAACCCAAAAAAAGAAAAAAAAATCTTCACGGAGCTCGGGTAATAACACGCTGATACCCGGATGATAACGATGAAGAACAAGAGGAGTTGAACAAACCGGGAGAACAATAGTAGGGGGGGGGAGGGGGAGAGAGACAAGCAGCAGAACGAAACGGAATGGGTAACAGAACAGAGCGAACGAAACAAAAGAGCGCAGAGAGCAAGACGTTGACACAGAACAAAAATGAAAATCTCCTTTTGAAAAGAAAGATGAATACACGATTTCCTGGAGTGAAACAATGTTAATCACTCACTCGCACTCCAACATTGGGGTCATTCTCAAGATCAGTGCCACGACCTGATGGAAGAGCGGAATC
>NC_051407.1:22456962-22457052 GCF_015228065.2 Penaeus monodon
CAGGCAATGCCTCTTACACACCAAGGTCAAAATTGGCTGGTTTTCTATTGTGGAATTTAGGCTAAAGAAAGTCAGGACAGGAGACGATTG
>NC_051407.1:22458125-22458888 GCF_015228065.2 Penaeus monodon
TTTCTGATTACTTGTATTTTCATTTTCATTGTCGTGATTTCTAAAATATGCGCTGAATAAAAAGCACAACGAAAAACAAACTGAAGCGTGCATAAAATAAGCTACACCTGCTATACCGCAGCATAAAGCGAATTGCCTCATGGTGGATTTTATTTCTTGGCAGAATGGCATAACAGAAAAAAAACATTCAGTTATGTGACGAAGAATTGAAAGAACATTGACGAGAGACGAGGAGTCATGTTCCCTTAACGGAGACCAAATAGCCTGTCCCTCACTTGTCTCAAGCAGCCTTTGGTCTTGTGGACTAATTTCCCTCCGAGTCACACGCTCAGTGACAGGAAATATTAACAGGACATGAGTGTTTGGTCGCTTCACGGTCATGATTTCGGATAAGAAGTGATACTCTTTATTTGTTACTGATTAACTGTAGTTTCTTTAATCATTTTCCGATCCAGGCTTACAATTCGGGTCAATTGGTTGATATAGACCTACAAAACTTATTTCATTTTATGTACTTATGTCCGTTTAATAATTCCTATTTTCTATAGATACAGGCTCTCACATTTCCCTAAGCGTGGGAACGCTAACGTGACTTATTTGACCCGTCATGAGCACCGTAATGCAGCGGTGCATCCGCAACATTCCATTCAATTTCCCATACGTAAGTACGTCAATATTCTCTATATTAGTATCAATACAGATAAGAAGGAAGGAAACGGCTATACTGAACACTGATTTGAATGAGGGAACTGAATAGCATTCT
>NC_051407.1:22458922-22459027 GCF_015228065.2 Penaeus monodon
ATATGATCAAGACATACCATTTACTAAGAAAGTCCAAAGGTCGTGACAAAGGGTCCCCCCGTTGTCTGCTATTCACAGTTCGCTTCAGTTAGTTCCGTTCAACTC
>NC_051407.1:22459066-22459382 GCF_015228065.2 Penaeus monodon
GGAACATATTACGTCAGGGGAACTTGGGGGAACATAGGTAAACCCGGGATGCATTTTCATTCACACGGGCACTCGGAAAATGCAACGTTTCCAAGCACAAAGATGACGAGGCGAGATACACGAGCTACTGTGCAAGACGGTAATCGGGTCTTGTGTCGTGGTGAAGATGCGGTATTTCTCCTCCATCATGCAACAGGGCTCGGCATGGGAAGCGTGAGGAAATCTTATTAAAGTGGCACCTTACGCTCTGAAAAAAGGGGACGCCGGGAGACTTATGTGTGTAGCGGAAACAGTCTGTGTTTTGTAAGACATTTTT
>NC_051407.1:22459429-22460884 GCF_015228065.2 Penaeus monodon
TCTTTTTTTTAGTGCTGGACCATTAATGCTTCACTCCCCCACGACGCCTCTCAAGATACTTGAGTGATACTTGGGCGGTGAAAAAAAAAACGACTGAATTAATATAAAGAGACATTTAATTCACTTGATATAACGGTTCTGAACAACCATTCATTAGGCCAGTGTGCTGACCGCTGCTTATTGTTAGGCTATGTTTGTTAATTTGTTTATTTTAATGTACATACGTACGACCTGTAGGTAATTTTGAGCACAAATAAAATTAATCTTCGTAATCGCCTCACATTTTTACGGCGCATAATGATTTTGTCTGTGCTTGTGTAATGGGTAAACAATTTAGAAATGTATTAGGGACATTAATTTACTATTGTACTGCCACGTCAAGTTTAAGCTTCCCTTCATAAATAAACAATCACGCCAGTACAGGGCTGGAACCCATGAAGCTCTCGCGAACCCATAACGCAGTGGGTACAAAACTACATGTAATCACTCAGCCAATCCTATTTAACACACAGTGGGACAAATTACCATAACCCTATCCTCGGGGATTCGAAGGGGTGCATCGGACGAACCCACTCGGGGCACATTATCGCCCCGAAATCCCAAAGATGTCCAGGTGAGACTATGCTTCTTCCCGGGGCGCGACACACGCACCTTACGCTCGCTCTGGGGCCCCCACGTGTGTTGACCCAGCTAGGCGGCGGGGGTTCACACAATTAATTTCCATATTTCCATCGTTAGCGGCCGGTTCTCCCGCGCCGCTGGTTCTCTCTTCGTGTCAACCCTTGCTGTACTTGCCGTGATGGAAGACGCGTTCCTAATAATACATACATGCTGCTTACAATAGGATATATAATTCCACGGACATACTTCCCAATTCGATGCTTTCTCGAGCTGTCTCATATTCGGATGAATCCAATCATAACACCTTGTGAATATGAATAAATGGATGAGTCGCACGTAATCATAGGAGCAGATAGCGATTACACAACGTGGGAAATTATCTCTTTCACTTCTAACGAAAACGGTTATAGAAAGCAGCATTATATTTTCTTTTCTTTCGGCGTCTCATCTAAGCCCATAAAATATAATCGTCGAGGCACATAACAGTCATGTAATGAGCTGTGAATTTTCTAGCGAAACAAAAACTCCTATTCTACCGAGAATATAAGCACTCCACACTATGCTAATCCATGTGCTCGTACATTCATCGCTCTATCTCCAATGTATTTCTCCCCATTCCTCTTCCTTCCATATGATAATCCTACCTTTCGTTAAGTATATAATTTTTTCAGATATAATGCACCTATCATAAGATTGGTGTCGCTTCTTTAGTTAACATAAATGTAATGTATCTGTAGTCTCGCGTGGTGGATGTCCACCCGGAAATATTTGTGGGGAAAATAAAACAATATATTAAACCCTTATGTATACACATAAATAAATGCATACATGCAT
>NC_051407.1:22460997-22462123 GCF_015228065.2 Penaeus monodon
CATACATTCAAGCGCACGCAAGGCAGTTTTGCCTCATACTGAGCTTGTCGTAACCGGTGATTTACAACGCAAGCGAAAAAAAATGTCTAAGAAAATTTATCGTCCATAAAGGCATCCTCGTGTGTGTCTTTGGCGTAGTTTTTACAAAAGCCGATTGTACTTTACCAGGCGAAGGGACGATACTACTGAAAATATTTTGTTTGCGTACAGTGCCCTTGCCCATTCAGCGTACCCTTCTCAGTGAAAGTACTCTCCTAAATTAAGGTATGTTCAAGTAGTCGACAAGATTAAAATATGATGGTAGCTTACTTCATGGACACACTCTACCTAATCAATAAAAAAATGTACTACATCATAGAACGATATTCTATTATGTAAAAATTCACATCTAAAGCACTGGTTCGTTAGCCAGGCGCAGTAACCTCCAGCTCGTTCTTTGGACGGTGAAGTCATCATTTCTTTTTCCAGTGTCAAACCGTACTCATTATATAGTTCATATACGCACTATACAATCACCGAGACGTGTAGTGTCCATCGCACGTTAAGTCTCGGTTCAAGCTGTGCGTTCTCGGTACTTGCGATCGCGAATATAAAGCCGCAGGAATGTGTTGGCGAGTTGCCGACTCCGTACTGAATGAAACGTGTTTTGATAGTATACTCTGACATGTGTAAAGGCATCGGGGAAGAAAGTATTCAACTGGGTGAAGGTTACTCGAATGAAGGTAATCTACCACTTGGGGATCTACCCTGTAAAATTGGCCTACCAGGATAAGATTTCTAGACCATTAAATAGTACTCTTCTACGTAAAACTACTTGGGTAGATGAGGCTGCCATACAAGGCGACGGATCTTAACCAGGTGAAGACAGTCTACCAGGTGAAGGCGCTCTCCCGCGATAGAGATACTCGCGCCGAGTAGAGAGAGAGGAAGGGTGAAGGAGGGAAAGTGTGCGAGTGTGAGGGAGGACGTGAGGGTAGGAGTGAGGCCTCATGTCAAGGTGAGTGTCGTACTTGGCAGGAAGGAAGTGTGCGGTTTAATAGATGTATTTGTCGGAATGTCAGAGTAAACACATTGTGATAATTGCTATGATCATTCACGCAGGGTATGCGCGTACACATTCATACAA
>NC_051407.1:22462316-22463170 GCF_015228065.2 Penaeus monodon
CTACGAACCGCCAATAACTACGTAGAAGGCTACCGCGAAGCACATCCAGAATACTCCTGCGTTCGGGCGCACGAGTTCCTCCACGTATGAGTCGTGGAACGGCGGCCGGAGGTGGTCACAGCGCCGCGCCTGGTGCCGCCGCCGCCGTTGCAGTTGCTGTTATTGACCGACATGAATGACGTGTTTGTGGTCTGGTGCCTGACTGCTGCCAGGGTGAACCAGGATGGGCCATGATGCGGCACGCGGCTTTAAAAAAACATGCATGATGCAACGTGATAGAAGGTTTCGGAGGGCGAACCCGGGAGCGGTATGCCATGCCTCCGAGTAATCGATGGTGACAGGTGTGTGCTACTGAGGCGAGGTTGAATATTTCATGTTTATAACAGCTTCTCCATCCTTAAATATGTATGCAGAGAACTGAAGTGTACAAGGGCACTGCGAAAATATACCTAAATAAATCTACCGTCGACTCTGAATGGTTAATCAATATCAATCCGCCGATGGCAGCCCAAGGTCACCTTCCATCTTGGATCTGCTATTGGTGTGGATTCAAATTCTAAGCAAGCGTCAAAAACTCGGTAAGACATGCGAGAGAGATAATTACATCCCTGTTAATTAAAACAAAACTCTTACCCGAACACCAATGCGCTGCGTGACAGTCCGGACTAGGCCATCCTCGGTCGAGGACTGAGTCACTGCCCACACTCGGAGTTCGCACTCGGAGCTACCCAGACGAGTCTGAAAGCGAAGAAAGTGAGCGTTCAGTACTGTGAAACCGATCCAATTTCATTTCTTGTGATACCTCAGTCAATATTTGGTGTCCCTGCTTAAAAACCTCTATCCTAGCTTTCGAT
>NC_051407.1:22463299-22463370 GCF_015228065.2 Penaeus monodon
CCCAAGACTCAACTACTTACGTTGAGCACCTCCAGAAAGGCGTCGGCGCCATCCAGACTCGCCCCGTGCAC
>NC_051407.1:22463422-22464228 GCF_015228065.2 Penaeus monodon
TGGGCGGCCGAGCAACACCACGACATCGCCGCCCCTACTTGCGGGTGGGCACAATCAAATACTTCTATTATGGGCGTGTCATCGAGGGAAACGCCGCCTACAGGGAGAGAAAATAAAATTATCAAACAGATAAATGTACGCATCAGGGTTGACTTTGAAATGTAAATAAAAAATCTAATCCTCACACAGGACGAACGCAAAAGTACACCCACTATCCGAATTGAAAATATCCAGCGTTCACCGCCGGGAGTCAAGGCCAGTGCATCGTTACAACAGCCTTCAGTGACGTCCCCCAAAATATAAAACGAAAATAAACAGGCTAATCCATATGCCTCACATAATCTTCAGTGCGTCCGGGTAGGAGTGGCAAATACCATGTCATCAGCGAGGGACCTTCCGCGACCCGACGAGACCAGGGGCATCGCACTTTCTCCCCAATACTTTAATTTTACAGTTAACAACAAAAATAAATTAAGCAAACACCAAGATAAAAAAGGAAAATACATATATGAATCTGAAGTATAATTAAGTAACAAAAACACCAACAACTGGCGTAAACTTACACATTTCTTTTTAGACGTATATGTTTATTATATAACACAGCTCTCGCCTCACTAATTGCATGGCATCTGTCTGCAGTTGCAATGTCCTTGCAACCCCCCTCTTACCACCCCCGTTGTATCTATGATTGTGATCGTCTGTAACCCGCAAATCTCTTTCACCTTCAGTCATGATATATCAAAATAGGAAAATGATGATTTCATGTCTGCTCGAGAAAAATAAAATATCTGGACGGTTGCATTCTG
>NC_051407.1:22465096-22465202 GCF_015228065.2 Penaeus monodon
TTATAAATACAATGGGAATGATATATACATAAAGAACTCCGATAACTAAAAAGAAAGATATAATCAAATACGAATCCTACAGGAAAGAGAAAGTGATCAAACAGGC
>NC_051407.1:22465349-22465585 GCF_015228065.2 Penaeus monodon
GAGCGCAAATGATATCGCGTCCCCACCCACCAGGTGTCGCCCGTGAGGCTGCCACGTGTGTCTCACCTGTGCAGATAGCGGGCGCGAGATCGATGTCGGCGGCGCTGCGTGGCAAGGAGGAGGTCCGCGTGGGCGGCCGGGGACTGCGTCGCGGGCCGGGCATCGGCGCCGGCCGGAGGCGCTCTCCGTCATCGCCGTCGGCTGCGAGGAAGAGGCAGGAGAAATTAAGTGATCGG
>NC_051407.1:22466402-22467047 GCF_015228065.2 Penaeus monodon
CCGATGATAGGCTTCAACGTTCTTTAATTAAAATCAGTCAATTAACGAAAGAACCTACAACTCACTCCCACGCTCCCCCAACATGCGATATGTCACGCTCAGACACTCGCCCACGACAACAATTACGAAGCGTCCATGGGGGATCTCTGGCACGGTAAATGCAAGGGAGATAGGGAGGAGGGGAGATGGGGAGGAGGGGGGAGAGGGAGGAGGGGAGATGGGGAGGAGGGGGGAGAGGGAGGAGGGGAGATAAGGGAATGGGGCAGGGAGAAGGGGGTGGGGGATGAGACAGGGAAATGGAAAGCATGAGAAAGGGAGAAGAGGGGAATAAGACAGGGAGAAGGGAGGGAATGACACAGCGAGAAGAGGGGAATGAGACAGGGAGAAGAGGGGAATGAGACAAGGAAATTGAAGGAATGAGACAGGGAGAGAAGGGGGAATGAGACAGGGAGAAGAGGGGAGTGAGACAGGGAGAAGAGGGAATGAGACAGGGACGAGAGAATACGGAGCAAAGGGGTTGGGGGAAACAAGGAATGACGAATGGACTAGGATAGTCAGACAGGAAAGCAGAGGGAAATGGGACAGGAACATGGGGACAAGGAAAAAGGAGAAAGGGACATAGGGACACGGAAAAGGGTTAGGGAG
>NC_051407.1:22467104-22467504 GCF_015228065.2 Penaeus monodon
TCGATGACAGGAGACAGGGAAGCAAGAGAAAGGGAGAGAGGAAGAAGGGGACACCGGATAAGAAGTATGAAAGCAAGGGAAAGGAAACAAAGGAGGAAGACAACAAAAAACAAGGGATAGGGAAAGCAGCAGAAAGGGAGAAAGGAACAAACAACAAGGGAGTGAAAAACAAAGGGAAAATAAACAGGGATAGGGGACAGCGTGCCGGAAAACTTTAAGCCGAGTTAAAACGAAACAGAAACAAGGCAACAGGCGATAAAGGAAGAGACAAGGAGCCAGGGAGCAGAGGCCAGGGAAAAAGGCTGGCGGAAGGGGGTAGGACGCGCCGTGAGGACCAGAGATCCACAAGGATTATCCTAAGAGTACTCGGTTACATCGGGCTATGGGCAGGGATGGATAG
>NC_051407.1:22467570-22467683 GCF_015228065.2 Penaeus monodon
CTGTAGGGTTATCCGAGCGGAGGTGCGGGCGCTCCCCCCCCCTTCACCCTTCTATTCCTACCTACACCCGAGATCTCCGCTGCCACCCTGGATATGTTACACTTGGGTAATCT
>NC_051407.1:22468132-22468650 GCF_015228065.2 Penaeus monodon
GGATAGCAGGCTAGGAAGAGACTAGCCTCGCTCGGCCGTAACCGAATGGGCAAAGCAACAATAACATGGCGGCGCGGGCCAAAGGAGGTGACGAGAAAACCAGACAGAACAATGTCCACAAGAATGTACAGTAAATATAATAAACAGAAAGACCTTCAAGTCTAAGGATAAAAATAAGGAGAAAGCTGATGATGATAACGATGGCGGCAAAGACGACGATAACAAACGAGCATCACAAATTATTAGCGTTCGATATCAAACGAAAAAATAAATATCTGACACCGTCAACACTAGCTATACCAGAACACTGCAACTTGTTCACGCAAAAACCTCGTTCCCTCAAGAAGTCGCTTTTCATAAATACCGGGTTGCTTAATTCCGCATAAACAAGGGCGCCTCAATTTCTGAATGAAAAAAAAAAAATGCAATTCTGTAAAATGTTGCGCTGATGTCAGATGGGCGTTTTTCTTTGTGTACTCGGTGTAATATTATTGATAAATGTGTTGCCGCATTTATGG
>NC_051407.1:22469087-22469379 GCF_015228065.2 Penaeus monodon
CCTCCAAGACGTGAATCATCACCAAATCATCGAAAACAATCTTAATTGCAAAAAATAACTGTGAAATGAGACATAGAGAGAAACGCAACAAAGGAAAATCATATCTCCAGCCCTTCGACCTGCCCCCTCCCCTCCCCCACTCAACCCCTGCCCCATCACCAAGCTTGCACCGGAAGTTACACGTGTTAGTAGGTCCTTCTTGGCAAAGTTCACATTTTTCTCTTCACACACACACATGCGGAACCACACATACGCGCAGAAACAAACACTTCTTGCTACTACGAGAAAGAAC
>NC_051407.1:22469529-22470657 GCF_015228065.2 Penaeus monodon
GGGGACAAAGGACGACAAAGTCAGAAACGTAGTTGCCCCATCCTTTAACCTTCAAGCCCGTGCTGCCGACGAAACAAATCGCACTTCTATGAATGGGCGGCACAAGTTCGCATCCAGAACAACAGCGCAGATGCTGAGCGAGTTCTGCGCTGCACCGCTGACATCAACTTCCGCAGAAAGAACAGCTGGCTCCCCGCGCTCCACGCCCCGTCAACATTCGATTGCAAGAACATGTCGAATGACATCCAGGATTAACAATAAAAACGAAATTATTTCTGCATTCACGTATAAACATAAAATATTATCAAGCACTAAAAACAATAACAACGCTCCTCAAAGAGTAAAATATAACAGGCCGTACTTATCCCACGACCGCATTTACAATATGCACGATTCAAAATGCAAAGCACAACATGGCAGATCCTCCTTTGACGCCACACACGTCTTCCTGATCGTAAAATCAAACTCGTTCTTGACAAAGGCGTTAAAGTGTTAGTCATCGTATATTCTGGCTCGATTCTTCACTATCCGTTAGGTACTGTGTGTGCTTAGCTTTCGATACATCCCGGTTACTATATGATACCAGAACTGAGACAGCGAGTCAGGACCACAGTGTATCTTGCAATATAAACACGACTGTTTGGGAAAGTATCATGATACAAATGTACAAGTACATGTTTACACAACGAGTTTGTTTCTATAATTAGATCTAACTACAGTAAACACTGTCTTTATCATATCACAACCATGACAGCTATGACTCAGCTTTTGATCTCGTCTGTGCATTGTTGCATAATCGCATTTCGACCACCCCGATGAGGGAACAAGCAAATTAATAGAGTCCACTCTTCTTCCTCTTCGTTCCGCATTTCCCCAAAAGGGGAGAAGCTTGTTGAGAAACGTTGGCCTATTTCGGGTGATCTGAGGAGGCCCTTTGATACCGGCCTTCGAGAGTCACTAATTACAGGCCACCTGAGAGAGGGGAGAGAGGTAAGGCATGACCTCATCACGCCGTCCATTATCCACGCCAGTCATGACACAGGTTAGAGATGCATTTCATTTCAATTTTACTGTGGGGTACAACACTGCCGTGCAACAGAACATCCATCCGGGATGTTGCAAGCCAGG
>NC_051407.1:22470694-22471520 GCF_015228065.2 Penaeus monodon
CTTTATAAAGTACTTAAATTACAAGTTTATCATAAAAAAATCGACTGATAATGTGCAAATACAAAGGAATATTTCCATGAAGAGCGCAAACAGCACCTAGATTCCTAGGACATAACCCCCACCCCCTTAGGGCCCGGATACAGAAATGCCGAAGGGCGTCTGGTCCGCTCAGCCCCATCGAGAGGGCGGCTACAATCTGGATCGTAACACCCTGCGTGAAAAAAGATAAAGGAGTGAATATGCACACAGAGGTCGACTGAGGCAGGACCATCTCTCAACCTTTGAACCTGATATCCTCCTGGAGCTCCGATGGCTGACGCGTTTAAAAATGACATGGAATTTTAATCAGTGACTAATCTGACGCCTTGACCGCTGCAGGGTTAAACCAGGAATTAGTGTCAAGTGAAAAGGTTAGGAGGTGGAGATGTAGACTATATTTTCAACATCGAGATATTTTATGACGAGACAACACCGCGTCTCAACATTCCTAGTCAGCATCTGCACTCAACAAATTATCTTGCCTCCTCAGCTTTGACCTCGCCTGACCCGTGGTTCTCGGGGCAGCTTGGCAGGCAGTGCTTTATCTTTAGTGCAGATACTGCCGTCCATTATACTATCTTGTGTGTCTGGGGTGGCGGATGCTATCTGTGTTTATCCCCGACTGGTTTTCTAAAACTGCTCTCTAGCAGTAAGGGATAATTGGATCACCACACGACTATACTTTTTTTTTCTCAAGGATTCACAGATAAAAGGGTTATTCTTAAGACATATTTAAAGAAGCACGCAAGCCACAACGCCATGTTGACTGCCATGATATCGATTTTGT
>NC_051407.1:22471548-22471626 GCF_015228065.2 Penaeus monodon
CAAAGGCAGAAAGATATCTAACATTCCTAATGACGTCTGCATAACAAAGGGTGAATAATATAAGTAGAGTGACGTAAT
>NC_051407.1:22471691-22472138 GCF_015228065.2 Penaeus monodon
AAACCACCGCTCCTGAATCTGACACTTTTATTTTAACAAAAAGTCTCCCCAGTTTCCCACCGCCAGGCCAATTAGGGAGTCAACCGCACTTTATAGTTCACTTCCTGGTGACGAAAAGTCCATTATGTATAAAGTTCTGATATTTCGTAAAGTTTGATCAACGGCAAAATACAACATGCAAGTAGTTTTCGTTTCTACGTTATGGATGGAATATGAAAATGTGAAAATATATGAAATTTTACTCGCTATGTATGTGCTGTAAAATGAAGAGAATGATAAAACATATAAGCATGTAAAAGGTGATCAGACTCATCATTACAATGACTCTGCTTCTTAAGATGTTCAACATAATGCTCTCCTTTTTGCCCAGTAGCTGTAGATGACACCACCAGGCATAAGCACTTGCAAGACTGGCTTTGGTCAGATGTATGACCTTGAACATAAATT
>NC_051407.1:22472256-22472905 GCF_015228065.2 Penaeus monodon
AAACATACCACAACCAACTCAGAGAAGTAATTTCTCCCCAGTCTTAGCCGCACCATAACTCCGAATCAGTCAATACCGATTCTAAATCACCCTCATATCTACCCATATATTTTATCATATTAATTCAACCTAATTTCAGACAAATTACGGTTGCAAATGAACACCCAACTCATGAATCAGCACCGACCTCATCACAAACGCATCACATTCGGCCCTCACGTCACGGACTCGTTTCACAGGCGTTAATCTCGTTTCGCCGCCGCCGCTGCTCGTATTCGGTCCTTAAGGACATGCATATTCAAAGAGGACAACGTCGGATAGGGCCTCGGAGTTCACGCCCTCTTCGGTGTTTCTTGGTCATAGCAGCTTGGTGGAACGTCGTGCACTACTAGGGAAGTAGTGGTGGGCTGTGGTGGGTCATAGCAGGCCTTAGTGGGTCGTGCTAAGTTGTGGCGGGTCGTAGTAAGTCGTAGTCGGCCTTAATGGGTCGCAAGAGGTCGGGTAGGATCGTAGTGGGTTGAGTCGAATAGTAGTATGTCATGGTGGATCGTCGTCAGTCGCACTAGGTTTGTGGTGGATCGTCGTCAGTCGCACTAGGTTTGTGGTGGGTCGTTAGTTTGTGTTGTATCGTAGTGGGGCGTGACAAGTC
>NC_051407.1:22472972-22473326 GCF_015228065.2 Penaeus monodon
GTTATGGCGAATCGTGATGGTTTTGGGGCAGAGCCTAGCAAAGTCGTGGTGGGTCGTCGCGGGTCAAGCCAAGTTACAATGTGTCGAAAGGACGAGGCCGAGTGGGCTACAGTGCGTTGTGGAGGGTCGCAGTAGGTCATGGCGGGTTGTGGCTGATAGCGGATTGCCCGAGAGAACCCGGGTCTATTTAGTTCTCGTTACGCTGTTATTGTTATTAAGATTCTGGTGATTAGCTTACTAATTGTTAAACGAGCTGTTTGCTGATTGTCGAATGAGGCTGAGAGGCGCTACTGAGGCGGCCCTGTCTTTCCCTATTACGTTTATCTTTCTTTCCTTTTCCTTTTGAATCTCAAA
>NC_051407.1:22473401-22473528 GCF_015228065.2 Penaeus monodon
CGTTGTCAGCTTCATCTTTCATTATCTTCATCCTTCAGTTTCCTCCGCTTTCATAATCGTCATCTTGCTCTTCTTCTACATCTATCTTTATTATTATTTTTAAAAATCCCCATCTAGTTGATCACTA
>NC_051407.1:22473671-22473907 GCF_015228065.2 Penaeus monodon
TCAGCCTCCCATCCACAAAATTCATCCATTTCTCTCATCCCTCTCTTCCTTTCCTCCTTCATTCCCTCGCCATCTCTCTCCACCCTCTCCTTCCCTCCCTCCATAACTACCATCCTCGCGCACAAGAAAGACGTGCGAATAATTATAAGCGCTTAGCCTACGAATTCCCACCATAACTCGCATAGAGACTTCCTTTGTTGAAGCGAGGTGGGCCGGCGGGTGGCAGCTCCTCCCCT
>NC_051407.1:22474449-22474630 GCF_015228065.2 Penaeus monodon
AGAACAATAACAGTCACACTAGAAATTGCATAAGCAAGCACAGGATAATCAGCAACACAACACCCGACACGCCCTTATCACCTTCCAAACTGCAACATAATATATCGCCAAGTTACTCGAGTTACCCTGATCAAAAACGGATGTCTCGCCTCTCCGCCCCGTCTGTGTGAATGCTGTCTGA
>NC_051407.1:22474908-22476537 GCF_015228065.2 Penaeus monodon
GAAACGTTTTTTTATAACAAAATCTCAGGATTTCTACACGAACAATACATCAAATCCTCATATCAATGCCAACTTAAATAAATTACAGTTTCTTGTACGCGAGCCCACGACCCCACAGGAAGCCAGCAACATCTGCGACAGAATCTCGAAGGTACTTCTACATTCCGCCTACGACTGCTTTCCTTAATAGGCGTATCAGACCTCACCTGTCAATCCCCGCCCAACACATTTGACTTTCACTAAGTTTATCGTAACAATAGCGAATGACAAGATTTTGTCGTTTTTTCATGCATTTCTTCAGTGTCCGTACGTTGTCGCGCCTCGTGTAGACCATTCCGAATATGCCATTGTCTGTCCTAAAGGGTTTCTTATATATTAGGTGTTCGAACCTCTATCCCTGATCTTATGGAATCTATACTGCTTGTATTATCTTTTGTTTTGTCTATCTTGTATCGGATACTGACCCCAAGGCCTGAAATATTGTCATCTACTGGATCCTATTGGTGTAAGCTCCTTCAGCTATGCCGTATATTTTTGCTGCTCGCGATATTAATGTAATATAATCGAGCACACTATAAATACCGGTATCTAACCGTTTCAAACTCGCACTGATAATCTCCCACATCAAGTGACAGTGAAGTGTTGGTGAAGGCCGATAAGGGCGTGGTGGCGGTGATAGATGATTGATGAGCTGACAAAGCTATATTTACAGAACATATGCACATGCCATACATCAACTTAAGCTGGTTTAATCCTCGTCGACATTGAATGGCTTGGACGCATTCGGGAGAGATGTTGATGGCTCTCTCAATCCCGAGTTTATGCACCGCCATCTATGTTGTGTCGCGATTTTTTTTTATTCTTATTTTGTTTTTCTCTCTTAAAGGATGTTGAACAAATGCCACTATCCGCACTGGTTATTCAACCAAAATGAGTTGCCATTAACTCATGCAAACTTTTCTTTTAAAATCATATAAATTCTTCTTGACACGAAAATCAAATATCTTTATATTCGACCGATTAAGGTGAAGTGTTACGACAGAGAGCATGCAATGGTCACTATAAGTGGCAGTCACGAAAATAGTAAATGTTGAGCAGGATTCATGACAAGTGCTGAGAAAGGAATGCCACGAAAAATTGTAATTTCCAAAAGACATTATGAATTATTCAAAGGGCAATTCGTCTTGCCTTGTGAAATTATTCAATGTCATTCATACCACTCACAAAAAAATATTCCTTTCGTAAATCACCGTACTAAGCTCTACCTTTAATTAATTCCCGGTTATAACCAAATCATCATTTATGCATCTCAAGCCTCGCATTTCCTCTGATGTTCACTTCCCTCTTCCTATTCGCCCATAACCCTAGTGAGCTCCGTGAACCCTATCCTTAATTTCGTATTCACATTCACATTTTTCCACAATCCTTATCCCATTCATCCTTGGTTCCCTTCTTCCATTCATCGCTTGGCTATTCTCCCTCGCCTTCTCTTCCCTTTACTGCCCGTCTGTCTCTTCTCCTCCGATTGATTCCTCCTTTTCGGCATTTTTTCTTTTGTCCTTCGTATTTCTTTTCTCCTGGAGTTTTTCTCTAAGGCACGCTTCGTCTTCACTTCATTCACTTCCACAG
>NC_051407.1:22476742-22477214 GCF_015228065.2 Penaeus monodon
TATTTTGTTTTAATTTTTCTATTCTTTCCTCTTCACGTTTTAAAATCTCTCCCATCAATCTTCTTCTCTCACCTACTGACCACTTGCTAACGACGATTTAAAGGGGAAAAGAACAGCACATTTGTTTGCGGATAATTAAACGTGGCTTATATGTCATTAAACCGCATTTTTTTTCTCCAGAAAGCAGGTAATAAACAGGTAATTGCAAACGGATTCAGACACTAGTTATCTTGACCAGCAGAGGAACTTCGCTTCAGAAGTTCCGACGCCGCGGAACTTATCTTAAGTGCATCCGGCGACACAAATATAGAAAGGGTTGAACTAAAAAACAAACAATAAAAAAATGGTATCGTACACTTGAATGCCAAAGAAAATGTCACATGAGTAGCGGAAGAAAGCAATACTAGGTGTTTCCTCTGCTTTCTTTTTATCTCCCTTTCTTTCTCTTTCTCAACCTTTCGTTTCCTTATCC
>NC_051407.1:22477341-22478011 GCF_015228065.2 Penaeus monodon
CCGTTTTCCCTAACTCTTACTCTCCTACACTATTACGTAAGCTCTCCCTCTCCTTTTCCTTCTCCCGGTTTCCATCATCCTAATATCAACAACGAAATATTACACGAAATATTACATTACAACCCAAACACTGCACAACACCCGCCCTGTCATGGATAATACATGGATAATGCGATCGGCCGCCAAGGTCGAGAGGGACATCACAGTAATGGAGTTTATCAATTCCGTTTTGATAGACAGTTAGAGCGATGTTGTCGAGAAGGGAGAGGGAGAGAAGAAGGGGAGGAGAAGGCTGGGGGAGAAGGGCAGGAGAAGAGGAGGAGAAGAGGAGGAAGGGGGGAGGAGAGGAAGGGGAAAGGGGAAGGAAGAGAGGGAAGTTGGAGAGGGAGAAGGAGGGGCGAGGACGTAATCAAGGAAACGACTAATCCGTTCCACTTGTTTCTGCACAGTTTACTTCCGGTGTGTGCATGTTTACCATTGCACGATGCTCACCTTGCAATGCACTCGTATCCTACTTAGGTGCTTAGTATGCGGTCAGGCGCTGTGCATGCGAGCTTTTGTAACCCACATACTCTGGGTAGTCCTGTGTATTTTTATACCATCTGTGCAGACTTATACGGAAATATATGCATGAAGCTACTGATTAATTAACAGTACTATAAACACCTTA
>NC_051407.1:22478263-22478974 GCF_015228065.2 Penaeus monodon
CTACTCTTTCCCTCTCTCTGCCTCTCCTTCGCGTGTTGTAACGGAAGGGCTATTTTATCGCCGGAAAAGGTTGAAATAATTGAGGTGATAAAGTCACGATTTTCCTTTAAATGGAAGACGATAAAAACGTATTTGCGAAGGCCTTGTTTTGTTGGTTTTACAAAAAAAAAAGTGTGAGGAGTGCACGTGCTGTACTCACTGCTCGACCACCGGTAACCATAAGATCCTGAAGTACAGAATTTGAACCAAACGAGAAGGGGAAAGTAATCATGGTGTACGTCGTGGTGTATATGCTTAATAACACGTTAACTAATCTAATGTAGATACTAATTTCTAAGGAAGCAATGTTAACGGGAATTTGCGATAACGTTGAAGTCACTTACTCTTTTTTCTTTCTTTATCTCGGTCTCCCTCTTTCTTTTTCCATTCTTCCTCACACTTTTTTTCTTTCTTTCTTTCTCTCTATATATCTCTTATCTCTCTATCCCTTTAACTTGATCCTACCTCTCTCTTTATTCCTCTATCTCTTCATACTTCTTCTCCTATGTCACTGTCTCTCTTTATCAATCTGTATCTCCGTCCACTTTTTTCCCTTTCTCTCTTCACACGCAACACAAAGCTCACAAAACACGAAAGCACTGCGCCAGTCTTCCATTGCATTGCTAGGTAGTTGCTCCTTGAGGGTTCCGCTTGTTAATCTCGAAGACTCAG
>NC_051407.1:22479016-22479156 GCF_015228065.2 Penaeus monodon
ATAGCGTATGAAGCTTGCAGTTGCCATGTGAACGCAAAACCGCATCGGGACTCAGCCGCGAATGATCAACCTGCAGTCCCCTTGTTCAACGACTCACCCTGGCCTGTACATCCCTGCCGCTAGTTATGTGGTGATGGGTC
>NC_051407.1:22479484-22480018 GCF_015228065.2 Penaeus monodon
CATCCTAGTACAAGAAATAAACATGAATCCGCATGGCTGGACTCAACACCTTCAAGACACATGACAAAAAAGTATATAAAAAGTAAAACAAAAAATGAGTTGCCAAAGTTACAAATTGATTTCTCTATAAAAAACATTTTTTTTCTCTCTCTCTCACATGGTTAGAGCGGACCTGGCAAGTACACACTCACTGAGTCTAAAGCGACCAGACTTTCCCTCAGTGTTGCAATACAAATGCGATGTTGCGGTTTCTCCTTAAAAAAAACTTCACATGATAATGAACAGACCTTCCCATCTCTCATTCTACACTTTTATAAGTACTTACTTCAGATCACTGAACGACGTTACTGGGAAAGTTAAGAAATTCGTTTACGATTTAAATGCAGAAAGAAAAGACGTTTATTGGTGCGACTATAATGAGGTCTGAGATTGCTCCATCGTCAGCCGAAAATCAGTGTACTACTGAAACGGACTACGGATTGCATGAAATAAAGACTGTAGACACAAAAACAAGCATCAGAATTCTAGAGGTTC
>NC_051407.1:22480602-22480726 GCF_015228065.2 Penaeus monodon
GGCAATCCGGAGCTGAGCAAGCAAACTGTGGCAAAGAAACGCCAGCGGTGAGATAAACAGCTTTAACGGCTGAATAACACAAGCAAACACCTCAGCCTTCTCCTTTGACCTCATCGGGGGTTTA
>NC_051407.1:22481250-22481406 GCF_015228065.2 Penaeus monodon
TCAAAGGAAATGACAGAGCGCATAAACTGAGGAAGGAAAGTTTGCACACAGCGGAGACGCAAACACTATCAGTGATAAGTATACATAATGACAATGGTAAAAAGAGTTGATAATTGGAAGATAGTCGTCTGAGTTCAGATAAATATATATGCGCAC
>NC_051407.1:22481851-22482237 GCF_015228065.2 Penaeus monodon
CAAACAATCCTCAATAACACTACCACGAAAAACAAACACCAAAGAAAACAAATCCACACGAGAAATAATTTACACTCTATCGTTCCATCTGGGGTTATCACTCGAGGGAAATGCAAGTGCGTGCTAATAAAAATCAAGCAGACGCACCGCCAGTTGTGGAGCTGACCTCGATATCTTTTTTTTTCTCCCATTTTTAAGGTAACATTTAAAAGCAAGTTGCGAGAGAGAAAAAAGAGAGGAAACAAGCGTAAAAAGATTTTATAGCAACATATGGCGTATATATATATTGCATATCATTTGGTATTTGGGTACTCTCTGTAATGGGGGATGTACTGGGATTCTTTACACGGGAAAAATTTACACCCATATTTGTGTGCGAGACTAGT
>NC_051407.1:22482554-22482618 GCF_015228065.2 Penaeus monodon
ATCCTTCCGCCAAGATCAAAGATGACGATGCAATTCGAGGCCTGTCGTCCTGTGAGCGAAGAAG
>NC_051407.1:22482722-22482947 GCF_015228065.2 Penaeus monodon
AGACAGAAGCGGTGGAAGCAAGAATGAAAGAGTGAGAAATCCGTCTTCACCCACCAGCAACAACACAACGCAGTGCTGGAGTCCTGTAAAAGCAGAAAGGGACACTTGACATCGTGTACTTCACCTGCCATCGGGAGGAAGCGCAAGCGCGGTCGTAGCAAACGTGATCGGTTTCTCCCGCCGTGACGACCACACACACGACCAAGCTTCGTCACGAAAAAAGTT
>NC_051407.1:22483257-22483566 GCF_015228065.2 Penaeus monodon
ACGCCCCATTCGAAGCTTTGGGAATCATACCAACTTTCCCTGAGAGGGCACGGAGAGGAAAGGATCTGGCGTGAGTTCCTCCGGGCCAGGTCACACACAGGGCATGGTAGGTCAAGCGATTCGCTGAGTTCAGGCGGGTCACGTGACTCTAGCAGCGTGAAATTCATCTCTGGTGAGCGCTTAAATATATAGCTAGTTTGATATTGCAATAAATGAATATGCAATTAGTGCATAAATGTACACACAAACGCGCACGCGCAAGTGAATAAGTATATTAGATGTTAATTATATGTAATTGAGTGGGTGAGT
>NC_051407.1:22483759-22483938 GCF_015228065.2 Penaeus monodon
TTTATCAAGGTTATATATCAATACGTGTTGCAGCGATAATATACAGTTAGCTAGGAAGGTAGAGAGCGGTAAATATCAGCAATAAAGAAAAATTGCAAAGGAAGTAACAAATTAATACTGGAAGGATGAAACTCTTTGCCTTTCTTTTAGTTTTAGGTCATGCCCAGACACGTTTGCAG
>NC_051407.1:22484612-22484874 GCF_015228065.2 Penaeus monodon
ATCATTATCAACATCATGCACATTCAACATCTGAAAATCAATGTTGCCCTGACAACAGACACTTTAACTAGCAATATCCACACGTTCACTTGACACCATGGCGTCGTTCAAAAACCTTTATGAACAGAGTACGCTCTATAACTGGATTATTGCACGATATAACCATTTTGAATGACTACAATATACCGTGTTTACAGTGCGCAGAGCTATGCTGAGCCTATTTAATTCATTCTCACATAATATGTAATTACATGTAGAGGAA
>NC_051407.1:22485075-22485627 GCF_015228065.2 Penaeus monodon
ACCAAAAAGTAATTATAAATCTAAAGAGAAAAGGCCTAAAGTTCCTGTAAGCACACTGAAATATACTGGAGTTTACAACTTCCAATTGCTGATGATCTCTATCATTATTCAAAGCATTTTTTATCTGAAAACTGTGCACTGTTTTATATATTGTTCAAGTAATACTGGGGTGTTAATACACAAAAAAACCTCCGTGTGGTCTATGAGAGACGCACTCACATACCACCTCATAGTATGCGCGGTCTTACGTGTCCTTCACAACATGAAATATTTAGCCTCACGTAACGAAGTGAAAATGAAAGGCCTACAAGAAACGGATAACGATAATTTGATGAAGTAATCAAGATTTATTTCATCGACGGATCACGGCCGGGGTCACCCAAATATGGAACACGATGTTAACAAGTTACATTTATCAATTAGTCAACACAAAATAAAAGATTCAAGTTTATTAACTTCGGCAGCTGGTCAAACATAAATATAATACAAAGGTATCAACAAAGTCTTTTATACAGAGCCACAGTAGACTATGTGACAGTATTACATACTGTG
>NC_051407.1:22485666-22485895 GCF_015228065.2 Penaeus monodon
TAACATGCAGGCTTAAAATTACGCTGAACCACATTGCATATACGAAATAATTTAAACAATCGTGTATCAATCATTGGGAAAGTCGGTGATCAACAACATCTGGCTGAGGTTGATAAAGATTTTAAGATTATCACGTTAAATTAAATGATTAATCATGGATCATAACTAAAACATACAATAACTATAGTAACCCAAGTTGAGCAAATGAAGGAGGAGGGGAGGGGGGGGG
>NC_051407.1:22485987-22486065 GCF_015228065.2 Penaeus monodon
ACAAGCCATTAGAGGCATCTAGCGCGGGCAAAACGGCGGTGTGGCGTGACCAGGTGAGCTCGCGACCCCACGCCATGG
>NC_051407.1:22486095-22486341 GCF_015228065.2 Penaeus monodon
TCCCAAGTAAACAGTGACATGTGATACTCCTGAATGGAACTGAAAAAAATGAGAAAGAAAAAATCCGGTCGATGGTTTCCGGTGGGCACGAGAACCATGTTTGAACATTTTCATTACTACTGTTATACCAATAAAGGCATTTGCTTTTCTCTCTCTCCCTCTCCTCCTCCCGATTTCTCCCATTCATAAAATCCCAATCACTCAACAACATGTACTCTTTCACAATTACTCACGTACTTGCTTGCC
>NC_051407.1:22486768-22487256 GCF_015228065.2 Penaeus monodon
TTTAAATAAGCTGTAGTTCAACGTTACCGACTAATCTATAAGTTTTAACCCTATGATTCCAATAACTGTGTGATTTGCAGCCAACCATTAAATATAAAAATATAAAGCATTTCCCATTTAAAATTTCTGAATATAAAAAATGATTTTTCTGTCCCTCGATCCACTGTAATGATAGCAGACTGCGGGCAGCACAGAACTAAGTAGCAATATCTGTATAATTCAAAGGCCAATAACTAAAAGAAAAAAAAAATCGTAACATACATGCTGAATCGCTACAGCATAGTGCAGTTGCTGACCCAATACATATGAAGGATCCAGAATTATAAGCATACCAAAACACACCAAGCATGTCCTTCCAGTGACTCGGGGATGAGCATGTACCAGAGATCAACCACAGAGTTCGAGCCTCATTTCGTAGTACGTGCAATTCCGATCGATTTAATAAGAGCCGGGACAACATGAAGGATGAAGTTTCTCGCCATTGTTCA
>NC_051407.1:22487453-22487569 GCF_015228065.2 Penaeus monodon
AAGTTACCTTAATTACTTGGTGTATTTGAACACGCTATGTATACACGAAAGTTAGAATATTAATATGGTTGACCTTTTGATACGGGATAAATTTATCGAGTAAATTAAATCTAGAA
>NC_051407.1:22489119-22490831 GCF_015228065.2 Penaeus monodon
ATCTCGCCCACGATCGCAGCGGCGGCAGCGTTTCACGCCCACGACATTAAGGGTCAGTGACCACAAAAAGCGAGACGAAAAAAATGACACACGCCTAGGAAGATGGTATCGCCGGGACGCGTAATGTATTCGTGATGGAGGATGAGTTAGCACGCTCGGTGTCGCCACGATGGTGTCGTCGCGGGCCCGGATGTGCGGAAGGGGAGGGGAAGGGGAAGAAGGGAGGACGAGGGGGAATAGGGGGAAGATGAGGAAGAGGGGGAAGAGGAGGAATAGGGGGAAGAGGAGGAATAGGGGGAAGAGGAACAGGAAAAAACAGGAGGGAGAGAGAAAAAAAATGTAGTAATAACACAACCACAAAAATAGTTGATAAACAGGCATAAAATTTAAAAAAAGGAGGAAAATCTGCACAGATGTTAAAATAGGAGAAAGATAACGACGACCTTTCTAACGAGCTTCGCACAGCTTACGAGCAACTGTGGGAACCTCCACTGAGAGAGAAATCCGCGTCCGCGTCACCGGCTTATCAACCTATCTCGTAATTTAACGGCTTCACTTCGTTATCCATGAACCGTAACGGCATCCACACGGCATCCTCGTTATGTCGTTCTCGTTCATTGTGTGACTCTATGTTGTTTTTTGGCTCCCTTTGCGTTAAGAGTCTAGCGTGAGATAACGTGAAATGACAATCATTTCGCTGCAAGATGGAATCGTCATGCTTCTTGTGGTGGCCCCGAAAATAACTGCTTCTTACTTAATCCTCTCTTATATAAGCTTAATATCACGACACTTTGCGCTCTGTCAGTAAGGTCGCCCGTTCAGTCACTTAAAGGATAGCAATTCACGTAATATCACTGATCGCAAACCTTATCATCAAAATACCTTTAAATCGGCTTTTATTGTGAGGCGGTTGGAGGTAATGACAGAGAGCTTGTCAACGAGCGTGAGTATTAGCACGGCTTTGAAGGCCTTGAAGAAATGTGACGGAAGCTACGTGGCGGGGAGTTCATAACACGTGTAACTAGGGGGGGGGTCAAAATGACGAAAGCATATGCACCGAGGACAAGAAACTTTTTGATAAAAGGGTGTGAATCTGTCATTAGAAGAGACAATTGTTAATTACTATGTAATGAGGAAGACGAAGTTAATGAACATGAATATAAGCGTAATTATCTTCTTATTTGTGTTTAATTAACTCCCTATTTGTTAGAATAATAATGAACAACCTATAAAAAGAAGAAAGACCAACAATGACAAAGAAAATTTTAATCTTTCATACCCAAATTAATGACCAATCACTCCGCATGATAAAAACGAGAAGAGAAAACAGTGACACAAAAAACAAGGAAAATATCCGCGACATCTACATCTCCGCTTCGTTCATCAATATTTTTTTATCATAATTATTCCAAAACGAACGTTCAGCTTGTAACGAGTTGTTTCGCTGGACTGCTGCCCCCAAAAAGGCCAGATAAATAAATAAAGAACAAATAAAATATAAGAAATAATCGAACAATAAAAAGAGATAGAATAAACAAAAACACTAAAACAGAAGCAGAAAGTCTCGACAAAGCAAGGCGGTGATGCTGCTTCGCCGGTTTCACTCTTGCCCGGAGACGATGATTATACGCCCACTGTCTGCCTTCGCGACCTCGGGATCTGCGTCCGTGTGGCGAGGAAATTTTGTTTAAGGGTACTCGTTGCGTGAGAGT
>NC_051407.1:22491110-22493248 GCF_015228065.2 Penaeus monodon
TTTAACAACCTCAGTATTTTGTCACGCAAGGAACAAAGCAGCTGATCATGTTCACAAAAACAAACGCGCACTGAAAGCGTGCGAATATGAAGGCGACACCATTTCCCGGCCTTGGCTTGATCTGTCGCTGATTAGGGCGAGATGTGAATTAAGGAGACGTTGCCTCCCCGACCAACGACACACTAAGCGCCGTAATTGCATGTGGCGGTGACGAGCGGTGAAAGTGGCTGGCTCCTCGACAGTACCTCTGGGGGATTCATGGCAACATCACTCTCTACACTTTAAGATGTTTTACCCGGGCCTCTGTTTTTGTTTGTTGTCGACTGTTGTGCCTAACTTGACAGTTTACTATTCTGTTTACATGCCTATTACCTGTTCTTACATGGCCGTAAAGGCGATATCTAATCAGCGCCAGAGTCTTCTTGTGGATTTGAAATACCCAGAGACTACACGATAATGGACTTTCTTACCTTTATTCTGGGATGACAGTAGCTGGTCGGCGTCATGACACTCGGGCTCAGCCTGGCAGTCGTCCGCGCTGTTGGTATCGAAGTCCTCCTCGGGCAAGCACAGAGGAGGGCATTCCGGTGGGAAATCTTTGGTATGCTTTTCGGGCGTCGACGCGGGACTAGGAACCGTGCCGACCGTTTTTGTCCTGAAGTCCTCGCCCTCGTCCTCGGAGGAGGAGTCGATATGAGGGATGGAGTCGAATATGCTTTTCATGGACGACGTGGACCGTTGTGTGCTGCTCCCTCCCGGGTCATCCTTGAGGCACGAAGGACTTCCTTGACAGCAAGAGCAGGAGTCGCCCAGGGCGTGTTTGCCCTCGCACTCATGGTTGGAGCCTTGATCTCCGCTCGGTTCCTGCGGCTTCTCCAAGGTGCCCTCCTGCTGGTAGATCAGCGTCTCCTCCGACACTGATCGCTGCAAACACTGGCGCTTTTGACTTTCTTCCTCGGAGGACTCCCCCACGACGCTGGTATTCAGCACGACGCTTATGGCGTCCTCCTCACTGGACTCGAAACTTCGGGAAGTCGTGGACAAAATGGACTCGCGAGAGGCCCAGGCGCTGGACTTGACGAAAGAGACGATTTTGGCACATTCGGGGTTTGACATCTCTCTCATCAATGCTATTTCGCGCTCGAGCGATATCTTTCCCTTCACATCTTTGGCTATTATTTCACTTCTGCGCTTCCTGTTCTTGGTGTCTCTGACTCCGCAACCGCAAGAGCCTGGCGGGTCGGCCTCGAGGGCAAGTGATGCCCGTCGCTGCCGCAGGAATGACTTGTAACTGCGCGGCTCGACCTGCGGCGGGTCGGGGGTGGAGAAGGACCTCATCAGCGCCTTGTGCACGGCGGGGAGGGTGGCACTCCCAAGCAGCATGGCACTCGATCCGTTGGCCGCGTCCCGCCTTCTGTGGCCCATCAGCTTGGACCGGAGGTAGCGGTACTCCTGCTCCTTCCACTCCACCGTCTGGCAAGCGCCAAATGCCTCGTTAACATCGTCCAAGTGCCCTGCGGCGTCCCGCACGGACAGGTCGGCATCCTTCGCCTCAGAGTCCGCCGACGATGACCTCCAGTCCGGAGACCTGCTCTTTTGATCCTCCAGAACATTCTTTACTTTCTTGAGGATGCGACTCAAGTCCGCTGGCGTCCCTCGCGACCCCTGCGTGTTAGTGGTCATGCTGCTTGCCTTTGCTGCCGATTCGCCCTCGTTCTCTCGCCGGCACTGCTTGAAGACCCACAACCTTCACATCACTTGCTGCACAGGATTCTGGAGCTCCTGTTTTACACCCGGTCTATGACGCGCATGATCGTGTCATGGAACTGCATGGCGCTTCCTGCCCCTGGGATGAATACCATGCACGCGTCAGGCGCCAAGAACCGGTCATTAATGCAACCCGTCCATCATCTGCAACAGAAGAAAAATATATATTTATTAGTGGTCTGTTTGCTAAGACCCGCATGACTGATAATGAAACAGTAGGTAACAGCAAGTAACTGCGGCGTCATTACGAGTGAGAGACCGCAATTACCTGCATGACTAACTAACATTTGCTCCGAAACTGTAGACTGTATGTCATCTCTGCCACACCTATCGATACATTGTACGACCTTGAATTTAGTTGTGGAATTTTC
>NC_051407.1:22493290-22493787 GCF_015228065.2 Penaeus monodon
AAAAATACAATGTAATCCACCACAAAGCAAACTCACACGATAGACAACGCGGCAACACGCATATCATCAATACATCGACAGAGCAAAACTTTCAAAGGCCACTGCCTATACTTCGCCATGTCAGACACCGATCCGTTCATCTTAAAAAAAAGCAATCTACACGCTAACAAGTGATCCTTCCCTGTCTCATCTTAAGACCTGCTTCTCGACGCCTTGTGGCCGCGGCAGCGAGGACAAAAAGCGACTTCTCAGGCAGCCATTATTGCAACTACCTGCGGCGTCAACTTCCTGCCCGCACCGCACCCTCAAGCCTCACATAAGGCGCTGACGGAGGAAGAGTCTTGAGCCGTGAACTGACAATGTTGCAATTATGCAAAACTGCAAACGGACTGCGAAGAAAATATGCATGCTACTTACAGTTAAGTGAGCGCATTAGTAACTCTCTTCATCTTTCATGAGTATGTAAACACATACAGAAGCATGCACGCAAACACAAG
>NC_051407.1:22494706-22494919 GCF_015228065.2 Penaeus monodon
CGCATTCAACATCCCTCCGTTATGCTTCTCAGTTAGGAGCGGAAACGAGTGAGGGGCATCATTACGAGGGCATTAAAGGGCATTACATGGCAGCGATGTGACCCTGGCTCCGGGGTAACGGACCATGGACCCCACCACCCCTCCCCATCCCCTTCCTCTTGCGCCGAGGCAACAGGTATGCGTTTTTATTCAGGCAAGACACGATGTCATTTC
>NC_051407.1:22494950-22495521 GCF_015228065.2 Penaeus monodon
CAGATCGTGAAACAAATCCTCAATAAGAATTAACAAGAACGAAAACAAAATAAATATATGTATTTTTTTTTGAGAGAGAACAAAAACAAAAACAATAATAATCCCGCATATCGTGAAGCAAATCGTCAATACAAAAAAAAAAATCCAATTTTCTTTTCATAAAGAGATTTATTATGACCCAGAAGCTCTAGTGTTGCAAGCCATTGGTGTGAGAGGTCTCCCCACCACACGCCTTCATTTCCCTTCCCTCGGAGCGTCCGTGACCTGTGGCAGGTTTCCCCTCCTGCTCGGATGCTGCTCCTTTCATCTCACTCAGGTTACGTAGGATGCCACTGCAGGATGAGCAGGATACCGCATCCCATCAGTTTGTCTTTACTCGGACGACGTGCATATGTATTTGCAAGGTCATTGATACACAAATACAGACACTCATATTAGGAAATATCTGCCTATTACCGTCATAAATAGTCGCCTGTGTGCAATCCATGAATACACAGATTATATGACCAGGTTTTTAATTTGATAACAAAGAAAAGAAACTTTATTTCATATATATCATAAACATACACCT
>NC_051407.1:22495900-22496362 GCF_015228065.2 Penaeus monodon
TCATTTTGCCATTTCTTATTCGGATTTCGTCACGTCGAGTCCAGAGGGTTAATCGTCTCAGTTGCATCATCACGATCGATTGGCTAAGAATTTCGCGCGATAGGTTTAGCGATTCACGTTATTCCCTCCCTTCGCACCGCCAATAGTAACGTTTCACTGTTTCATTCACGAGAAATGATGCTTTGAGTTTCACATGTGAGATGGCATTGCAGGGTGACATTATCTACCAACAAGCTCTGAAATAAGATTAATCGTAAGCGTAAGGAGAAAGGTAGCTTGATTAAGTAGGACTTTGATCACTGACAATGCAATCCTGATTAGGGTCTATATAACATCTCGAAGCCGTCTTCAAGTGGTGACGCAGCAGGATTTCGCGACTTTCATCCGCTGAAGCACGTGGAATTCGCACTGAGATTTAGTGAAGCACGTGGAGTTCGGAGCAAGATTTAGTGGTCCATGTTT
>NC_051407.1:22496662-22496847 GCF_015228065.2 Penaeus monodon
TTCTTTGAATGGAATCCTTTATTTGGGACCACCGAGGGGGCGAAGGTCAGATCACGCAGTTACAACTTCACGACGTAAATTATGCTGTGCTTTACGAACTCGTTTTGACAAGTAATGTCGCAGCGGGACACTAACATTGCAAAATAAAGCAATAAAGGTTGCCTCAAGTCGTTTCTAACAGCTTT
>NC_051407.1:22496886-22497706 GCF_015228065.2 Penaeus monodon
CTATTCCATATGTCCGTGTTTGTGACTGAAAATGTAATACAAGTCAGTTTGTCCATTACTTTTGTTTATTTCGTCTAAAATAATCTTGAAAACCTACAATCAGTCGTGGCTGGATATAATTCACACCATAAAAACTCGTCTGAATATCTTCATAATAACACTCGTAAGAAGTTGATCTCTACACGATCTCCTTCGCTGACTCGCTCTTTCTGGTCGCTCTTGCTTCTTATCTCATTTTTATAATCACTCCTAATTTCCAAAATTTATAATAAGCAACATAACATAAGAAGCGTAAGTGGATTATTGTAAGATAGTAGAATAAAAAAAAAATGATTCGATAAACGTGATACATGAAAATTGCAGATCGTACTTAAAAATAATACCATTGTCATAGTCCAGTTAATAACAAAAAGTCATGTCTCAAAACATAAACAAAACTTATCAATATAACAACCATACGTCCATACACAACATTTACTCTCTTAAAGTAGATTCAACCAAATTCCACATAAAACGCAAAGACAAAAAATACACCCCCGTTCTGCCGACACATCACAAAACCTGATTATCAGAACACAGCACATTCCCTGCATGGGTGACGTGGGGAGGCAGCACCACCGTCGGCGATCTGTGCCTGACACCTGCTTCCGCTCCCGAGTGTCCTGCCTTATGCCAAGTCCAGCAGGGAGGTGTTCCCGCTGTCGCTGCCTGCTGGTCCTGCTCCGTCTTGACACTCTTTGCCAAGCGCCATGAGAGGTTGGGTGTGTGTGCGTAGGTATGGGTAAGGGAAAGCATGGTAGGTATGGTAAGAAGACCAGCA
>NC_051407.1:22498429-22500491 GCF_015228065.2 Penaeus monodon
TCTTAAAATCATCGTCATATACCGCGTTGAATGTTGTAGACGTCACACAAATTTCATCTGCAATGTTGATGCAAGACGTAAAGGCAAGATTCCGATCCATTGCAGAACCGTCAACATGCCAATAAGATCGCTGATCAGACCACTTTCCTTTCCCCGGCACGCAGATTCTCCTAACCTTTTTACGCCAGTACGCAGAAACGCTTCATATTTGGTCATGGTATATGTACCCAGTTTTCTTTACACACAAAAAGAAGAAAAAATAAATGTCATACCGGTACTTTCCATACTTGAATACAAGCGTTTTTATCATCTTTTAAATAAGGCAAAAGGTACATTCGATTCACGTGCTCATACAACCGCGAGAGGCACCCCATTCATACAACGGTTGCCTTTTGGTAGCACACATAAAAAGGCGTCCCTTACTACTAAGCGACAGATGGGAGCCTTGGCCAATGAATAAACAAAGAAATATACGATTACTTCATTCCATAAGCCGTCTTGAAGAAGTTCTGGAGGAGGAGGAGGTCGCAGGTATCTGGCGGAGACATTACCACACAATACCACTTGGCTGCTCGCGTGGAAGGCGCCGATACAAGGTGACGTTGGCACTCCTTATGCACGTCAGTTCGGCCGTGTGGCACACTCCTATTGTCCATGGTGGGGATCGATATTTAAGCTAACTTCAGTATCAAGGGGCTTATTGTTCACCAAGAATTTAGAGAATGAAATATCAATGACTTCACACTGGAGTTCCTTAGTGTACATTTGTCTGATATACGCAAGGTAAATCCTCTTACCCGTGCCAAATAAATGAACTTTACAAAAAAATTAGTAGACTGCATGATTTCCATGATTTTGCATAATACTATAACCTGCAACCCTTTAATCAAAATAATATTAAACTCTCCAAACCTTTAATCAAAATGGAACAGTAAAAGCGGCTTGCAAAAAGAAGAGCTCTGGTGTGCCCCCTTTTAACCGCACTCACTCGAGGTTGTGTCATGGAAGAGCCATTCGGAGCATCTTGGGTCGCCTCTCACCCACATTCTTAACATTGAGTGACGAGCCGAAGAGGATTTAATTCTAGTCGACTTTATTCCATATTTCATATCACCTTACTGCATCTTTGATTTATTTTTCTTGATTTCCATAAATTTAAATGAAATGTCAATAATCAACGCTACAGATGAGAGGGTGATGACTAAGTTTCTGCTGGGTATGATGTACTTACGAATATAGACCCAAGCAATTCAGAAATAGACAAACAAATACACCTTTTTCGGAGGGCCTGGTCATTTTTTTCCATGTTATTTACCACTTGCCGCCATGAACTCGGTGCAGCTGTACGTGTCTACTCTTAATCATGGGAGTACATCTTGCAATGTTCTCTTTCTCTCCCTTCCACCGTTCCCTCCCAAGGTCGATGTCATGCAATGCCTAGTTACACACTCATTATTTCCCGCCTCTTAATACGTTCCTGTCACGTGACACAATCATATCAATGTGACAAAAAGACGCAAAACCTCATTGGATTTCTTCTGCAGAAACGGATGGACGATTTCTTTAAGGGGGGCCACTCGCTCCACCACCGATAATCAATAGTCAGGCACGGTCATGCGGGCCATGCGTGTCTACAAGAGGTGTCCTGCAAGGGCACCATGCAAGTGGGAGGGCCGCTGCACCAGGCACGTCACGCCACTGTTGTCATGACTAGCTGGCAGAGCTGGTGGTGGTAATGCTGCCATCTAAAACGGTTGTAAAACAGTTACCAGATCCAGTTCCTTCGTGGTCCTTGTTGCCTCACGGCCGCCCCCCCCCTCCACTCTCCTCACAACAATTCGCTCTTATGGCTTGTAGTTAATTAATTACAGGCTACTCTGACATCGTGATCATAAAAGTAATTGCTTTTATAAGAACTCCAAAAGACACGAAGGATGACTGCTCGGGGATAATAAAACAGGTTGAGGTGTTCTTTCCATCAATCTTCTCGAGTCAATTAGAACATCTACCACTGCTATCTACATCTAACACTGCCACGCACATGGAAATGCTAATGGTCCTC
>NC_051407.1:22500674-22501371 GCF_015228065.2 Penaeus monodon
GTACATGCCCCTGTTACAGCAAGGCAACCCTGATATAAGTCCGACCTTTATTTACAGGGTCGCACATCGCGCACCATAATAAGATGGCATCACCCTCTCCCCAAGCTCTCTGTTGCTACCCTTCATACGTACCACCCTTGACGCCCACTTTTCTCACCTGATTCATTACTTACAAAATTGTGTAACCTGAAAATCGGGGTCATGAGCTAAATCAGATATTATCGCAATTTGTCAATAAACATACCTTACAGCGATACTCGTTGCTTGTGCGTGACCTACATACAAGTCGTTGGTACGCCCTCTCTCCCCTATTATTCTCATTTTCCTATTTTCTTTCCTTTTCCACGTCATATTTCTTCCTTTTTCTCAAGTCCTTTTCCTATTTTTCTCTTCTCTATTCTCTTCCCTGCTCGTCCTCCCCCTTCTTCCACTTCTCTTTCTTCGTCTTCGTTTTCTTCTCTATTCAATCTCTCCTACACCAGACCTTCCTCCTACCTCTTTTTTACGTTTTATCTCCTCTTCCCAGTTTGACCTCATTTTAATCTGTACTTTCCCTATTTATACTTCAAAGGGCATAATTGAGAATGAATAAATATACAAATCAAGAGGTAAATCATTCATTCACCGTTATATCTTTACTACAGTACACTTGCACAATGAATTCTGTTCGTTAATGAACACTTTCAGTTATGAGAGC
>NC_051407.1:22501651-22501821 GCF_015228065.2 Penaeus monodon
TCGCTATCAAAGAACCGGAAAACGAGCATCATCAACGTATTTACGCTTTCTTCCGCTTTTTATCTCGCGTCTTTTTATCACACGCGCCACCGTTGCACACGCACAATGCCGAGGTTGTTAGGCGGATTTCGGGAGGAAACAACTCATCAAAACCCTTGATTCCTCTGCAA
>NC_051407.1:22501891-22502967 GCF_015228065.2 Penaeus monodon
CCAAAATTTTCACATCCACCAAGTCATATCTTTTCAATGATAAAACATCTCTAAAGTAATGCCTCAACCCACTTCGGATTTTCTTCGCCCACTTTGTTCTGCACACTGGCCCACTCCCCTTCCCTACTATCCCTAATACATCGTCCTCATTAACCATATCAATATAGGTTCACCCCCCCCCCACACACACACCCATTGCAATGTCAGCTGTAAATGCAATCAGACTTTAATTTTTCTAATTAATGTTGATTTTCAGTACCATTATCATCATCGTCTTCCCTGAAAAGAGAACATCGTAAGTGCCCAAGCGATGTGCCACTTTTATTAAGGCACATTAGGCTCTACTGTACTTTCATTATACTCTGCATATGTTACCTTACAGGCATGTGAGATACAAGACTACAAATCTGCCCGTAAAAGACCCCTTTCCACACTATATCTAGCGTGCGCTCCCAGCTTCCACGCAGTCCAGAGAGGCAAACCCACACCAGAAAGGACTCGTGAGTCTCACTTTATGTTAGTGTCTCGTAAACTGTCGTAACTGTGCGTTTGGTGCCTCACACCTGCCCTTTCTTGACCCTTTTCTTCATTTTGCCTGTCCGTGTTAGGTTATTCGCAAGTCTGTTCAAATATTCACTGTCTGGTACTTCTTTTTCTTCTCAGTCGCTGCGACATACGTAATAGAAATTCCGTAATAACGACACAAGCGAAAGTCGAAAGGAAGATAATGATGATGGTTACAATGATGAAATTAACTATGATTTTTGTTATGATAAGGATGATAACGCAAAATCATGAAAACAAGAGCGAGCATCTAGTCAAGATTGATGCGATGAAATAAGCGTGCCCAGATGCGGAGGCACTGTCATCAGCAGGTCTCTGCGCTTCAAACGGGGGCAATTAGGAACAGAGAAAGCGAAAGAGGGGAGGGGGAGGGGGGAGACAGTCTCGATGGATGGGGGGAGCACCAAGGGAGAGAGGGAGGTGGAGTGAGAGCATACGTGGTGGTGGCCGAGAAAGAGGGGGTTGGGAAAGCATGAGGAAAGGGGTGGGAAAGGGGAAGACAGGAAGAGAAA
>NC_051407.1:22503209-22503275 GCF_015228065.2 Penaeus monodon
CCGAAGCGAAGGAAAGCGTGAATTAGATTCTACTCTTAGCTCCTCTGATCTAAACTACCCCTCTAT
>NC_051407.1:22503315-22503823 GCF_015228065.2 Penaeus monodon
GATTCCCGTGGGGGGATGAGTACGGGGGGGGTGAGATGGGGAGAAAATAACTGACCGTGTTTTTGCACAGTTTCCATCTCCACAACCGCGGCAAGAAAGTAACATACGATCGCCGTGCAAGAGGCATACACGGAACACGGAAACTTCGCCCTTACGGACGCGTAATCAAACCGAGTCGACACGTAAATAAGCTTTGTTGTATTTTTTCCCCTGCTGTTTTTGTTTTTTTGCGCCATGTCGTGTGAAAGAACAACTGTTTCTTTGTTACACCCGTTCACAATATAACGATAAACTGGTTTATCACATGGCGTCTACATCGCCGCGAGCTCTGCGCCACCTGCGGAGCTGCACACTAAATGCTAAGCGCTGTGACACATACGAGATGCTCTCCCGCGATAATATGGATAATATGAAAGCATGTGAGAGCATATGAAGGCGAATGCCCCCGGGTGCCTCAAGGTGCCACTGGCCGGGCGGCCCGAGAGTGCAAGTGTCGGACCCGGGGCTC
>NC_051407.1:22503980-22504072 GCF_015228065.2 Penaeus monodon
TGGTTTGCAGTGCTTGTAAGTGACTACAGAGACGTGAATACGTTTATTTGTTTCTACAAATGTAATGTCAAAAATCGTAATCTTTATGCACA
>NC_051407.1:22504490-22504562 GCF_015228065.2 Penaeus monodon
GTATTCTTGTGCATAACGATTACGATTTTTGACATTACATTTGTATAAACAAATAAAAAAATCCATGTATAA
>NC_051407.1:22504628-22504701 GCF_015228065.2 Penaeus monodon
ATGCCTCGGGCAGTGCTTCAACTTGCACTCCCAGGAAAGGAGGAGACTGGAGAGGCTGGTATCAGGAAGCTAC
>NC_051407.1:22504732-22505508 GCF_015228065.2 Penaeus monodon
GGTTAATGGGTGATCATAGGGTGGGTGGGGACAATTTCTCGGGGAAATGTGTAGTGCATGATATCACAACATACGCAGAGAAAAATTGGGTGTATCACTATACTGACTAACCCTACCTCGGCATATAACTTAGTGGGTTTCTGAGGAGTATGATTAATGATAATGGGAGAAACAAATCTAATTAGGCCTATTTGGATGGCTCTTATAGTCACTTAAATGATATATCAAGAACATAATACACTCCAGTCTGAAAATAACACGGTTTGGGATATATTTTAAAACTGACTTATATCCTAGAAAATACTCAGCATTATAAATTTAACTACGCACTGTTTGCAGAGGAATACTATAATAATACAATGTAGAGCACAGAAAGCCCATGCCGCAAAAAATGAAAATACACTGCGACAATAATGGCACACTACAGAGCATGAAAGGTCGAAAAAAAATTGCATAATACAAAGAAAAAAGAATTAAAGAATAAAAAAACACATCTTTAAAACCATGTAAAATCCATATAAAGACTCGAGGACCATAGTACCAACGACAAAGGCATGCGTGACAGGAGTTGAGTGTCTCGACCGCGACCCGTTTCCCACTGGCATGCGAGCAGCTGTACAACCACCTCGCATGTGACTTTGACCTGGGCACTCGTGCACACTCGCTTAACCTTGACACCAGCGCCACACAATGCGCACTTGCCCCCTTGCCTACAGGGCCCAGGCGGGGCTGAGCGTAAGGTGGAGGTAGAGGTAGATGAGGAAAATCAGAAGATG
>NC_051407.1:22505722-22505799 GCF_015228065.2 Penaeus monodon
CGTCCTCAATTAAAATGTGTTGCGATATAAATAACCAGCTCTCTGTCCCACTCCTTCACCCATCGCCACCTCCTCCC
>NC_051407.1:22506227-22506839 GCF_015228065.2 Penaeus monodon
CGCGCGCGTGTGCACGTACATAATACAAGCATTCTTGTCAATTTACGTGTGTAAGTACATAATACATGTTCATGCCGTTTACAATTATGCCAGTAAGTCTGCATCTAGAACCGGGCGTAAGTAGAATAACGAAAAAGCGGCATACGTACCATCATCCTGCCACATGACAGGAGGAGATGAAATGCAAGCCCATCATTATCCCGAGCTACAATAGGGGTTAAGAAAGTGTAAGCCAACAACTGAGCAGACAAGACGAGAAAACGCCAATTCTTTTTTTTTATTTCTATTTGCGAGTGTCAAGGTGAGACAACCGAGTGCGGCTGCACTTCTACTGTTCTCCCTCTTTATATAATTTTACTTTACTGTGCTCTGTTGCTTCTTTTTTTTTCTTTGCATCTTTCATATTTATCTTGATTAGAGTTATTTTCTATCAATATAAAGATTTCTTTTCTGATTCCACTGTCTTATCTTATTTTTTCTAACGAGCTTTCCTTCTCTCCCCTAATCTTCCCTTCCCCCTTCTCCCCTCCTCTCTTTTGCATTCTTCACCTCTTACACTTCCCTTCCTCACTCTCTCCTTACTTACACCCTTCCTTCTCGCTCTCCTCTTAA
>NC_051407.1:22507060-22507215 GCF_015228065.2 Penaeus monodon
GCAGTGATGTTGCAACAGTTAATAAGGAAAGTGACGAGTCTGAAAATTAGAACTCGGAAAGGAGAAATCTCATAAATACGGCGCAAATGACAGCAGCGAGAATCATTATACTACCTTGAATGAGAAAGGAAGTGTAAAAAAAGGGAAGAAAACTA
>NC_051407.1:22507412-22509270 GCF_015228065.2 Penaeus monodon
TGGGGGGGGCTGAGTGTGTGGACTCACTTCACAGTATAACACACACCTGGAGGATTGGATATCACCAGAAACTAAAATCTTCAAAATATTTTTTTCTTCCAACACTTGTAATTCCATATACAGTATAATGAAAACAGACACGAACATAGCTCATTTTTCCTAGGTAACAACCGTATGTAACGCAAAGCAAAACCCTACACAGTTAATCAGAGTGGCACGTAGGTATTATTATTAAATTTCACAAATTAATTAAAGCATTTGTTTTAACTTCTGATAACAACCACCTAAAGAAAGGCACAAAGACCGATAAAGCAGACTTAAGAACTCCACGTGTGCGGAAGACCCTGGGGTCACGCGGGATGAAAGCAGGCGAGCGGCCAGGGCGGGGCAGTGGGGAGGGGGGGGGGCTACGGACACTGGGGTTTCGACGACGTGGGTTGGGGTGGGTCAGCTGGTGAAGGTCTGGTTAAAGGGGGTTGATACAGGATGAGGTGGCGGTTGGGAGGGTTAGGTTGGGCTAGGTTGAGTTGATGTGAGGTGATTTTGAGATGGATGGGGTGGAGGAAGGTGGAGATAGGGTGGGTGTGTTTTGGTTGGGGTGAGTTGGGGTGGGGTGGTGTGTTAGGGTGTAGTGACTTGGTCTGGGATGGGGTTGGGCGTGGGGAATTCGTTTGGCTTGGGAAGATGTGAGGTGGAGCGATGCGGCTGAGGTTGGGAGTAGGGCTGGGGTGGGTGGGCTAGAATGAGAGCAAGGAGGCCCCGCTGGACACTAGCCACGGCCGCGTGTACGACCAGACACAGACAAATCGGGAAACTTTCTTTCGCTGAAGTGAGAGGAAAGTAAAAAGAAAAAATGAGAGGTCCGTCTGGCCTGCCGACATATAAGGGCGAGTAATATTAAACGTCAGAACGCTAAGAACAAACGATCAAGTCCCGAACATGACTCCCCAAACGTTACGGCAAGATGAGGGCCGCAAACATCGTGCGAGCAGCGTAAGAGTTCCTGGTTATCTAGTTTCATTACCACGTCGCTCAAAAGTAAACAGCGTCGTAAATCTTGCAGTGAAGAGGATCTGGCGAGTCCCGAGTCGTGGCGATTCAGGACTTGGGTCTGCAACACGTCAGAGCTCAGCATAAATAAACAGTCCTGCATCATAATTCTGTTCAGCATAAATAAACAGTTCATCGTATAAAACCTGCTCTGGGATTACCGTGAGTTTTAGCTGTTTACACTTCCAGAATGGTCCGTCAGGTACTGAGGTCGATTTGGCTAGGCTAGGTGTGTTTCCTTTGCACGCAGAACGACAGCGAATGACTGAGAATAAATACATTCCTCACCTACAGTGTGAAACGAGGGGGTGGGCGTGTGGGCGTGAGTATGCGCACGTGTCCGGGCGCGCGCCGTGTGTAGGTTATGGTCGCTTAGTATTCAGACGACGGAGATCACCGCCTTGACTTTCTGTCGACGAACCTGTTTCCTCTCGCCTCGTGGCACCGCATCTGTACTTTCTTGTCAAGCCAGGCGCGCCATAACCACCGCATTCCAAGCAGTCAAGGTCTCACCACCGACTAAAATCACCGCCTTAATTTGTCCCACTAATGTCACGCCGGCGCTTGGGCGGCAGCCGGCAGCAACTTACAACTTACGGAAAAAGACGTAATGATGATCTGATCATCTGGTGAGTTACTCGCGCCTGCATCACTCTCGCCACCTGAGGCTGAGCAGAACACCTGTGCTTGATAATGTGTGCAGGTGAGGGCCAGGAAAGCGGACCTTAATTTTTCCTTCTCAGCGTATATATGTATCCACAGCTCCTGTGCAGATCACTCACCCACTCGTATCCACCCATTTATTTTG
>NC_051407.1:22510505-22511182 GCF_015228065.2 Penaeus monodon
TGTCTCTTCTAACTCTTCGCTTTCTTCTCCTTCAATCCATATCTCTCCTCCCCTCTCTTTCAACTTCTCTTTAGTTCCCTTAGCTCCACCTACGAGTCACATTCACTCCTCACCCTTAAACATCACAAAAAACGAAAATTCTTGCTGCTACGCACAACAAAATACACTCAAGCAGACTCCCCTTGCCTTCAGTCCACATCCATAACAAAAATGAGAATGATAGTAATAAATATATTTGAAAAAAAAAGGGTTTCCGCCATGTGTAATCACGGCATCCTGACCCGCGCCCTTCCTCTTCCTAGTGTACATGAAATTACGATTGTCTGGGCGGCCTCGGCAAGGGGTGGGGGTGCTGGTGGATGGGGAAGGGGAGGGGCTGATGGGGAAGGGGAGGGGCTGATGGGGAAGGGGAGGGGCTGATGGGGAAGGGGAGGGGCTGATGGGGAAGGGGAGGGGCTGATGGGGAAGGGGAGGGGCTGATGGGGAAGGGGAGGGGCTGATGGGGAGGAGGAGGGTGAGCTAGATGGGGGAGGGGGAGATGGATGGACGTGGATGGGGGAAGAACAGGGAGGGATGAGGAGGAGGAGGGAAAGGTGAGTGGGGGAGGGGGTGAGATGGAGGAGGATTTTAATGGGAAAAAGAAGCCAAGGAAGTGTGAATCAAAGAAAGGAAAGGTG
>NC_051407.1:22511223-22511597 GCF_015228065.2 Penaeus monodon
TGTGTGCGTAAAGGGGCGTGAACGGGGATATAGGGATGGGGGTGAATGAAGGAGGGGAGGGATAGATGAGGAAGAAGCGAGGTAACTTCAGGTCGCGCTTACTGAGGCTTCGCTCTGGGAGTACGGGTTGTTGTTTGTGGATGGTGGCGGCCAGATAAGAACAGGGTCGATAGGCAATGATGGGTTGCATAAGACAAAGGTGTAAGAGAGTGGAAGGAAGAGGGGAAGGTGTGGGTTAAGGGCTCACCTCATGAGAAGACCACACTTGAACCACATATCGTATTACCGGGCCGATCATAAATCTAAAGACGGCAATAAGCGTACAATAGACTTAATCAAAATCAGAGAGAATAACACACACCTCGGTCTTTCAA
>NC_051407.1:22511891-22511996 GCF_015228065.2 Penaeus monodon
AAACTCTTACTTGTCTGAAGTAGCTGGAAATAACTCAGCTGTCCTGTGCAGTAGACAGGGGCATTACACTTACGGAACTATTTTTACATGTTCTCCTCGTGAAGC
>NC_051407.1:22512189-22512367 GCF_015228065.2 Penaeus monodon
AGGAAAAAATGGGGAGGAGCTGCAGGAAAAGGAAGGGGAAATGAAAGGAGAAATAAGATAGAAATGACTTAGTTACACACCTACATGTGCAAGGAAATCAATACTTGCTCTTTATTCTCGGACTGGGACGGATAAGTACAAGTGCGTGGAGCCGATTGACGCATGAGCTCTACTGCAA
>NC_051407.1:22512418-22513289 GCF_015228065.2 Penaeus monodon
ATTATACAATCTAGTGGAATATTTTATGGGTTATGTAAATAAATACATTAGAAGAAATAATCAGTAACGCAAAAAATCGACATTACATCCACAAAACTTGTAAACACACAAACCACAAACAAGTACACGATACAATCAGAAAAATCAACACCATTCCCTGGCCTTCGTTAGCCGCACGTCTGAGTACGGACACCCAAGTAGAACTCATTACAGGGTGCCATGTCACAATATCCGGTGGGTCACCTGGCCGTGATTATGACTCAGCTCTATTACGAACATGCAATTAAATGCTAGGCAGGTTAGTGTGCATGGTGGGTAACGGCCCACAAGGTTATCCTCTCCACCCCTCCGCCTCCGCCATCCTGTGCCTGCCGCTGGCTCTCGGCAACAGGTGCTCGAGCGCTGCTTATACGGAAAGCTGTGATTCAATCCTGTGATTTTCTTTATAACGATTTTTTTTATTGCAATGAAAGTATTCTAGCAAACACAAGCATTATTGTGGTACTGTATTTCTACACTATAATTGACGTTAGCGGATACGAGTCAACTCAACTGACGAACCTGTACAGCTTAATGCAAGGCCGTGAGATCGGTGGAGGAGATACATGCCTACATAGGCTTTATAAACACGGAAGAAGTCGGGGAATTATTCCAAGCGAAAATGTCACCGTTGTGCAACATCTAGACACTAGACACTGCAGGTCCGACTTGGTTAAGTCATTGCAAAACAGAAGTGCAAGGGGTCACGTACAGCAACTGCAGGAAATGAGTTCAACCATATCATTAGTACAAGACCAAGATACTCATTACAGGTGTCTGGCTGACAGGTATGCAGTGGAAACCATTGCCAATGCTATACATCATAATCAAA
>NC_051407.1:22513757-22513950 GCF_015228065.2 Penaeus monodon
AAATGCAGCTTGTTAGAAGGAAAGTTGGTTTCCAAAAGAAATTCATAAAAGCAGCCCCCTAATTATCACTACGAGAAAAGAGCAAATAAGACTTCAAAAACATTTTATTGGGTGAAAGTGTATGACTTCCTGCACACCGCTAATGGAGGGATATTCCGTACATAGATCATAGACACATTCACATTCATGCTAA
>NC_051407.1:22514865-22515036 GCF_015228065.2 Penaeus monodon
TAAAAACAAAAAGAACAACAACAAAACCTTCGCACGATGTAACCAGCTCAGAAAATAATGAGCCGAAAAGCGCCTTCCAGCCAAAGGCAAACAAGACAATCTTCCTCCCTTGCATTACGGCGTCCGGGATGGCAGTATGTACGCCTCGGTGAGCAATTTCGGGGTAGAGAG
>NC_051407.1:22515351-22517413 GCF_015228065.2 Penaeus monodon
TGTGCACACTGCTCCTTGGGTGTCGACCTCCATCAATAACATGCACACGTCCCACTGACTCTGCAATGCAGTCCCACTCTCGCTGCTCGAACCGTTCTAACAAGTCATGTTACTCGAACGATTCCCGGGCCATCTTTGTCGCCTGAACCATCCTGGCGTCGTACCCGTTGCTTTAAAGTCGTTGTCTGAACGATCCCCTAAATATATATGTTGTCTGAACTATCCTTGCTTGAATTTTTCCTGGGGATATATAGTATCTGTCTCATGTTCATTTCTCTATTTTTTTATATATTGTCTCCTATTACGAGGATCCCAGTTTCACTTTTCCTGTTCCGGCCGGCGAATTTCCGAGAAGAAAACATTCCCTCCGCCCTGGAAACTAACCAAAGCCAGGCTCCCAGCAATCTCCAGAGAGCGGAAAAACATCACAAATCGCCTTTCTTGCAAGCGCTAATGCCCGGGCTGGTGAAGTGGTCCGCCAAGAGAGCAAGAACATTGCCTTGTAAGGATCAACTTGAGGAAAAAAAGTTAATTGCACCAATCCAGGATCCTCACCCGAGTAATAGCCAATACCCATTTACCGCATCAAACCGAGGCGGGTAATTCAATTCGAAGGCTTGTCTTGTAAACAGAAAATGCAACGACGACGACGCAACTGCTGGCGATTACGCAACTGTAATCCGGTCCACTGCGAAAATGCTTACGAGTGATATGCGACGAAAAATGTGAGTCTCTGGATGAAAATTGTCTCCTCGAGACTTTTTTGTGTTTTGTAAGAAGACTCGTATTAACCGATCATATATGACACGAAAGAAATGTACTTCCAATTCAACATAACTTCAAAGACAGACTTAAAAGACGCTCTTTTTGCTAGTAAAACATAATTTTCAATGTACAATGCTTAAAAGTGACGGAACCACAAAGGCAGAAATTGCAAAACTTGTATTAAAAAAGAAATGGCAGTATCCCATATCTTGCATTAAAAAAAAATACTAACACTATAAAGCCAAAACAGCCCAGCACATGATAGCTCGGGTAACCCACGTCGACTAATGGTACTGCGGTAAATCATGCAAAAGGAAAACATATACTCGTACATCGTGCATGACACTGATTAGGCTCTAGCCATTTACAAAAAAAGAGCTCTGTTAAGCCAACTAAGAAGGGTCATGGCCTGACTTAGAGAAGACACGCGCGGCATGACTTTGGAGAGACGCATGAATTGACTTCGAAAAAACGAATGACCTGACTTCAAAAAGACTCATGGCCTGACCCCGAAAAGTCATGGATCGACTTCGAAGAGACTTGCAGACTCTGAGAAGATTCATGACCTGACTTCAAGAACACTCATGGACTGACTTCGAACGGTCTCGTGGGCGGACTTCAAAAATACTTATGGCCTGATTTCGAAAATACTCAAAGCTCAGGTTTGAAAAAAAACTCATGGACTGAATTCATGGAGACTCACGACGCAAAGTCTGTCTTCAAGAACATTCAGTACCTGACTATGAGGACTCTTGTGACTTGACTTAAAAAAAAAAAATCTGACTATGAGTCTCCTGACTTCCAGGGGACTCATGGCCTGAGTTCGAGATGTGCAGTACCCGATCAATACCCGCTCCGTGACTTTCTTTCATGTCCAACACGCGAACTTCAATCTTACTTAATTACTTGGTTTCATATTTTTTACCCCATCGTCATTTTCCTTTCTCTCATCATCATCATGGCCATCTTCTGTTTATTGCGAGTTCGCATGAGAGTCTGTGGCAGTGCATGTTTGTCTCTTGCAACCCCAACTCGCCCCCAGCGGCTCTCTGGCCGTCTGTCGACATCAAAGAAATAGTCTTCTCTACTTTCACCTGAAACATGAGGAATATCAATAAAACTTAATCACTCAATTTGTACAAATGTTTCTTTCCCTTTACATCCAGTAATTGATAACTCTGCTATAGCCTGGAGGACTGAGAAGTACATACTTATACACGTACATAGCTGAGAGAGAGATCAGTACACAGATATATCAATTTTCTACTTACAGGCGCACGAGTGTGTGGAAGCGGGA
>NC_051407.1:22520090-22520992 GCF_015228065.2 Penaeus monodon
TGCCGCCGTGTGCTTCAATATAATCTGTATATAAACAATCGCCTATATACATAAAACGCACACACTTTACATTTTCCTTGTCGTCCTCATCGCCCATCTCTCGCTCTTCCTGGAACCTCAGTTATCCCGTCTTCTCACACACCCACCTATCATCCCGTTTTTCCTCGTCTACTCTTCACCTCTCTTCGTCCTCCATTCACTTTCCCTCACTCTCAACCGGTCCTTCAGCCCGACCCGCCCAGCTGTCTCTCTCATCGTTGCTCCACTTCTCCTCTCCTTACTTAATTTCCTTTGCAATGCATTCGCTTTCGTTGCGATTCGCTCTTCGTTCTCCGTTTATGAACGGTATTTTCATGCTTGATTGTGTCTGTTGATTTGGATTCCAAGCAGTAAGAGAAAAGGCTATGATTTCCAATGAAAACACGAGGAAAATATGATTTCCTGTTTATGTGCGAAGCCTTCTCAGCAATCAAGTGAATGGATCATTTCCTCTGCTCTTTAATGCCAATCTTGTGAAAACACAAAAAGAGGGCAGAGAAAGAACGAAGGACAAAAAACAATTCAAAACAACATAAAAAATTTACTTTCCACGAGGAACCTAGTAAAATTATACATGAAAAAATATATGAAAGAAAAATAAAGCTAAAAAACAATACCAAACAAAAACATTTGCTTCTACAAATGTTTTTGTTCGGGAGAGAAAAATAATGATCACAGTTCCAACACTTCATTCCATCCCGCTGAAGGACACGGGTGACTCGACGACTCGTAATGACTGACCTGGATTTCGTGACTCGGAGAAAGGGCACGCAATCTCCCTTTCCGAGGTTAATTAGCAGATGCAGAACCATCGGCTCTACAAGCATGGATAAGTATTAATTTTGAAATGTTTTGAATTTCAA
>NC_051407.1:22521253-22522395 GCF_015228065.2 Penaeus monodon
ATATTCACTGACGGAGTTTCTTATAACTGTTTTCCGTTTACATTTCTATGTTAGTTAGATTCCTTGAAATAACTCACGAGTATGCTTTCTTCATCATAAGGATTCTTCTACAGTCAAAATCGACTGAGCTTTCATAAAAATAAATGAATAATCAAGCAAAAATAGCAGACAATAAAGGCGGGAGGTCATAAAAGGGAGGAAGTCGGAGTCGGAGCAGGCACAAAAAGCAAGCACTGCGGCTTGCACTGAGACCTTAAGAGCACAGGTTTCCCTTCTTCCGAGGAGTCATGGACCTCGTCACATACCCAGGCATAGAGCACCTGTGGAAATCGCGTGGGGACTCATTTCTCATTTTCATTGTTCTGCGCTAATTCGGCAATACTTATGGACTCCTCTCAGCACTACATGACACCATAATGAGTTTTGTTTTTTATATAAATTGGTAGAAGCTTTACAAAGTCTATCAATGGAAAATGTGTGCTGCTGGTAGAGTCATATTTGAGGGAAGGGAATTAAACCCCGCATATTCATGTTGGTATAGATTTCTCCCACATAATAATATTTCTGTATATTCCCTGGAAAATCTGCCCTATGGCATAAAAGGATTTTTTTTCTCATTCGTTAATTTGCAATTACTAAATATCTACAGTAAGCTAATATGCATTTCCGACGCAGACCTAACGTCTCAACATCTTGCGATTTACCTGTTCCCTGGAGGAAACAAAGCAAAAGAAAAGGGAGAAGGTGCATTATATACCACCTACGCAATCGGAGGCGCAATCTCCTCATGACCTCATTACATCAAGGGCTCATTATACTTGCACCAAGTGCCATCACCTTCACAAAAATCCTCCTTGGAATAGTCTTCGCGAGACCCCTGCCATCCGCCTGTGCTTCCTTGACCGCGTGTTTGATTACCGTCGCGCATTTTTGCATGGCACAAGGGCAGAAGGAAACGCTCTGTGCTGATGCGACCATTATCTCGAATATGAAGTGATTAATAGCTAAATAATTACTAACAATGAATGGGGTACTATCCTTCTCGTTTTATGTCAAAACAAGTTATCGGTCTTAGAATATATTACACAAAGAAGTAACTGTAAACTATCGCTATCACAGCAATTTAAACAAAAGAGACTTTA
>NC_051407.1:22522430-22522995 GCF_015228065.2 Penaeus monodon
AATCTGAATAAAAAAGAAAAGAAAATTTTACATATTCGCGTATTTGGATACACCTGAAAGTCGTGACCCATTATATATCTTACACATTCTATGTAACGATACACGCAAATAATTAAGAATAGTTGCACAAATCCGCAAGACAATAAACTGCACACCCGATTTTCGTTGCGGTCAGGGGTCAATCCCACCCCAAAAATCCTGACTGGAAGAATAGAATCCAGCTAACTTTAAAGATAAATAAAAATAAATTGTATCTAAGAAACTTGCTAATGATGGCAGTGGGATGAGGGATGGAGTGTGTGCGGCTGAAGCGGCGCTGGAGGATAATGTATTCCAAGAGGTAATAATAAAAGTGCCCCGTTATGGTCACCGAGATATTATCGCCAAAGACTCCACGGTGCCCCGAACACTGCCAAACAAAGATCGCTGATGATCTGCTCTTCCGTGCGACTGCCGCTTGCTAAAACTCTTTGTCTCCTCTTTTTGCTGCCTTTCCTCTCTCGCTCTTACTCGTTACTCCCTACCCCCACCCCCGCCCTCCGCGTCCCTTCCCGCCATCCTGTGC
>NC_051407.1:22523162-22525065 GCF_015228065.2 Penaeus monodon
TACCAATTTCTATCTACTTTCAAAACATATCCAATTACCACAGACACTAACAAATCCGTCTTTCAAAAATTTTCCAAATATGTAGCCTTCCGCTGCCATTTTCCTTCTATACTCTATCATCCTTTTGGACTCCCACTCCTCGCCAACGTCCTCCTCTCTCCACGGCATCCTTCACAAAACGTTCATTACACAAAACACAAAAATCCTTAGCCTGTCCCCGCTGTCCCGGAAGCCATCACGCTAAACAAATTATAACAGTGACAAAAGTGCAAGACGACGCTTCCTCGCGATTGTGCTGAGATAAGGCTGAGCAGAAGACTCATTATGCCTTACCGCTGGGAGTCGTTGTGATGCCGTCACCTGAACCCGTATTCCGTGTGATCAAGACGGCGGAAATCAACGAGAACGAAATCAAATATCATTTTCTCCCTTTCCTTGTATCGCAGCATCAAGAAGCGGGAGGATGCTGCAATAACCCTTGCCAAGCGACCTCAGTTGATCCCGCTGACATGTGTGTGGAGATCCGTTAACCTTTGAACTCCTTCGGAGGAGTCTGGTCCGCCCCGCCTCGCAGAGTATCGAGGTGGAAGGCGATGACGCCCTCGGAAGGCCCCGTCAGCGTCAGTCAGAACGAGAGGACCCCAGGCACCGCTATCAGCAGAAGGAAATGATCGCAGCAACGGGACAGGTAATGGAGGAGAAAATAGTTGTCATCGCGGCCGCAAGTGGGCTACCATCAACCGTCTCGCTATCCTGTCAAGAGTCCCTCATGTATCTCATCAGTCATGAGGCAAAGTGCATATCAGGCATCTGGGCGTCTATCATGCATATTCCTTTTACTAATATCGCGTTAGGATAATTACACACCGCGAACACACGCGCGGTCGATAAGCTGTCGGGACTTTGTTCTATAAAACTGCAACTTCCAAACGCGACTTCAATCGCGAAATCGCATTTGGTTTTACTATTTGATCACGAAATGTCGGAGCTGATTTGTATAACCATATGCAGATACAAATTATTCAAAATTTACAACACATCAGATGTTACCCTGTAATCAATTACATTGATTACAGGGTAGACTAAATTTAGTAACACATATATGGTTAATTATGACCACACTCACGTTCGGTCCTGAAAACGAACGTCTGCACAAATATTGATCAGCATGTAAAATAGCTTCAGCAAAACCGTTTGTTATTCTTATCATTTTAAAACACCGAAGGGAATCATTCTGTTTTTCTTAAACATTTATATATTTATTTTTGCAATAGAGCAACATTTTCTTTCGACTTTTTGATCCCATCAAAGAAGGTATAAATTAGGAGACGAACGTAGATTGTCTATAAACTACCCAACGAGCACGAACTGCCGTCTAAAAATAAACCAAAAACCCGAGATGCGTCCGACAAATCCCCCTGCCTCCCCCTCTCCCCAGCCAACCCACCCACCCGGACGAGTCACGGAGCTTCACAAGCTCATGCAGACTTCACCCTGAAACCTTGCGATACACAACCCCTCGACTTCAGGGTCATAAGTCACGAGGAAGAATGTTGCTAAATACACACCTACCCTGCTACGACCTCAACACAAGACGGAAACAAAGTCTGAATGACTGTACCTCCCCCCCCCCCCCATCCAAGCTACCGTAGATCGGGAGTGATTGTCACACGCCCAGATCGCGGGGACCGAAAATGGCCGCCCACGCGAACCTTTGCACAAACAGAACCTGTTTTCTTATATGTGATACTGAGACTCGCGGCGGAATGCGGCGGCGTGTTATTGCAGGGGGAAAGGGAGGGGGATTCTTCTTGGGAATGTCCAGAAAATTTCAAATATATAGAGGACAGTGCGCCAGTATAAACAACAACAATATACACTAACACACACGTATAAAGACGAG
>NC_051407.1:22525119-22525221 GCF_015228065.2 Penaeus monodon
ACGTCCTGCGGAATCACAAGTAGATCATCACCTGGGGTTCCAAAAGAAGTCAAGAACTGAAAGTAAATTTAATACTAACTGTGTAACCTTAACTTTTTCCGA
>NC_051407.1:22526122-22526670 GCF_015228065.2 Penaeus monodon
GGCTAATATTTGTAATGATGTTTACGTCTATGTGATAACAAGCATTCCTTTTACGGGCACACACGTGAGTGAAAAGCAAGAGGCTGACTAGAATAAAGATAAGCAAGCAGGTCGACGTGCACTGAAGCCGAGTGGAGAGCAGGTGAGCAAGTGTTCTTCCACATTACTTTGATCTCATTAAGACGACATTAATTACATCAACGTTCTGTAGGGAACAGTAATTGCGCAATTACCTCCCTTCCACATACCCTAAGCGAACGAAATGAGTTTCGAACACAGATAAAAGACAACCAGGCACCAATGCTGACAAACCCCATCGGTCATAAAGTTGTATGCAATCTTAATTGTTATCAAAGTGAAGAGAAAAAATAACATGCAGCTCGGTTCCTGGAAAACAGTAAACGAGTTCATCGTACGAATGACACTAGCATAATCTCTCAACACTTGCAAAGGGGCGGTGAGGAGTAAAGGGTGATTATCTTAAAGGAGTAATAGGATGCTTTCGGACACCCTGAGCTCACGCGAGAGGCTAAGCGGCACGGAAATAC
>NC_051407.1:22526815-22526953 GCF_015228065.2 Penaeus monodon
AGGAACACGGACGCTCTCCAGACGCGATTCCGGCGGTCAGCCACGAGAGCGAGAGTGTCACGGTCCAGTAACAGGCGACCTCCCCGTTACCATAATGATGCAGGGAAACTGGCGGACTCTGTTGGTGCACCCCCCCCC
>NC_051407.1:22527094-22527415 GCF_015228065.2 Penaeus monodon
TTTATTCCTCTCTATCCCATCCCTCTAACCATTTATCTTCCCCAATTCCTATTCTATTCCAGCACCATCGCCTCCAATCGCCCGCAGCAGAATACGTAATAAACTCGGCAGTCGGACATAGACTTACCCGCGAAGCCGTCATATATCATGGCCTACTAAAGTGAGTTCGGAGATCTGTTCCAGTTAGCAGCTCGGGCTCGGTGGTCGGATAAATGGAGATTTACAGCTGGCTGACATTATCGCATACTTCAGCCGAGCTCTACTGGTCACGGCGATCGCGTGCAGCTAACGTCTTCCATGTGCACACGATTACGCTTCTCT
>NC_051407.1:22527547-22527804 GCF_015228065.2 Penaeus monodon
TTCTCATTCTCGGCTTTCCTCTGCATTATCTTTCTCATTCTCGTCTATACCCTACATCTGGGCGCCACTTGTTTAAATCCGAGATAAAAGCCCCCATTATCCACCAGTCACACGATCCGAACGAGCTCCACTCAGTCCTCCACGGTAACTTGAACTAAAAAAGAACGCATATCTCCGGGTTAAGTTGTCGGGAGCCATTTCTTCGATCATGAAACTCACTCACGAGGAGGGGGTGAGGGCGGGAGGGAGGGGGGAGG
>NC_051407.1:22528226-22530425 GCF_015228065.2 Penaeus monodon
GGAGGGGGAGGCGGGCGTCTTTGCTCTCCGTCTCTTGCTATTTTGGTTTATCATTCTCATTGTCTCTCTCTGTTCAGACACTGGACATGCCTCGGTACTCCTCTGTGCTTATTTTTTTTTCTCTCTCTCCCTCATTTCTATTTGAAATATGTTTCTTCCTTTTCCTTCTTTTCTTCTTCCTTTCTCTCTGTCATTTTTCTTCTTTCTAAAATTTTCCAAATTTCTGCCTCTGTCTCCTCCATCTCATCTTGTTTCCGAGGTTCCCCCTTTTTCTGGCCATCTTTCTCTCTCTTCACTTCTCAACTACTCTAGTTTTAAGTCCAGAGATATTTTTTCTTTACTCTCGTCCCAGCCTTTACTTTAGGTCTTTGTCAACAGCAACAGAGGGAACCGGCTCCGCATCAGTAATATTTCCAAATCTGTATCATTCCTCTTTCACCAACCGAGACATGAATACATTCAGTGCGTGTTTCGTTTTGATATTCACCGTAGCACCCGGGATTGAACATGGAGTGGGGGCTATTTGTTATGCAAGAAGACGATGAACATTATAACATTCATTCGGATACACCCATTCATCGCGGGGAGAAAGTGTACAAACATTCAAAACACCACATTCCTGCATAGCATTCCTCGTCCCGAGTATTAGAGACATTCCCATCATCCTGATAAAGGAAGGGGAAAAAAAGAGAAAACCTTCCTCTTCTTCTCTTTTTAAGGGAACCTCCTGTTTAGGGAGACAATCTACAGGGCGTATAATTGGCGCAGTTCTAAGGGAGGAGTCGCCGTTTTCATCGCTTGGAATACCAATTAACTCGGGGGGAAATCGGGGTGGTGAAAAAATCGAAAAACAAAAGCGAGTTACGGCTGTTGGTAAACAAGGGCAGCTGTCGATGAAAAAGAGAAGAAAGGAAAAAAGGCCGTTTGCATTTGCTACGGACTCGAGAGGAGGCATTGACAACGTCAAAAAATCATGTCGAGTCCAATAGGTCGTTCGAAGTGGATGAAACGCCGAGCGATACTTTTAGGTATTTCAAGAACCCTTGGCCACGACTACTTCCTTTAGAAACCAAATGGTGAATTAAGTTAACCCAGTGCATTACCAAAATTCTTAAACTAATCTGTAGAAACTGGCAAATCATTTTCTTTGGGTAACAAAATTAACAACCTCTAGCCTATAAGTCATCTAACTGAAAAAAATGAGCGAAGAATTTGGAGAGAAGAAAACACGTGTTTCTCTCGATGTTTGAACTACTGGCAAGCGTCACCTCTGAGCGCATGTAAGGGTCAGTTCACCATCTTCTCCTCCGGGACTTTCGCTCCTATGAGACCCTTAATTGGTCAAGTTCACGAGTTTCGCCCAATAGTACCGTCGATATATTCGGAATAAAAGCTTGTACATTTGGCGAGCAAAGAAAGGCATTACAGTACACCCAGCACTTGTCTGAAATTCATTAATTCTTCTGAAGTATTTCCTTCACCGCCTCCCTCTCGATGGTAAAGAGTCCGACAATGTGGCGCGTTAAGGACTGAAACGGCGGTATGATTAATGAGGCGCGACTCGAAGACGGCTAGGATGACCCTCTTACAATCTTGAAATACTTTGATTCACATTTCCTTCCCTCCTTCGGCTTTTTTCACAAACAAATCTTAAATACCTAATGACACTCTGAAAAGGCAACTCCGGACGTGAAAATCGTGATACGAAAAATAGAAATATGTATGAAATTCCACTTTCTCACCTCCGTCCGGCGCAGTAGCAGCCGCAGGAGGAACCGTTAGGTGGATCATGCTACAGCGCCGGACACAAAGACTTTCGAGGGCTATAGCTGCGGAAGCGTTACGCCGAGGCCGACGCTCCACTCCGCTCCACACGATTCTCACTATCGCCCTCGCAATAGTCATTATCTATCTCTAATGCCTTTTGATGTGGCCATCCGTCCTCTATATCCCGCCCTCGCCTTATCAGTCACAGCTTTGTATCATCGCCAAGATACGCCTCTTCCTTAACATCTACATCTTCCTTCTAACCATCTCCTCTCCTTCAAAGCATCACTCCACCACCAGAACCACTTTGACGCGGCGATCGACTTCCTCATGTCGCACCATATCACCATCGCCTGGCCAGTTCCTCATGACACAGTGACACACGTCGCCTCGTCACTCCATTCCTCACCACATTCCATCTTCCGCACCTGT
>NC_051407.1:22530461-22530531 GCF_015228065.2 Penaeus monodon
AAGCCCACCTGTTTCCGAATATGCTAAACTCCTTTAAAAACTTTTAGAAGGACCACCTGCACCACTGTGT
>NC_051407.1:22531168-22531424 GCF_015228065.2 Penaeus monodon
GGACAGCATGCAGGGGGGGATGATGGCGACGGCGCAGAACTGCAGAAGTGGCCGATGATGCGGTCAGTCCTCGGCGCTCTTGTGTGAAGGGCTCAGACGGAGGGGCTGAAGGGCCTCCTCACTGGCCTGACCTTTGCATTTGATCCTTTTAACTTTGGCCTCGACCGCAGCGGGCGCACTGCATTGCACGAACGCATAACATCACGCAACAATACAAAATACGTACAACGTTGCGGAATATTTTCAAAAGGAAACT
>NC_051407.1:22532621-22532756 GCF_015228065.2 Penaeus monodon
AAGGCAAAGACTGCCAATTAGAACATCTTAAGAGCATCGCTGGAGTTAAGACACTCAACCTCGTTCTTTTTGGCGTAAATATATTATCATTGAACCACTTATTATTGGACAAAAGGAGCTCGCCCAGGCCACCCT
>NC_051407.1:22533003-22533905 GCF_015228065.2 Penaeus monodon
TGAGTGTAAGACAAGGCACCCCTTATGTCCTGGCGTGCCCCTGAGCCTAACCAGTGCCACCATGCGTGCCATACATGGTCGTGGTGGGCGGCCTACTTGAGAGCAGCGAAGCCGGCGGGCAAAAAACCGGTTTCATAATATTGCCAGTCTGAGAATTTTTTCATGTGCTGAATAAAATAAATAAACAAATGTTCAAACAACCGAAAATAATAACAGACCAAATACTCTGTAAAACAAACAGACATACGATAAAATATCAAAATGGAAACTTGCAAAAAACACAAAACTCAGTGACATAAAAATGGAAATACTTACTGAAAAAATCAAGAAAAATACGAAAAGAAATCGCGCTCGGTAGAGTCGGTCGCCGCGACGCGTTTCGACGTAATTTTCAGTCGTTCTGAGGTCTGACCTGACGATGACTCGGGAAAGATTCGAAACCCAGATGTGGTTTTCAATGTCATGATAAGAAACACATAAAATGAAATACAAAATAGGAAGGTAAGGTTACAAATATATTGTAATCTGGAACATTAAAAATAAACGAACTGTTAAGGCTAACAGAGAAAACCGTCATTATTGAAGCTGACAATACCCCATTTTGCAGACGCGCCAGACGAAGCTTCCCACGACGATGCAATCACACTCGATTGTCCAATCATGTTGAAGGATCCTTGAAGCCTCTAAGGAGACATGATAAGCCTTATCAGTTCACTGTGCTGTAGACGGCTGTATTAAGAGAAGTATCTAAAAGTAGAGAATTGGGGTGGTAACATTCTGCTCTTCAGACGGTGTGGAAAATATGCCTTTTCCTAGCGGCTTCCATGTTTATTTATGACGCAAACTTTTCTTTCCGGTCAACCGCGCGACCATTAATGCACCGTCATGGCAGGTCGCTTCCG
>NC_051407.1:22533961-22534774 GCF_015228065.2 Penaeus monodon
ACCCAATTCCACCCTCTCGTCCAGTCCCACTCTTTCATCCCCTCCATCTCCCTTTTCCCCACCCTCTCTTTCTCGTTCCCTCATTCTTTCTCTTCCCCTCCCATCTCCCTTCCTGCAAAGATCTCTCTTCCTCTCTATCTCTCTCTCCACCTCAGTCTCTCTCATTCCCATTCTCTCTCTCATTTCCACTCTCTCCTTCTTCCCCACTCTCTCCCTCTTCTTCATCCTCTCCCCCCCCCCTCCTCTCCCTCTTCTCCTCCATCCCCACTTCTCCCATCTCCCACTTCCCCTCCCATCTCCCTATTCCTCTTCCTCTCTCTCTTCCCATCCCTCTCCCCTCTCCTTCCCTCTGATCTTTCATCCAATCAAATATATAGGTCGCGATTCCCTTATCTCCCTCTCCATCTAACACATTCTCCTGTCTGTCCCCTTGTCTCGCCTCGTATCTCACCTCCCGCCCTTCCCGCGGCGCAATCATCGTCCTTACCGAGTTATTATGACGCCGAACTCACGCCTTTGCTGAAATGGCCCAGATTATGGCCCCACTCCACACTTCAAAATAAATGGTCTTATTCCACACTATAAAATACAGTTTCACTCCACATTATGATTTGAAATGGTCACACTCCACACTACAAAATAAATGGTGTCATGTGGCACTACCAAGCAAATCGTTTCACTTCGCACCATCTAATAAATGATCTCACTCTATAAAACAAATGCTCTTACTTTACACTATACAGTAAATGACCACTACACACTACAAAGCAAAGACATCATTTCGCGCTATAAGTAAATGGTCTCAGACCATAC
>NC_051407.1:22535021-22535284 GCF_015228065.2 Penaeus monodon
CATACTACATCTTATAAAGTAGCTGACTTCCTTTCCTTCCACACCATGAAATAAATCATCTTACTTCACACTATAAAAGTAAGGTCTCACTCCGCACTATGAAGTATCTGGACAAACTCCAAATAAAGAAGGCACAAAGAGCAAGGACAAAATAGGTGTGTCAACTTACCATGAAAGTGGGTGTGGCACTCTGATAAAAGAAAATGCCAGTGCCAACCTAAAATGACTCGAAGTGAAGAACAGAGATTAGAAACCACCAACAC
>NC_051407.1:22535440-22536014 GCF_015228065.2 Penaeus monodon
CAAGAGCGCCGGGCCACCCACGATCCCTGATAAGCCAGGGAGCGCGGGAGGATGCCACAGCGCGCGCCGGTCCTTTCAGGGCGGGTCCCAAGATGTGTGCCGCCCAACCCTACGCCCTGAAGGATGTGCGAAAAAGAGAAAATACCCAAAAGACGAAGCGACTAGAGAATCCATGAAAATTCCACGTCAACGCTGACAACAGCATGAGCATGACATACGGTAACATAAACCTTCATCTTTCTACATGAATATTACCTCTAGCATGACGTCACGCCACAAAAACAGACAAACACACGAAGTACAAAAGATGCAAGCCGTCGCCCGCATCACCGTGACCGCCAGCTGGACGTCTGATGTGACACCACGGGTCAATTTATTCATAAAACATAAATCAGCCGTCTACCTCGCTACTGCTCGCTTCGCTTCGGGTGGAAAGGCCAGCGGATCACCATCGCCAAAAGAAGGAATTGTCATGCTTGAGCGTTACTTTGAATACTGATATTTGACGCGATTTCTATTTTTCTTCAAGTGACACGTTAACGGTTTATTACAATATGATAAATTACTGTTTAAA
>NC_051407.1:22536085-22536414 GCF_015228065.2 Penaeus monodon
ACCTTGAGCGACGGAACACGAAGGCTCACCAGACAAAGGAACAATAGAGCATAAAGATCCTTAGTGACAGCTTCTACAAAAACGTTTATAGTGCACCTTACAGGCCGTCTAAGGATGTCTCGGAGAATTAAGAAGACGGACGAGCCTTCGCGTTTCTTGAAGACTCTTGGTTTCGAGACTTTGGGAGAAATAACGGCCGGTGATTGCGGTGGGAGAAAACGGGACTTCGTGTGAATTTGCATATAATTTTTAATAATGTATGAAAAATAACAATTAACTGATGATGGAGGATAGGTTCTTATTGAATGGTTCAAAGTTTCTAACAATAT
>NC_051407.1:22536453-22537573 GCF_015228065.2 Penaeus monodon
TACATACATGAACGCAAGTCATGAATAATCAGAACAATAAGTAATTAAACTATTTTTAAAAATTAAGAAAAGTCGTATTCAGTTGTCTATGAGAAGTTCACCATTGCCACGTCTTTCAACGGCAATTGGCAGTGAAAGTGGCAAGTCCGAAAAAACGATTTGACTGTGTGAAATACACCTTTATTATCACAATTTCGATCCAGAAAATCGCACCACAAAGCAAATTTTGCATTATAAACAAATAGAAAAAAATAATGAACAGAGAGAAAAGGCTTTTTCTTATCAATTTTTAAAAATCTGACTTTACCCGAAGCCAAGAAGATATGTTTTCAAACTTCCATACCTGACGTTGTTCTTTCTCCTTCTCTCTTATTTTTTTCTATCTTTTTATTAAAGTAAAACTGGTCTTGCGTATCAGCCGCATAAATTAATACATGACAAAGAAACGGAAATATCCGCTCCAGGCTTCCTAAGGTGGCGGAAGGTTACGGGGGTCGCAGAGGGGGTTCTCATCAGAACTTGCTCTAAAGGAGAATGTCTGATGAAGGAAGAGGAGGGTGGGAGTGAGGAGGGTGGGAGTGAGGGGAGTGGGAGTGAGGAGGGTGGGAGTGAAGAGGGTGGGAGTGAGGAGGGTGGGATGGGTGAGTGGAGTGAGATGGGGTGGGGAAAGTGGGTGGGGGCAGTCGGGATACGAGTGCAGGAGTGGATAATTGAGAGGTTGCAGGACTGAGAGAAGGGGTATGAGGGAGTGTGGGGGTAACAAAGGGAGTGAGGGGGAGATAACTGGAAAAAACAGTGAGGATGAAATAAAATATGAACCTGTTGATATCACAACCGAAGCTAAACCGTTGCAAGGGGTCACTCCCAATGCATGTCTATAATACGTAGGCTACACATCGTTTTTAACACTGGATGTACACATCAACACACTTTCCCTGTTTTCTTGCCTACTCGGAAGGGAAAAAACGTGTGGCGGGTGATGTAATGCAGTACGTGGTCGGGAAGGAGCATTCACATACTGATCGTAAACGCCACAGAAATTTCTAAATCGCATTAATTTACCTCAGACTAGTATTACTGCTTCCAGTAAAGCCTAGAGGCGGTGACCAGCCTTGAATGA
>NC_051407.1:22538311-22538642 GCF_015228065.2 Penaeus monodon
TTTTCTTTAAACAAATTTCTTTCCCCAAAACACCCCAAGCTCCGCCCACCCAGATGACAGACGCCGGCTGCGCTCCCGCCAACCTACTTTCCCAGACCAGTCGGAAGAAAGGGTAAGTGGCCTGCATCTACCTCTGCGCCTTCTCGGACACGGGGGACGCGATCCTGGGATGTCGATAATGTTAATACAGCTGATGATGCAGAGCAGATTTTTAAACTCCCGTGACAGGAGTTGTTATACTGTATAGTAGAAAGTCACTGGAGCACATTCAGAGAGCTCTGTCTAGAATGATAAATTTCGTTTTACAAAGGCAAGAACTACTCCGGGAAAT
>NC_051407.1:22538881-22539403 GCF_015228065.2 Penaeus monodon
CACCTCGTCGATATTACAGAAGACATTATCCTCAAAATAGATATAAAACAATACATCTAGTGATAAGAACACAACCAGGCGGACTCATGGACCACAGCGTCTTCAGGATAATCCCACTCACCTTCCCCAGAGATATGAACCGTCCAAGTACCTCTCTCTCTGGCCGTCGAGGGCGGCGTGTCACGGAACGTAAACAAGGCGAGATAAAGAACAGAGATGCAGTACCAGGACACGACGGGACAGTTCCGGGAGGCGTCAAGTGGGAGCAATGAAGGAAAAGAATGTGGAACGGATGACCACCTCTTTCCACCCTTATTTCTACTCTTCTCTCCACCCTCCTTCCATCTTTTCTTCCACCCTTCTTTCTACTCTTCTCTCCACCCTCCTTCCATCTTTTCTTCCACCCTTCTTTCACCCTCCTTCTACACTCCTTTTAACGTACTTCCACTGTACTTCTACAACCCTTCCCCCCTCTCCGTCTCCAACCTTTAACATCGAACATAAGGGTGGAAGCTCTACCTA
>NC_051407.1:22539477-22539624 GCF_015228065.2 Penaeus monodon
CTTCGACAGAGAATTCAAAGGAGGAAGAACTCGACGCAACAGGAAACATAAATCTCAAGACGTCATGTGCGGTTGTAGAAGGAGAGGCCTTCTTTGCTCTCCCATTCCCTTGCCCGCACTGTTATAACCGCATGGTCTCGGCAAGAG
>NC_051407.1:22539675-22540373 GCF_015228065.2 Penaeus monodon
TTAAAATTATGAAATCGATGTAACGGTGAAGTTGGCACGATTTTTTTTGTGCATTATTCTTTTAATGTCGGTGATTTTCACGTGATTAATTCTATCGCGTCATTGTGCTCAGCTCAAAGTATTTTTTTCGAGTTGCATAATTAAATAAAAAGTTTTTAATTATCACATTAACACACACAACTTGGTCCACTGAGTTTGCTTACGCTATAAAAATCAGTATGTGTGGCGAGGGGAGGGGATAGAGAAGGGAGAGGTGGGGTTGCAGCAGGAAGAGGAGGAGAGAGGGAGGGGTAGGAAGAGAAGGAGAGAGGGAGAGGGGTAGGGAATGGAGGAGAGAGGGAGAGGGGTAGGGAGAGGAGGAGAGAGAGAGAGGGTTGGAGGGGGAGAGAGAGGGAGAGGGGTAGGAAGAGGAGGGGAGAGGGAGAGGGGTAGGAAGAGGAGGGGAGAGGGAGAGGGGTAGGAAAGGGGGAGAGGTGTGGGTCTCATCAGTTGTTTTGAATATTATGGGCGTGAGTACGCGTGGACTTGAATTAAAACATAATTATAAATTAGATAATTGGGAACATATAGGAACAACACATAGGAACAACACAGAGAAAACAAACATAGAAAATTATAATCGTGAGAAACAGGGAGGTAAGGAGAGAGAAAGTGATAGATATAGAAAGCAGGGGAATGGGGAGGCTAGCGAGGGGGGT
>NC_051407.1:22540579-22542134 GCF_015228065.2 Penaeus monodon
ATGAGTCAGGGGAAAAGAGAAAGAAATCACATTACCAGCCATTCCTCAGCCAGACAGACGGAGGTCTTGGCGAGACCCCAGACTCCCAAGGTGCGCCTGTTATCCACAATACCTGAAACAACAAACAGACTTCAGAATTGTGTACGTGCCGCTTCTAACAACAATGCCAGCCATTTAACATATCCGCATACAATGTTTAGAGATTAATTACTGATATCTCTGGTGCTTGCTTAATATTTGAATTTATCACATAAGAAAAATTTAGATTATGAATAAATTTTTTGGCGATATTCTTATAACATACAAGTTTAGAGCGTTTTCCTTCCTGTTTAAAAGTGTGAAATCAAATTTGAAAAGAAACCAGTGTGACGGACGTGACACTTAGGAAAGGGTGAGTGAGTGGAGAAAGCGAAGCTACACTCCAATCTATGGGTGTTTGAGGTGAGAATTAACATGCGCTTGTGATATACAGACCATGAGGGCAGATACAGAGATTACAGTGGGCGTGGCGCTCTTCGAGAGGGCGTGGCAGTCAACTGTTTTAGACGCAATGTGGCCATGTGGACTTCAAACCGTTATGCTAAGGATGGTGTTCATACGAGGTTGTTTAACTGAGGATGTATTTTTAAAAGAAATTTCAGGAGATAATTCCTAGTTTTTTATATCCGATAAAAGTAGGCCTAAGCAGAACTGAAAATTCGTTACCAGATTTCTGAAATTCTTCTTTTGTAATTTAATGTAAGAGAAGCCCAAAGGAAGAGAAGGCATGAGAGACGGTTTCCCCGCGTGTGGTCACGAAAGAGCTTGCGAGCGAGCGGCAACGGGACCTCGCGGGTGAGTTCACGGTGCAGAAATGATGATCCAAAAGGAATTAAGGTGGGCGTAGAATGCGTCACGGTAGCAAGACGGTAGAGCAAGGTTTCCTCCGAAGTTCGAGGACGTGTGACGAAGATTCCCGCCGAACAGTAGTCAAAGAAGAATGACCGGAAACTGGCGGCCGTATAAAAACGGTTGAAAAGGATTTTTAAAAATTTTCTCGCAAAAAAGTAAAGGAAATATGTAATATTTATGGAGCACAAGAAAACCCCTGAGACGAAATATAAATTTAACTAAAATGATTGTAGACAGAGGTGAAGATGATGAATGACAACCGGAAAACAATGATAAAAAAGTTGTCAAAAGCGCATTCCAACAACGGGTCCGAAACAGAACAAAATTAATGAAAGATCAAAAAATGCCGAACAGATAAATAAGGAAAGAAAGGTGGGGGAAAATAGGATCCAATATCATACATCAGAATGCCACAAGCCAGGTTTTCGGGCCGAGACATTGCCAAGGGCAGGCATGAGACGAAAAGGCGGGCACAAGGAAGCGTGAGAAGGAGCGACCGTGGCCTGTTTCGGTGTGAGAAAGGTCAGATGCCAAACCTTTTACATATCGCTTAACTCTTGTTCTCCCTTCTTCCGAACTTCGAAATTAACATATATTCCACGCCTAATAAAACGCAACCTTATTTCCCGAATCAAAATTGTGATCATTCCCGTCGCGTGTTACA
>NC_051407.1:22542151-22542522 GCF_015228065.2 Penaeus monodon
GTCTGAAGTAGGACGAGGAAATTTGCGTTAAAAGGAATGCTGCATAACATCCTGCGAGGTGATGAAGCATGAGTCGTGAGTCCTGCAATTTCTTCGCTAAGAAACATCAATATTTGGCTACATTTCCGCTGTGACGTAAAATAAAGCACTCTCATCCTCCAAAGTTCTACTGCTATAAACCTTTTCTTTTTATTTAAGAATGCCATATTTTTATATTTCTAAAACGTCAAACTTTACCCGGAACTGGGATTCTATCAACATATCGACGTTTTTGTAATATGCAAATATACTATCCAATCACATAATCATAATCATCCTCGGGGCCTGTCCTTCGTTCATCCTTAAACGATATTTGATTTCTGCCTCACTCA
>NC_051407.1:22542555-22542919 GCF_015228065.2 Penaeus monodon
CCTTTTCTAGGTAGCCGTATATTTACATACAACATTACTTCCGAATAAAATGCTGAATCATTGGGTGGGGTGACAGCATATTCTGGGATACAAACAATGCTATAAATATACTGAATGGTACACGCACCTCAAACGCAATCATTACTTTCACCATTTGTTTAGTCTTGTATATTCATTATTATTATTTCAAATTTCTTACTCTAATTATTCTAACTCTTATTTTCCCTATTTTTCTTCATATTCAGATTTTCCTGTATTCTTTATTTCCTTATTTCATCCTAGTCTCTCCATTTCTTATTCTTCCACAACCAGTAAAAGTCAAAACATAGCCATCAAAGTAATTATCATGATAAAAACAGACCAG
>NC_051407.1:22542968-22543373 GCF_015228065.2 Penaeus monodon
CGCACAAGATAATAGTCACATTGGTCGCTTGGACAGACAGCAGAATGAATGGACGGACGGACATTCGGACACCCACGTTGAAAACTAATCAATATTCAGTCCCGAAGATGAAATTCCAACAGGATTTCCATTATGTTGTCTCAATAGCAAACAAATTAATTTCGTGTGTGTGTGTGGCATTTTCTCCTGACATCTTATTAACACAGCCCCGTATTTTTGTTATTTACCTTTATTCGAAAGCTATTACTAAAGACCCTCCATACCCCTTACTCCCCTCCTTTCTTCCGACAGGTGTGGGCACAGAAACCCGGGGCAGCCAGGGATCAGCGGGCCTGCCCAGGTCACTTATTGGCAAGAGGGAAATTATGGATCCGCATAATTTATGTCTTGCGCGAGATCGTGTCC
>NC_051407.1:22543757-22544104 GCF_015228065.2 Penaeus monodon
TAAAATTACCCGATCGCCTCATTTTATGCAATGAAGCTGTCACTGCTCAGGACAAAAATATATGAAAGAGAAATGTTGCTCTCCCGGTCTGCCATGATCTGTGGCCTTTGCACCAGAAGGTCATCAGTCAACTTGCCTTTCCTCTGTTCCCTATCCTTCCTCATAACCTTTACCTCATCCTTCTCTCCCTCTGAACTTTCCCTCCCTTCTTTACCCAACCACTTGCTTTCATTTTCGGTTTTCGCTTGTCACACCCCCCTGTTTTTATCTTTACCCATCTCTTTTCACACCTTGTTGTTTTCTTTAACTCATTTCTTCTCACACCCTCTTGCTTTCATCTTTACTCG
>NC_051407.1:22544183-22544465 GCF_015228065.2 Penaeus monodon
ATATTTCCCAACATCCTGGATTTCGCCACGTTCTTCTCCCTCCTCCCTCTGCCTCATTCTCCAAATCTCTCATAATCTTCAAGTTATCCCTCTCGTGATCGTCACTTTTAAACCACTTTTCCAACTCCTTATCCTGCCCCCCCCCTCATATTTCCACTCACCCTCGTTCCGCCCACGTCGCGAGCCTAGTGTTTGTTTCCTTTTTTTCAGTCTCACGCCATTTTTCTTACATATTTCTCGCACGTGTTTATTTTGGTGTTTTGAGTGCGAGAACAAATGCGA
>NC_051407.1:22544631-22545356 GCF_015228065.2 Penaeus monodon
TTTTGCTCAGTGTTCCATAATACCTTAACACATCTCTAACCTGGTAAGACCGAATAAAACGCGTAAATAATCGAACGTCACGTGACACATCATCGCGCGCGTTACCGAAGGGCGTGACCAACGTGTTGCCAAGCAGCTGTCTCCGCGCAACGAGACCGGGGCCACAACAGAACGCGTTACCAGGCAGTCTTATCGTGGCCATCAGACAATGAGCGAAATTTCCGCTACTAACGTCCGTGCGCATGAGACGAGACGGGGAAAAAAGGCGACAAGTCTCCAGCCCCCCACTTAGCAGGTGCCTTGTCCTCCATTGTTCTAAAATCCTATGAATCTTCTTGCCCTGGTGTTCAAGGACAGGCCGGGGCCGCGCGTGCTATTTATGCGGGGTGGGATGCATTCGTCACAAAGCCCGAGGTCGCGAAAATATATTGTACTCAAAGGCTTTACTTATAGGGCTTCTAATACACAATACGCAAAGGAAAATCTCAGGTTACATGTTTGTCCACTGAGAAAAAAAAGCTCTCGCGATATGACGTGACGTCACGCAGTGCAACACGAGCCGAGGAAAGTGACCCAACAGAGTACGAGAAAGGAGCGTAACACGTAACGCGAGTCATGCCAAGAAGCAAGGCACTCCACAGGTGATAATCGCACGTTATGAGCAGCACCTAGCGCTCTCTTTATTATCTACGCCGGGTCATATTGTGCGTGACCACAGACGAACG
>NC_051407.1:22546062-22546468 GCF_015228065.2 Penaeus monodon
ACAGTGCTATGATGTTTCTTTTCTTGTTCCTTTGCTTAAATCCATTTTCATCTGCTAGCCAAATCTTTACCCTGCAAGTTAGGTGAAGCCTCGACCTCTCTTCCCTCTTACCCTTAATTTATTTTCCTTCATCCTTATATCCTAGGTCTCTCTCTTTTCCCATATGCCCTCTTTTCTTACGACCTTTGCCTTTGACATACATACGAGCAGACAGCCCTCGGCAAAAGACGGACGAACGCGCCTACCCAAGACGCTTATGCTTGGTCGCACACCGAATCCGCGGAGGGACCTCACCTGCCGCGCTGTCTCGTACCGTCTATATTAGTACTCTCCTACTTGCGTTAATTAGGCAAACCACCTGTGGAGATGGTAATTACGACTCGACAGGACTAGGAACAAGTGCTCT
>NC_051407.1:22546516-22547073 GCF_015228065.2 Penaeus monodon
AGATGTCCCCGATCCTGACTCCTTTCATTCAAATACTTCCTGGAATGACGAGGCATTTTCTGTCATATTACTGACAGTGTGCAAGTCGGAAAGGTTTTTGGTAACCTCTCGCAAAAGCCTGCTCTTCCTGCCAGAAGTCCCTTTCATAGAGATAAAAAATAACTGCACAAGAAAAAAATTATGAGCGTATTACAACACCTTTAAGGAAAATGTACAAGTTAGTAAGTTTAAGTAGGTTCATTGTTCTTCAATCCGTACGCGTTGCAGCCTGGCCAGCCCCGCCCACGTAGCCACAACAACCACAGATATCACAGCGCCCACCACAGCCTTAGTACGAAAGGACTTGACACCACTTTGCGTTGAAGTCAATAGTAAAACTCGATATAAAAAACAAAAAGTATCAGGTTTCACTATAAATTCCATTTGGTATTCTCTCTTGCAAAAATACTATCTTATATATGCTTTATTCCGCCATTTACTGAAAAAAGGTATATTATTGTTCTCTTACTCTGCATACGCCTAGAAGTGATTGTTTGTGTATGCGCGCGCGCGCGTGC
>NC_051407.1:22547209-22548273 GCF_015228065.2 Penaeus monodon
ACATGCATGTCTGTGCGTGCGACTGTCCGTATGTAACGGTGCTTGATGGTCAACTTGTTATGTTATATCAAACGATTTTTTTTTCGTACCAATTTAACGTATGGCAATGGCATCAAGAAAGGACAGCGAATGAATGACCACTTTCTCTGACTTTTGCTCTTCAGATCAGATTAACTCTTTATGTTTGCAATATTTTTTCGCTCTCAGATACTAATGCTAAGATCCAAAATGAGAAATTATATATCAAAAGTTTCAATACGTTTTCCAATCATTTAGCACATATAGTTGCCATTCTGTACGTCCCACGTAACGACCAAGATTCTCAGTCGAAGAAAATATGAAATCCCGTAGAAGGAAAATACCTTTCAAATGGAAGGGCTAAGAAGGGCTAATACCAAAACATCTCAATGAAAATAGTTTCTCTTCCCAGATTCTCCCTTTGTTCTATATAGTAACAACGGAAGCAAAAATTTCAGACCGAAAACATCAGAAAATTACTCGTTTCACCGTTAATCTCCGAAGGTAAAAATTGCTGTGATGATCATTCCAGGTGCAAAGCAGCAGCTGCACACCTGAGCGCCCTCTTCACCTGGCAAGGCTCCCTTTCATTAAATAGCATCATACCTGGTATAAAAATAAATTGCAAATGCTGAAAGGTGGTAACTGGAAATGTGCAGTTCAATGATCGGTGACAAAATATCTTCTCTCTATTTACTGACAAAAAAAAAAATCTCATTTTCTCTTTAGACAACATACCTAGTATTCATATATATTCTTATCTTTCTCTTTTTTATTTGACAGGGATACTTCTCGATTAAAACTAGTAACTTCTTCATCAGTGAATAGCAAATTTTCATTTTGTATTCTATCCCACTGTTTCTCATTACATAATCTGATTCTCTTGTCCGTCCCGACCCCTTATCTTTCGCGATCTGATCTCTTTTGGAAAAATTCCCCGCTTTATCCCTTCTTCTCCTAGTCTCCCATCTCTCTTCTGTCAAGGAATAACAAGGAAATCAACCAACAATAGAAGTGTTTACATATATGTACACAAATTCACGAAA
>NC_051407.1:22548592-22549048 GCF_015228065.2 Penaeus monodon
GGTAAAAAAAAAGTCACACCACCCAAACGCTATGGTAATGGGCCCGGGCGTGGTATCCTTCTCTGTAGAAAGGGTGTCCCTGCTTTCCCAACCTCTTTTGCATAACTTGCTTGTTTGCCATTTATAGAACATTTACTCGCTTGTCAGAAATAAAATAGTTATAACAAAATGAAATCGCTGCTATTACTTCTGCTGAATCATCGTAAGAATTATGCATCAACTGTGTTTGCGTTATTATGGTCCAAAAATATAAAGCATGAAACGAAATTACAAAATGAACAAGGACGCTCGAGGAAAAAAAGATGCCAAATGCAGGTGTGGAAAGTGCTGTTATCTTTGCCTCGGCGTTGGTGAAGCACCCAATTTGATCTGTCTCCAGGGGTCAAGTGAGGTCAGGACGGGGAAATAATTACAAGTCAGCGGTGTGCTGATGATCGGCCTTCTCCCTCATTTAAT
>NC_051407.1:22549740-22550648 GCF_015228065.2 Penaeus monodon
CTTGCAGTTATAAATTTGATATCTTAATCACCTCTTCCTAAACTTAACTCTTCATACAAAGTTGTAATTACGATGTCAAAAGTGAAGAGTTTCGCTCTAGATATATTAAACATACCTTTCAAGATGTTGATTTTTTTTATAATTTACCGTTAACTCTTAAAACTATGACTCGCTACACTGACCCCGTTAACATGTAACATAGAATACAATTTTAATAATTTGTTATATAATGGATTAAACACTTCTTACATTTGTCATAGCAGGCTGAATTAAATTATCATACCCAGAACACACTCTGTAGTGTATTTTCATGTCGCTCGTAACCAGGGAATCCGTGTTTATTATAATTAATCATATCAGTCAAATAAAAAATGCCCATAACAAAATTTAATTCCAAACACGCATCATCCAATGACAGCATCCTATTCATACATAATATATTTAAATGATCAAGTGCATTTTCTGCAATAAGTTTACAAGAGTTAAATTATTAAGCATTTGTATAGTATGGTGAATTCAGAGTTGGCACTGAAACTTTACTATTTTCATTACAAAAATGCGTAACTGTACACTGAGGTTATATGTTGTTTGCCTCTAGTTTATTTTCTCTACAGTAAAACGAAAGACATTTGTGTTCAGACCTATGCAATTACGTGTCTGTAGTCTACCTAATCTAAAAAAGATGGACATCCATATTCTTTTTATTATGTAGGCCTAAGTGATTAAAAAAATAAAAGTATATGAAAATATAAAATACATTATACTAATGAACTGTACGCATGATCTAAGGGATCTAAGTTGATGCAGTAAGTGGCCTCATTCTCTATTCTCATATGCTTCTAAGTATCCAGATGCACACTCCCGCACATAGGCATAGTAGGCTTATACACAAACATACATAAATGCAC
>NC_051407.1:22550851-22552359 GCF_015228065.2 Penaeus monodon
CACGCGTGTGCGTATGCGTAATATAGTAAACTCTTTATTTTCCTGCTTCTTCCCCTCAATCTCCATCAACAAATCAAGCCTTAGCGCCGCAAGTCCCGTCTCGCGAAAGGGACAGCCGAAGGCCACCGCTGATACGCAGAGCCAGCAACGATGGATGTGTGAGACTTTTGTGAATTTCATTTTTGTTCGGGGCTAATTATGGTCTCTGACGCATATATAATTGTCTCAAGGAGATCCTTCTTCCCATGATTATGCCCACGCTGTACCCGATCGCAACACCCACAACCGAGGAAGTAAACACGTTTTGTAACCTATCTTAAGCAATTTTTCTCTTACAGCAATTCTGTGTACGTCTTGCCCACAGTCGAAAATCCGTTTCACCTACGTCGATTTTTTCTTCCATCCATTTTCATCTTTTCTCAAATCCATTCCATCTTTTTTCTTCCACTCATCTCAGTCTCACCTTTTATCAACTGTTATTTCCTCTTCCATCTCAGTCTTCGGTTTCATCCGCTTCATCTACTGCAATTTTCTCTTCTAACAACTTTAGATCTCTTTCATCCACTGTAATTTTCTATTCCATCAATTTCAATATTATCTTCTGTCCGTTCCACATTTCCCTGTCACCCACTCCCACCCATCCAACCTTCTTTCAACTTCCCTTTCCCATCGACGTTCCCCCTGCGTTTAACGCCATATCCATCTTCCACAGCTCCTACGTCCACAACTCTTCTTCATCCACTCCAAATGTCTCCCCCAGCCACTCACACACTTCTACCTTCCATTACTCCACATGACCTCCGCATCCACAGCACTCCTCCATCCAATAACCCAAACCCAACACCCTCCTCCACCCACTCCACTTCCCTCCCACGCAGCCCATCACTCTCATTCGAGCTTCACCCTTTTTCTTCCTCCTTCATGATATACGCTTCCTTCGCTCAGCGCCCGACGTCATCTTAATAAGAAAATAATTGTGATATAAAGGATTAAGAGACGACGCATCGCTACATCTGGATCTAGTCGTATCAGGAGCTTCAGTTCGACACACGTTTGGCTTCCATCAGTACTGCCGCGTCGGTGTTTCCTCGTAATGAGATTGAGGCCTTTAGATTGCATGGAAAAAATTAGAAAATCTTTTGTACTTTGGTTCCAGTGTGTGTGCTTGTTTGGGCGAATGAGCAAGTGCAGGTACATTGTTTGAGTGTGCATGTGTGTGCGTGTGCTTTAGAGAGGGAGAGCAGGATATTCGAAGTAGGCCAAGAAGGGTAACGACTTGGTCTAAGTAATACCCCCATTACATAAGCCGCCACAGAAATCCAAAGGCAATAAACTCTCCACGATACATACACAAAACAGTTTTAGTGTGAGGTCATTTTGCTATGAATGTGGCTGCCCCTTGTGAACACTGGCTGAATAAGCTGCTCTTGAGTTAATTTTTGCTAATGTCATTTTCGTTGGTGCTAAGTATGAATAAGCTGTCTGACTACATCGTCACCACCAAAGTC
>NC_051407.1:22553251-22553643 GCF_015228065.2 Penaeus monodon
CAGTTGCGACGTTATGAAACAGTTACTAAATACCCCATTCCTTTTAAATATATTTTTTCAAACCAGTCACAAAAACTTCGACTGATATCACTGCATTGTATGTCTCCCTTAACGAGATTCAAATGTAATTCATCATCCTAGCTTTCCATTCATATTCATTTTTTACCCAAAAAATAATTTACAAGGAACAAGGATTCATGCTCAGCGGGCTGGAACACCATTATGTTTTTGTGGGGCATTGAGTGACGAAGTATATTAGTGATGATTTATGTTGAACTTAGAATAATAATTTTTGCAACAACATGAAGAAAAACCAACAAGCGTGCCTATGTAAAGCGTATCATAATAACAAATAAAACCAAAAGCATAAACAACGTACATTGTCTTGCATT
>NC_051407.1:22553945-22554869 GCF_015228065.2 Penaeus monodon
AAACGGGAAAGGCCAAATCACAGACGGCCGTTAAGCATCCGTTATAAAGCGACTTTTCCATCTCGATTTCTAGAAAGTTCCTGGCAGTAGAATTTTCCCGACAGCGGAGGAATAACAACAAGAGCTTCCGTGGCGGGTACATCCATCTTGCCCCTCCCCTCTCCTTCCACTCTCTCTGCCCCCCCCCCCCCACGACAGCTACCCTATCCAAGAAGTTCGTCCTTAACCCCCTCCCCCTCGTCGCATCCCCATTTCTTTCCCTTATTACGTTGCGCCTGACCACAAGCCGTTTACCCTTAACCCCTATGTTATACCTCTTAGACTGTGTGGGGTACATGTGTGTGTGAGAGTTTGTGGGTGAGCTTTTGCGTGAGCTTGTGCGTAAGCTTGAGGGTAAAAAAATAAGCTTGTGCGTGTGTACGTTTTGACATGTTGGTGTGGGGCTAGGTATGTGTATACGTGCTGTGTTATGCTGTTTTATTTATGTGCATATCTAATGTCTGTTGTGTGTATGGGTGTGCGCATGTATATGTCAAGCCCCATCTACACACGCATTTGACTCCACCGGTACACCTCCATATATGTATATGAATATAGGCCTACAAGCGCGTAAAACCAGTAAAAAACAGAATCCAAGAAACATTAAACTTCACACAAAAGAAAGAGAAAGTCGCTTTGACAAGATACTCGATCCCCTTTTGTGTCTGCGAGTGTTGGAATGTATGGGACGTGCATTTACGTTTATTTGTCGGCTTTATCTGGGTGACTTATGGGCGTAGAAGGGGCGATAGCGAGAGTGCGTGTGCTTTCTCTTTCTTTTCTCATTGTGTTATTTTAATACAGAACTCCATTTTAACATATCACTAACAACACCCTAAGCACTGTAGTAAAGTTACCTGGTTACACTGTCCATACAGCACCGTA
>NC_051407.1:22556634-22556885 GCF_015228065.2 Penaeus monodon
CGAGCAAGCATCCATCCCCTCCTATCGCTGAACGCAGACGTTCCTGCCACGGCAGAAGACGCCAAGAGCCGATGGGCGAGACAAGGAGATAGCAATCGCGAGGCTCTGCCATTATCGGGCGGTAATCGAGACCGTGGGAGAGCTGTGAGAGCGACATTGTCAAGAAGCTCAGCTCTCTCTTACGAGTTCTTCCCCCTTTCTCTCTTCCAACTGACGTTGATGTTGTTTCCACGGTCCGCCATCTTGATAAC
>NC_051407.1:22557008-22557247 GCF_015228065.2 Penaeus monodon
ATTACGAAAAAAAACTAGGAGGGAACAACACAATAACACACGCAACTGGTACAGCCATGACAGCTACACATCCTTTGGCGGACGCGTGGATGGACAGTGGTCTTGCCCCTTTGCATTCCTCTCGAGACATGATACAGTAATAACGGCTGTCACGCTAAGTCCTGGCCTTCACAGCCGTTTTCCCGAGTCACGGAGCGGCAATTAAATAAACCATTCCACACCAGACTAAGGGAAAAAAT
>NC_051407.1:22557296-22557461 GCF_015228065.2 Penaeus monodon
TATCCAGCACCGGCTGATGTCCCCGTCGACGACTTGGAAATGTCACTGACGAATCGCTGGTGCGTCACGACCTTCTTCCTGATCCAAACACTTGCCTTCGCGTCCTCGGGAATTTTACGCACGTGTTACGAGAATACGGAGGTAATAAAATGCTTGGATAAAGTG
>NC_051407.1:22557684-22558388 GCF_015228065.2 Penaeus monodon
GAAATAGAGGGAAGAAAGGAGATGGGGGAAGTAGGAAAGGGGAAGGAAGTAGGGTAGGGAAAGGGAATAGGAGAGGAAAGGCGAGAGGAGAGAAAGTAGGGGAGGGAGCGGAAGAAGGGGGGAGAAGGGTAAGTAGGGGAGATAGGGGAAGGAAGGGGAGAGGAGGAGAACTAGGGGAGAGGGGGAGATCATTGGAAGTAAAGGAGGACGGGGAGAGGAGTGGAAGTAGGGGGGGAAGGGGGGGATGATGGGGGAGCGGCACCCGTCACTAAACCCCCAGCATTAACGTAACTGCATACAACCCTATGATAAACAGTCATTGTAATGGTCAACACTACAGCGGGACTTTCACTTCCGGTTGCATTTCAACGTGATGCTCTGACTTTCACGCTTAATTATTCATGATATCCCATAATGCAAGGTGCGAATGTGTCAATCGCGATCCATGACTCGGCTGGTGCGGTTTCACTTGCAAAGTAGACTTATTTGTTCGACGGATGTAGGTATTATCGAGTTTTTGTTTAGACTTACGATGTTCACGGAAATACCATTCGTACCTTTCTCTCTTTATCTCTCTCTCCCTCTTTAACTTTCCTTGTTTGTGTTCACCCTTGCTCGCTTTCTTTCCTTAGTTTATATAACTATCCCTATTTCTCTCTTTCTCTGTCTGTCTCCTTGAACGCAAGCGCGTCTCCCCACACATG
>NC_051407.1:22558663-22559002 GCF_015228065.2 Penaeus monodon
TAACCCCCATCTAACATCCTCTCACTCTCATTTTCCTTCCCTTCTAGTCTCTCCCAATCACTCTCTTTCTCTCTTACGTCCACATACATTACTCAATCCATTCACTGTATCGTTTCCTTCCCTTATTGCTCTGCTTTCCTTCCCTGTGTGTATGTTCCGCAACCCAGAATCCCGCCTCATCATTGTTCTCTTCTTCCTCATTCCACCCGTTCTTTTTCTCATTGTTCTTATCATTTGCACTTGACTCATCCATTCTCTCCTTTTTTAAATTCATATTAATTTTCGTCATGTCATGTTAACTTTTCTCTTAATTCCTCTATTTTCCATTCTCCTTGATAG
>NC_051407.1:22559066-22559429 GCF_015228065.2 Penaeus monodon
CATCTTTAAATGCTCCCTCGCGCATCCCCTACATTTCCTCTTCCTTATTACTTTTTCCAAACTTCCCTTTTCCTTCCTTCGTCATCGTCACTTTCTCTTCCTTATTCTCCCACCCCTAGTCTGAGTCTCCTTTTCCGCCCCTCCCCCCTCGCCGCCCACCCTCTGTCACCCCAAGCCTTCTTGGAGACCTCCGCCCATGTGAAGTCGTTGGTAGGTTGCATTCCCCCCCCCCCCCACCTCATCCTTTTCCACCTCTAACTAAGCTATTCATTCACAGCTTTTTTTTTAATCTCTCGTAACTTATCCCTCATAACTTCTTGCCTTTTCTTCACTCCAGCATCCTTTATCTCTTATCTTGCCTAG
>NC_051407.1:22559516-22560425 GCF_015228065.2 Penaeus monodon
CTTCAATCTTTTTTTTTCCAAACTATACATCTGCCCTCCATTCTTACGTCTTCTTTCGTCAAACATTCCCTCCACCAATTCACCCTCTTCCCTTTTCAGCGGTCTTCAATCTTCCACCTCCTCCCTTCCCACTCACCCTACACCCTTCTTTAGGATCCCCGGAAAACCTCCCTCAACCACACACTCCATCATGGGTCCTTATGACTCACAGTGTAAGTAAAGAGATTAAATATAAGTGAAAAGGAAGGACACGCGCGCCACCGACACTTTTTTTTATTTAAGTCAAGAAGGATGACAAATAATCAAAATCCCGACGCCCTGCCCTGAGGGATCCGCCCGCAGCACAGGACGAAAAAGGAAAGTTCGCGATGATTGACCAGATATGGGAGGTATCGGGAGTTCTTTTTCTATTCCTCTTCGTGTTTTATTCGCTCCTTCTATTATCATGATTGTCAATATCATTATTCTCCAACACTTCACTCTTCCCCATCCTCTTTTTTAGTTTCCTGCACTGGCATTCCTTTCCTCCGTTTGCTATTCCTGGAGTCTCAAATCCTTCGTTTCGTTTTCCTCTTCTGTTCAGCCTGATCCTCAGCGGCACACGCCAACATCGTCTTTATTCTCTATTAATCCTTGTTTGCGTTTTACTCTTGTTTATTCTCGCCTGCCTTACTTCATTAAGTCGAAGGGCTCTGTTATTTGACTTTTTTTCGAGGCTCCATTTAACGCACCGCTGCATGGGGCTACACCGCTCGCACAAAGGACCTTTGTACCACGCGCTTGAAGGAAAAAAACATCCTTCCTAGGGGCAGCAGGCACGAACCTGAGATGGCCTGGCGTATGTCAACCTCGTCTGGCGTATGCTTTTGGGTCATGGTTGAAGGCCCACGTGGAGCCGGGGCCTTTGTA
>NC_051407.1:22561024-22562152 GCF_015228065.2 Penaeus monodon
TCACTTATGCATACGAAGAATAACAATCTGCTCACACAGGAGGGGCGTGGCGGGACCAAGAGTTGAGACAAACGAGTGAGTCACATTGGGCGACTCCCATCACTCGGGAACAACCACTCCCCTTTCCAGGTAAGGACAGGGACTGATTGAAGCGACTAAAAGGAATTGCTATATAAGGTGACCGTGAACATTTGTACCCAAACATCCGTTTTCACTATCGGCTAGGAGCTCCATATTCTGAAGTTTGGACCCCTTGCAATACCTTCCTCGACACGGCCAGCAAACACATCCATCTCGAAGTACTAAAAGTACTAAACTTTTTCGCAAGAGAGTACCTCTCACCTGCCGTACGTTTCCGTTGTGTAGGCCTCAGGCAAGACATTTACATCGTCAAAAATCATGCTTGTAAGACTTCTTCAACTCTAAGACGTCGGTCCCAACATTTAGCGTGATAAACCCTAACGCCGCGTGATCATGTGGCACGTTCTTATGGGCGGGCACCCGGGACTCTGTGGTTTCCCCGCCCTAACCCCTCACCCCAATCCTGGGAGTCCTATGGGTCACTTTCCCTCTCAGAGCTGCCCCATGTCGCCCACAAGGGTGCATCGAGTGACACGATAATTCCTCAACTTGTGTTATGCCTGTCCCGGATTCCCTTTGAAAATGGAGTCAATTACCGTAGCTTAACAGAACCAATCAAACTCAAAGATACCGTCAGCAGACGATGGACAAAGCCAAAAACCTCGCTTCATAAAGCTTGCCTCACAAAATTTTACCGTCACTAAAGGAAATGATAATCATCTATGGGGACAGGTTCCCTTTCTGTGATGATCTTGCGGTCAATACAGGTGTTTGGGTCGGGGACATGTGAGCAGTGGAGGAGGACTTCATTTCCCTTTTCAAAAGGGCATCATGCCTGACTTTAGTAATGATACTGTTCAGATATTAGGTCGAATAATATGTAAATGACGATATTCATTAACATGGCTTTCCAGTTATAATAACGAGGCAGTAGAGAATCGGTGCCAGGTAATTCTTTATCCCATTTTTTTCTTATCTTGCTCCTCGCGTCCTCCTTACTATGTTTCGCTTCTAACGGTCATATTATCTTTAACAAGACCCTCTGCT
>NC_051407.1:22562186-22562614 GCF_015228065.2 Penaeus monodon
CTCTTCTAAAGTTGACCAACACAACTCAGGACCAAGCTACAGGACCGCGTGCTGACAGAACTGGCGAATACCCACGCGAGTCCAATCTCTCAAGTGTCTCTTAGCGTCCAAGACCAATAAAAAACATATGAAGATAAATACCCCTCTTTACACTAGTGGGTGCAACATAATTTTACACGCGTCCATCTGCTGAAGCGTTGGTGTTGCTGTGTGAAATATGAAGGTCAGTGTTGGAGGGAACTCCTTTTGAAGGTCCATTTTAGTGGCCCGTGAAAAGGTGTAGACTGCTGCGGTTCTTGAAAATTTAACACCTACTGAAAGAAACCTTCGGAGACATTAGGATCATTTTTAGTGAACTAATCCGGCGTGTCAGACCCGATATACAAAGTTGGCGTTATCATTATTCATAGAGCATGAAAATGCCATAG
>NC_051407.1:22562658-22563137 GCF_015228065.2 Penaeus monodon
TGGAATGATCTTGTAACTGTTCTCGCATGTAACCCGTAGTCAGTTTATGGTATTACCATATGTTTTCAAGCTGATCCCCGTGCTCTTAAAAAGAAAAGAGTGGAATTTAGCTGGGGAGACATTTTGCTTGCGCTTGCGTGCGTGTGCGAATGGCGAAGTGGGAAAATTGTTAACGTCTCGATAAAAAAATTCTTAACATGACTGTCTAAGCAAAGTTGATGGTTCTATTTACATTACTGACCAACAGCCACGCCGTGAGACAAGGCCACGCTGCAGCGGCACTGATGGTGAGTGAAGGCAAGCCACCCCTCCCCCTACCACCCTTGCCTCCAACTCCTAACTACTGCAGATCCTCCTCTTCTTGGCTAATGACATACACACACGCCCTCGTCTGTCTGTTCTCCTTTAGTTAATAAAATAATTGTCCTTTTTGTGTAAGTGCTTTCACTTGTAGAAAAACATGTATGTCTAAGAATTTT
>NC_051407.1:22563439-22565493 GCF_015228065.2 Penaeus monodon
TCTGAGCGTGTCTACTAGCACTTTTGACCTTTCCCCTCACCCTTTTGCCAAGCTGACCCTCCGCACGCACCACACCCTCACCGACGTCCCTCAGCCTACACGACAGGCCTACGGCCATGCCTTTCCCCTTCCGGCCTCCCATTCTCTCCCCTCCTGCCTCGCTATATTCTTCCCACATCTTATCCCCTCGCTCGTCCCTCGGCGCCGGCTCTGGCATTCCACGAGTGAAGGGCGGAGAAGTGTGATGAAGGTAAAGCCATTTCCTCAGCCATCCGTGGTATGGCTGAGATTCTGCTCCTATATTAGGCTAACGTCATCTCCACATCCAAAGGAGATTACTACATTAGCAAAGCTAGCATGCTCGTATCGTATGGCGGAGTCTCACATTTGTAACATGATCAGACCCCCATAGTTTTATTTATTATCTTAACTTCTTTTGAGAAACAAGACATTTACATATCCAACATGACATTTCATAATATCCTTTTCTCGGATGAATCATAGGGTCCTAGCATTATTTTAGTTCCAAACACCTACAATATCGCCATTCTCCGTTACTAATCCAAAGTTAAGAATCTCTTTTCTCTTAGAGATGGCGGAACATGTGTCAGCGACGGTGAACTGTTTACATAAAGGGTTAACGACCCTTGTAAATAATGAGCAAAGGCACCTGACGCTGTTGTGGCACCGCGTAGCCCCTGCGAGGGTTGAGGCACCCCTAACGCGCCGTGCCATTAACGGCCCTTCCTCTGTCACTCTAAAACCCGGAAGCTTTACGACGGATCTTCCGTGACACTCAGCACTAAACAGTTCTCCTACCCCATCCACTTACAGCCTCCTTTCCTTCCATTCCCTCTCCTTTCTCCCTTTCCCTTAACACTCCCTCTCCTCTTCCCTGTACTGCCCTCCTTTTCAGTGTTGTCATTTTTTATCCCTTCTCTTTCTTCCCAAAGCAGTCCTTTCTCTTCTACACTCCCTCCCCTTCCTCTCTAACCCACTTACAACGAAGCTGATTACGTTCGAACTCACAAAGGAAAGTCCGAGGGCCAGTCATCGTCACTTATGGCGCCCAGCTCCCCCTGACGCTCTCCAAGTAATGGCGTTGTATCCCTCGCCCTTTCAAAGCTTCTTTTGAGCACCCGAGAAAGAAAGACTTACGGCATTTACATGGAAACTCATGGATAATAATGTGGTTTAAACATCCCAGGCGACGTCCCACCGCGCCGTCCTTCCATAAAAAGCTCGCAAGACCTATCAAGAGCAAGACACCTCATCAGTTCCGTGTCAAAAGCTACGATCTCCTCCACATTACCAACAAGTCACTCATCCACGAACTTAGCTGCAACACATACAGCATCTCTACGCACATGTCTTCTGATCCCGTGTTAGTGCTATTCCTGTCGAAAAGACAAATTTCGAAGCCATAATTGATAGCCAAAGAACGTGTCTCATAAATCACACAAATCTGGTAGGTCAACAAAGCTTTCTGGTGGCCATACCTATCGCTCGCGCATGTAGGTGAAGATGCTGATACACTGAGAATGATGAACACCTCACGAACTGTTAGTATTATGCGCTGCAAACCCTCTTCTTTAATAATGAGTAATCAAGGCATGGTTATAAAGCAAAACAGTTCAAATACGATTTAGGAAAATATCTAACACTACCGTTTTACTAACATCAACAAATATTTTGAAAAGGTGAACTTTCATCCTGAAAAATGTATACATTATTCAATATCGTCCAGGTACCTGTCCTGAATGAAGGCGCCCTTCTGTTGAGATCTCTTATGAAAAGGCTGGTTTCGCTATATCAACGCCTCGCCACCAATCTTCTGAGAATCTCATCTCTTAAATCATGACATCTAGTGATGAAGGACTTAATTATAAATTCAAATTACGCATGAAATTCCTGTCTGATGAACGTCTTGCTGAGGTCATCCTGACTCATTCCCTCCTTCATCAGCGTTGTCAACACACCTGGTGTACTGGCGTCGCAAACTGGATTTGTGACGCAAACATATGCTTTGACGTTCTCGCGTATCAAAAAAATGG
>NC_051407.1:22566491-22567752 GCF_015228065.2 Penaeus monodon
GCAAACATGCACGTGCGCGCGTACCTCCAAGCCATTCATCATGCTACGGACCCTCAGTCGCCCGTCTAGCCGTGTCATCGGGAACGAATGTAAAAATACCGCTCCAAGTGACAGCTCTCCTGCCCGCCGGAACCTTAGGAAAACAACGACCACCGAAATTGACAGCGGCAAGCAATTAATCCTGCTTGGAATCTGTTGAAGTTAAGCCTACGATGCCATAATCTCCGGGACTCCCTGGCGACGTTGCACTGAAGGTGAAGGAAATGTTGCCGTGTGGCCGCTATTGTTGTGCTGAGACGCGTAGACATGCACACAGCTCTCGTGGGAACAGAACCAGTTCAAAAAAATACGTTCAAAATGCTGTGAACAGACATTTACATCTACATTTTATGTTTGAAGTGCGTCCTTAAATGAAGCAAGATTTCTGAAGTTCCCTTAAGACATCGTCCCATTATCAAACACAAAAGTTACTCGAAGGTTATTCAAAGACCTCCAAAAATCACATGTAAGACTGAATGAAAAAGCTTCAAAAGTTGCGGCAGTAATGACTTCCACAAGAAATACTGCAGCACAGTAATTTCTAAGCCAGGCCTTGAGGACGAATAATCCTTTGTGCAAAATCCTGGGCAAGAGTTCTCCGCGCCATAATTGTAACTTGCATCTGGCCAAGCCATAACTGAAGTTTTCTTAGGCATTTAATGGAGAACCTGTACATCCATAAGTATACAATGTGTGTATTTGCGCATGAATACGTTGACCGAAACAAAACTTCACACTTCCATAAGCATATTTGTGAGTTCAGCTCAAAACAGATCGCAAGTATCGAATCCACTTTTTTACCGACAGGTACTTGCATTTCAAGCAATAATGCTTCACTTTACAAAATGCTGACCACAGAGACCAAGTACTGACCAATTATTACATCCTGAATGGCTGACCAACGCTGGGTATACCACATAATGTAGGTGATTAGTGCAGAAAAAAATGGCGTTTAATCATTAGCCTCTTCTTTTTTTATTTGGTTCACCTGCTTCCTGCAACCCCCTCGCCCCCACCGCCGCCCCTTCAGACCCCCTCAACATCTGCTCCCTCGCGGGCAGATGAACTACAAGCTCCACTGTCACGCTCCTCATAAGGCAAAGGCTCCAGCCGCTCTGTTACTAACACTTACACGTGCTTCCAGCTGAATTGATATGTAGTGTCATTAGCTTATCTGTATGTCGCATATATTACAGATCATAGATTCAAACAACTGTGATAG
>NC_051407.1:22567811-22569695 GCF_015228065.2 Penaeus monodon
CACAAATCATAAATGATTGCGCCTAGAGCAGCCAATAATGCCCAAAATGCTGGCGTCCAGACTGGCACGCGAAGGACTGAGCCCCTTGGCGACGCCCGTCCGGCTCTCCTCTCGACCCTCGTTCGCACCTCGTCACCGCCGACACCAACGTAAAGGACCTTTTTTCTCTCATAAGTTATTTTCCTTCCAAGTCCCCCAAGACACGCTAGACACATTCGCAGCCATTCATGCGGGCTGCGTACAAATATTTGTAAAATCGAGTGAAATCAGCTGCAGACAAGTCACCGTGCCGGGGAATGTTTTCGTATCACAGCCATGGTGGGCAACCTATGAGCTTCTCTCCTGATGACGGTGACAGATGTGGAAAGCCTAAAAAAAATAGGTGGACTCAGATCTGTGTGAAACTGAGAAAATATCCAGCTGTTTTTTCTTTGCCACATTCATGTTCGCTGTTTTGTAATCTTTAACTTGTCTAGAACTATAGGCATGCAGTTAAGTAATAGTCCTTACTGTTCTGACGTACGAGGATTTCGTATTACACTCACGTTGTTTTGTAGTTTCTCATTTCTACATTAGCTTAAATCGTTCAAGAGGTAAATTTGGTAAAAGACGATTGCGATTATAAGCTGAGATAGCTAAAAATCATTCAAAGAAAATCTAAAACCAATATAAAAATGAAATGAAAGAACTGGAACAGACGGGTTGCAGATGAAGTGACTGTGGCGATTGTTGCAGCGACGGCGGCAGAGGAAAGAAGGGGTTGATCGCGTGATGGCAGGGCAGCGGAGGAGGCAGGGAGAAGGTTGGCATGGGAGAAGGGGGAGAGAGGGTGGAAGAGGAGGGGGAGACACCAGGACCTTCATCACTGCCAACCTACCATGGAAGGGAGCCCCACGGGGAACCGCTTCACCTGGCTGCAACGCGACGCGCATGCTGTGATTAACATGCGCTCAACCCTCTCATTCAACACTTAATTCCAGCTGTTTCTAACGTCCATTCCCTTTCTACTCAAGAAAACAAACGATGCATATGAGACATTAACTCTGTCAAAATCTCTGGAAACAAACAATGTCTGTTATCCAGCACCTTTAGACAACAAAACATGCCTGCTTCAACAATAGATGTCTCTTTATCAAGTAAAATCATCAAAATACATGCTGCTCCCTGCCAAGGCCCTTATCAGAGCAACAAGGGAATGGTTAGGGGGTCGCAGTGATCGGTAGCGTCCTATTATGCTGGGTAATGAATTAGAGACCAAACCGACTGAGGGCTTTGGTCGCGTGTATTGTGGCTAGGACAAAGAAGGGGTGGTGTACACAGCATGAGGAAACTTGTCTCTTTCTTTGCAACATGTACACAAAATAAGTAAACCTAAATATATTTCAAAATACATATAAAGCCAAATGCAAAAACGAAAAATCATAGCAACCTGTGTAGTGACCAGGTGCACACAGCACGAAAAGACTCCTGTCTGTATTCTTGCCATACACACTCAAATACATTTACCAAAAGATATATATAAAATCAAAAGCAAATACTCTAACAAGCCAACGAAGGAACTTTTTTATCCTCCTCCCCTTTGGCATCTTTGCCTTCTTCTCCCTTCAAGTATCCTTGTATCCTTCTCCCGACAGACAACTCCGCATCCTTCTCTCCTTTCCGTCGCCAGTCTCCTCTTTCCACGGTAAAAGATCTCGTCAGCCACGTGGATCAAATGGTAGTTCGCCGCCGACGCTGTTATGAGCTTGGTTAATCCCTAAGCGTTCTACCGGCACTGGCACTGGCATCATCCGTCACCACGCTACTGAACCTTAAAGCCTTCCCTTCATTCCGGCATTTTCGTTACATACTCCTAAGGCCCTTTTTTAATAGGACTCCAACTGC
>NC_051407.1:22569991-22570584 GCF_015228065.2 Penaeus monodon
ATAGGTCCCTCTCACTCATGTGACTAGATTTACTAACTGGCTTCATCACGTCCTCACCAACCCCACGTCGCGTCGTTATCTTAATATGGTACCCAGTATTTTCCTCATACTTCGTGCAAGCCTCGGTACATCGTCTAAGTGACTTAATTAGATAGCTAACCAGGCAGTTTATCTCACAACAGGTGTATTCCATCCCCTTCGTCCAGGCCCTCAGCATCCATACGAAACCCCACGCCAAGGAAAAGGAGAAAGTCCAGCGCATCTTCAGCTTGCACCAACTGTTAATTTATTGGTGCCCGGCACGAGCGATAGTTGATAACTCGAACAAGACGCGACCAGCTGCAGTCACTCCATCGACCCCAGTCGTCCCTCGTGTTTTTTGAAGGCTAATAGACCGGCGTTCTTGCTCTACCCAGGTGCAACGGAGACACACAAAGAGTATTCCGGATCACTCAAAACAACGTGCAAAGCAGCGCCAAAGCACTGCGCTGAATGAGGCAACGATATGTGTTACAGAAGAGGAATATCTTCTTTACTAAATCCGACAAAGTGGAGGTCTCGAAACTGTTAAACCAACTTCAATCCATGAAACT
>NC_051407.1:22570950-22571107 GCF_015228065.2 Penaeus monodon
TAATAATCAAATCTTCGATAAATATAAAACAGGTCTGGATAGTAAGAGAAAAATACGCCAAGAACATATTAAACCCCGAGACAATCCACGAACAGAAGTCGGGCATACAAACAAACAGACAGACCAGCTAACAAAACTAAACATAAATAGATGCAGC
>NC_051407.1:22571135-22572234 GCF_015228065.2 Penaeus monodon
GTCAGCAGATGGCCGCCGTCAGGAAGGTTAGGAGTAGTATGCAAATATCGCGAACGTCCGCCGGGGTGACCAACGTGGGTATAGCGAGAACCTTTTCACCCTCTGCTCTTCAGTTCACAACAACTAACCTTATCTTCAACCGAGATTCTGAGTTCTGACCTTGAAATTTCTCCTGAATTTACATTGATGAAACCCACTGACGCAATAATGATTACATTTACTGCACTCATTTCCTCTCACTCCATCACAATCTATTTTGCTCTCTTATTTATTTTATACATCATCTTCAACCCTTGCGCGGTCTTTCACTCTTCTTTTGTTCTTTCTTTATATTTTTTCTTCAAAGGAGTCTTAACTTTCATTTCATTTTAATTGGGTTAATCTGAAAGATCTAAACAAACGTTAAACATTTTACATACCAAAAAATGGTCTCATTTTCTTTCCAGTCTGAACAATACACATTCAAATTCACTCCATGTTATTGTTGCTCACAATGCAGCGTTTCGCATCCAAAAAAGTTTGTCCATCAATGGTAACTTTTCTACATAAAAATACATCCCAGAAAGAACACAAGCAGTCCGCTAACAACAAATCTCAGCCAGCAGCAAGGGAACTGGAAAACCATCCAAGCATATCGAGTCAGTACGGCTTATTACGTGGGTCGCTCACATCTGACACCAACCTTACACACCCTCCATTACCTCACACTGGCCTGGTAGCTCTATGCATTATCTCGCCTACGACCTCTACTCTAAGCTGAACATGCGACATATGACCAATGATCTTGTACCAGATCCTGCAGAGCATGCTGTGATCTTGTAAGAAATCACATCTGGACTGTTATCACACTTGGCCTTTGCGACACAAGCACGCGTGCTGAGTCGTCCTGCAATCCCTTGGTCATGATCTGTAACTTGCCAACATTAATGACCTATGACCCCGCCCATGGGTCGGCAATTAACTCTCAAGTCAGACTCGGTGTGGGAAAGGCCATGTGACAAATTGGAGACTAATCTATATCATTATTCGGAAACAAGAACATATTAATAATCTCAGACTAATACTAAAAAAGTGCTTGGATTGTGAAAATCAGACGCGC
>NC_051407.1:22573509-22576575 GCF_015228065.2 Penaeus monodon
AATTATACCGAATGATTTTGTTTCATTAGTGTAGGTGTGCAAAAAACGCTGGTAACGATAGACCCGGCGCCATTATTATAATATTTGTAATGATGGCAATACAGGTGACCATACACTTGTTGTTGCATTATTTCTATGCCACGAATTTATATTTATTAAGTGTTATTCCCTCAATAATCAATAATTAAGATTCACAGTGTCTACAAGGACATGCATATATTTACTAGAATTAAGTTAAGCAAAATTAGGAACTTACCTAAATCAGTATTCTCTTCACTTTTATTTTTCTATCGAAAATTATCCAATACTGCTCACTGCAATTCACTTTTTCAATGGTGTTTCTCAATAAAAATAATAATTTAGAGTACAACTAAATTACCAAAACACTAATCAGATCAAATCGGGAACGATCACATATAACAAAGGGTTATCATTTCCATCCAACCACCAGTTAATTCAGCATTAATATAGGGAAATTAAGTCACGCCACCGTCCTCCTATTACTTTCCGCTACGTTCTCTCTCCCACCACGAAAGGTAAACTAACTTTCCTCGCCTGAACACGTTGAACTTGACAGACGGTGCCGGCAAGTCCAAAATCACTCATACTGTAGTTATGGTAGTTTTCAAGTAAGGCATACAATATCAGTGTTTTATAGTCAAATGTAAGATAATTCTAAGGGGTATATACGTTGTGTATATATGCGATTATTGTTTTCATGCACTTGATGAAATTTATGAATCGTACGTCCGCCAGCGCAACCTACTCCAGAAACCGATGGCAGTAACATGTTCCCGGTGAATGTTCGGTTAACTTTTATTCTATCAAATTTAAGATGTAGTTTTCATCATGGCATAAAGTTGGTAATGAATTATATACAAACATAAGCTTTCAGGAAAATGAAGTAAGATCTGTTTGCATGATTCCAATGTTGGTTTTCAATTATTACAAGACTTCTCCAGAAACAAAAAATGTAATAATATTAATAACTTTTTTGACAAATGTATGAATTACTGTTTTTTTCGGTAACAACATTTAATAATTGACCAATTCCGACATTAGCATTAATAGTCTCAATATTATGAATGTAATGGTAATATTTATGATATTTTTAATGTGGTAAATATTGTTATTGCTCGGTGCATCGTACGACATAAATGTAATTACATTTATGATAATCTTATTAATATTAATAGTACACAATGTATGGGTATTATAATGCTCAAAGCAATGTGCGGAATGAGATCATAAATTACAATAGCAATTTTGGTTTAAAAATAAATTAGGGTAATGGCTAAAGTTCATTTACATTTCGAAGCATTTATAGTTTTACACAGACACGAGTCTCTAGAATCCTTTTAGCACACTTTATGCTCTCTTTAATCAATTCAGCACGTTAGGCGCTTCTCAGCCCTCTTATAATCCTCATCGTGAAGGGAATTTTTTATGGCTTGGAGCCATGCGGAATTTTTACAGCATAACAGACCTTATCCACCCTAACAATGATCCACTGCTATTTTCATCGTGTCTATATTTTAGAAGCAAAAATATGATACACATGCATACGTGTATGTAGTGGCGTTTGCAGTTGTTTGTACGATTCGCTCTTTATTCGATGTATAAACGCTTTGATTCTTCTAGTCATCATGTCATACAAAGAGATTCTTCACCCCATATAATTAAATTCCTATGTTCATTTCTTTAATCTAAAAACAATCACTTGAGCCAATGCCTAGTCCTTTGTTATTTTTTCTCCTCGCTGTTGATAATGATTATATTGTTTGGTGATATAATGCATCGTTGTGATTCCACAACACCACAGTTCATTTTGTTTTATACAAGTATCTATCTACCGGTACTAGATGAATGCGGTTAAATCAACTTCAAAATCAGTTATCAATGGTGATTATGAACTATGAACAATATATATCTTTTCACAGATCACATTTCATGAATGATAATGAATGCAGTTTCTATTCTATTTAGTGCACGGGAACCAGCACAATATTGAATGGATTCAGTTGTATATAACTGATAATAATGATAGATCTTTTTTTTTTTCATCGCTCTAGAGGTAATCAATAGGGCATTGTGGATTTTAGTGAATGACTAGAGCAAGGCAAGGGATGACTGAAACTTTCCCTCTTTGTTAACGCGTATGACGATAGTAACATTTTCTTACTATAACTAATTTTTATTCAGGTAGTTTGGTTGAAATTATTTTCATATTACTATTGCCAATTAGGTGAAGAAAGGGTTGAATAATATAACATTAAGTAAATAAATGATGGAGTGATGTAACACACTGCACATATAAGTGTTTACAAAAGCTCATGCTACGTATTAGCTCGATTTCAGTAATTAGTACTAAGCTTTTAGAAAATATCAATTGTCAAACAAGCAGTTGTTTATAAAATCCCATAGTTCACGTTTTAAAGACACAATAATGGTTTCCGTAAATGAAATCAGATATTAGAACGAAATAATAAATACAAACTACCAGACTACCTTCTCTGCAGACATGAGGCGAAGATGCACGAATCTCCTGAGCCTTTTCTTGGGCGCTAATTTGGCTCAGGATCAGCTAGCCATTCATGCATTTGAAGGCGGTTTGTAAGGTAACGCTTGTTATTTCTTGAAAATGTAATTTTGCGAGTGAGAGAAAATGTCTTGGGTTTACTTATGAGTTACTGCGGTTTGTGTAGAGAATGGCCTATAGTGTAGAGACATAAGGATAAGATCCCCGTGTTATCGCGGAGATGACTTAACATATAGACTTTACATATGGCCATAATATATCCGGTATATTCCACGATACGTTTTAAAAATACATCGATACGAGTGTGCCTGATGATTCTTATTATGGATAGAGAAACAAAATTACGGAAAACATGAGCTGTACCAAGATTTCATGGAAAACTTTACATACTACCTTTACATAGCCGAAAGACCACATTAAAAAGACTCCGGATGTCGCATTTATTACCTTCATCAGAGACAGTTGAACGTTGATGATAAGACGCGTCGCTCTAGGAAGTTCTTATTAACGCAGTTTGGGAAGTTCGC
>NC_051407.1:22576610-22576702 GCF_015228065.2 Penaeus monodon
TCATGAAGCCCGCGGCACCGGGCAATAAAGTTAGTTAGTTCGAAGTTTCCTGGAGTAGATACGTTTTAACTCTCACAATATACAAATTGCAT
>NC_051407.1:22577021-22579383 GCF_015228065.2 Penaeus monodon
TAAACAGTTAGATCACTAGATATCCTAATCTGGCCTCCCTGCATACTTACTAGTCGAACTTCTAGCCACAAGTCTGACTAGTGCCCGCTATTTGGTGCGGGTGGAGAGTGATCTTAGGACTTGTCATTCTGGTCTTGTCAACTCGAAGCCACTCTCTCAGATTCTTTGCTTTTATACGCCCAATACCGTGTATGAGTTAAATGCTTGAATTGTTACCAGTTTGATTATTGAAGGCTTGTTGTTTAACTGTTCTCTGCTTAATGTTAATTTAGTATTTCCAAGTTATTCTGAAATCTCTCATTTGCAGTTATTCTGAAGTTCAGAATTTGATTTAAATTAAAGTTTCTTAGCCTCTTGCCGTCACACTGTAGCAAGTTGCACTTTAAGAAATATTCCTTAACCATATCCCCAAATAGTCCGGCAAAAAATTACATTCAAAACTTTGGCTACACAAACTGCTTTCAGAAAAATCGTGAGATAAATAAAAAGTTCAGATTAGATATGGCTCTTAGGCCTAATTTTAGATTCCCATTTTCCTTTCCTTTCTCTCTCTTTTTCTCAGCAAGGAACGAACGAGATAAGGATTTCTTCTCTTTTCTGAGCTCAAGATGACAGGGTCGTTGGGCCTTCCTCATGAATATGGAGCTGCGCTTTACTCAAAGGATTTTCCTTGTCCGCATCCTGCTCGAAGAGGTCTTTTTCATTCATTATCTCTTTAATGTATTTTCCCTATAAGTTCACGATATAAAAAGCTAAGCACATGAGTAAAACAGATGTCGATGATGATTAACTACGTCGAACCGTGTTAACTACGCCGTACATTAATACAAATCCAGTTACTGTAAATCACAAGAAGTTCAAAATTACAATATTATGGGAAAGTAACACGCGCTTCTTTACTTGGTATCCTCTTGCCGTTGTATTTTGGGTCAGTTCTATTAAGGCGTCGTTATATTTAATTATACCAAGGGCGTGTGTCTGCATACACCCTAAACAAAGAAGGATACTGTTCCTTTGTTCATATCCTTGTTATATTCGATGGGGATAATAGACTGTTGTTGTGCTTGCTCGTGGTGTTTCATCACCAGTATCATTGGCATATAATTGGTATCAGTTATTAATAATATGGGGTATATATTCCCATATTATTCTTTGTTTGTATTATGTATAATTGTGAGTTAATGATGATAATTGTAATTGTGAGGTTAAGGATCCTGGTGGTGATAATAAAACACGACTCATAATGGTGAGAGAGATGTTAAGGGTAATGAAGTGACAATGATACGTGGTGAGGTAATAAAAATACAGTAGATAAAAACAATCAACACAAAATTATACCTTTAATAGACAGCAGCAATGAGGAAAATTCAATAACGTAAATATAACAGCAAAATTACAGATATAGATAATAATACTATAATAATTTATTTTGTTCTTATATGATTGATGATTGCAGTGATAGTAATGTCGCCTGTATTAAAAGTTACCCCTATACTTATTACTGACATCCAATTGTCATTATCAATACGACTGTTATATCAACAATTTTATAACGGTAATTTCTGCTGTCTTTATGAAAATATCCGTCACGTTCACCATCATCGCTGTTACTATCGATTTCATGATATGATCCTGTATTTACGATTGTTTTTACGGACTCAAAATCACACGAATGAATATGGCACATTAATATATCCAGCTCTTCCTGCCGATCACCGTTTCAAAGAACCCACTTCCAACAAAACACAAGGGATTACTCTGTTACACGTCTCACCGGGGGTCGCACCGGGGCTTACCTGTACTGACAACAACTAATTGTCCATTTGAGATGCTCGAACCCATGCTAGGTATGACCAGGAGACTTTCCTTTGGGTCAATGGAAGGAGGTTATATGTGATAGCATCTGTAGGTAAAGATTATTTGGGAAATGTAGATTCTAAGGTTTGTTTCGCAATCGGTGCATATATTTCTTAAAGGGGAGAAGGTTTCGGGGAATCATTGCGTGGTGCTTTCTGATTGCTACGTCTTAATGGGTTTAGGTTTTGAAGTCACGAAGTCACGAGGGAGTCCAGACAACCACAGTGAGATATTAACCCCGTGTGATGTGCGGGTCGCGGGAGAGGTCGAAGCAGGGGAGTAGCAGATCCTCGTGAGAGTCGTTTTTCACATGATGTTAGTTCAGGTAATTGTGTATTATGACTTTCTTGCCGCTGTAAAAATTGATGATCTTCATTCTCCCTAGTGATTTCGAGTGTGAAAAACTGTATTCAAGCATAACAAGTAATGGGATTTACTTTGTCCGAAAGTAGTGCCAGGGACATAACAGTCATATAGTACAAAAAATATTTTTCAGCTCAGTCTG
>NC_051407.1:22580318-22581716 GCF_015228065.2 Penaeus monodon
GTTTTTGTGTGGTAAGTGTTTTTGTTTTCTTTAAGCTGTGTTCAGTAAGTTGTACAGATACCATGGTTGTCGAATTATTAAAACCTTTCTCTTCATTAGTGATTAGTGGCGAGGCATATCTATCTGACGGATATTACAACAATTGAACGCTTACAGCCACATGGCAATAAAGTGAGAGACTTGTCACATAGCAGTCACTAACAGCAAAGTATAGATATGACCAAGAAGTTGCAATGTTTCATTTTACCATAACAGCTTTTAGGTGAATATGTAATACGTTGTTTTGAGTGTACTTTTATTTGTTTTATCATATGCTCGTCGTTGTTCTTTTCATTTATTCACAACTATGTATATGTTTCATCTCTTCGGGTCGCTATTTTCAATTGTCAACCATATAGCTGATTTCATCACATTCATTTTCTTTATAGTCAGTCGTTCTGGTCATGGTTTAGATATTCTTGACTAATTACACTGTATTTAGTAGTTATTGTTTTTTTTATATAAATGTGGCTTGAGGTTCCTAATCACTATAATTACCAGTGTGTTAAAAAGGTATGTTCTTTAAAAAAGTAGAAGTAAAAGGTAACATAAATCTGAAAATGTTTTACATTTTTTTCTTCACTGGCCATGGAATATGATAAGGAAGAGAATAAGTAAACTAATGGACACAAAAGGAAAATCTGCTAGTGTCATCATCGTTATTTTTTTTATTCAATGCCAGCTCCTGAGGAGGCAAAGAAAAAAAGGAAGGACCCCGTTACGTTAACTGTTGTATTTAGTTGAATTTACTGAATCTTTACTGAAGCCAATTCATTTGCAGCAAAGGACTTATGTCTACAACACTTCACAAGTTTGACCTTTATATGCAAAGCAGATGATGTACGTAATGCAAGATCATGTTTAGATAGTCGACACTTCTGTTGAGCAACACGCTTTCTTGTTGAAGAGTCATATGCGTTGACAAGGGGTTTTACATCACTTACAAAAGACGACATTTTCCCACCCATTTGATACAAGGTGGCAAGAAAAGTGAAAGAAGTGCAGTTGTAGAGGCGGTGGCAACAGCGAAGAGGCCCATGTATGTGTCAGAGAAGCTTTGTTCCCGCCCTACTTCGGCTTTAACCCCCCTCCCCTCTCTTCAGTGTGGAGCCTTCTCCCTTGCCGATAAAACAACCTCGCACGCACGTCGGTCTGGCACGTCTCGGAGAGTTATGGAAGTTTCACTTTCAGGGTTCTCCTTTCTTCGGCTGAGATCTTACGGATAGGCCGACGTTGGAGTCCTCACGAAACCGATTGCGACGCGTCTGCAATATTCATAATGGCACTTTGTAGAGGGGCACGTGGAACTGAGTGGGTTTGCACATTAGAAGGGTATTGAGCTGACGATAAACGACTGGG
>NC_051407.1:22582666-22583322 GCF_015228065.2 Penaeus monodon
TTAGAGAAATCTTGTAGTCCGTACCGTCTTCTTGCCTTAAAGGACACCACTAATTGAATGTCTGTTTTCTATGGACATTTTCGCCGCCCATCCGTTTCTAATGGGCGTTTCCTGATAGTTTACATTGTTATTATGAACCATGAGGGTTGGCAGAAGGGTAGGGGGCTTAGTATCATATGGGCTTTACTGTGGGTGTGCCTCTCTGAGGAATGACTCACACTTGTGCGTATGCGGTTTTACATGTATTTTTGAAAATATACCAATATATTGCAAATGTGAAAATATCTTGCGTGATGTATGTATATTTTTCTGTTGGTAGCTATGAACACTGGTATGATCCGTCATGAAACGTATCACTCTTAAGAGTTAATCTATTCTTAATTTTATCGATCGACATTTACTTTCTTCTGAAAAGCATTATACCTAGTTCACCTATCGGCATAGGCTGGATACGTAAGAATGAACAAGTACAAACACTAGGGTGAAGAGTGAACACAAAGCCCCACCCTGCACAGTCACAAAGTAAACACTTGTGTCTAACCTGCTCTTGTGCCTCCCAGAACGCTCACTGACCGGCGGGTCTCAATGTATTGGAGAGGGGGTGCAATGTCATTCAAATTCTTTCGTTGAAGACTGACATAAAATCTGTGTGGAAT
>NC_051407.1:22584170-22584485 GCF_015228065.2 Penaeus monodon
CACCTATTACAGAACATTTATTCGGTATAAAAGATTTGTACAGAAATCATGATAATGGTACTTTGGAATCATCAAACAGGGAATGAAAAAGCAAAACTTTGACAGATGACTCGCAAATCCATTGAAATGCAACTTAGTATTTCGTATCAGATTGCTTCAGTTTGCCGTAATAGGACACCATTTTCTATGTAACTGCCGTGTTTGCAGCAAAGCGATGCCATAACGCCATTTAGGAACACAATTTACATTAAGGACATACCAGGACATGAAGTTATACTTTACTGCGCTATTTCAGAGGCAAATTCCTGAGGTAGG
>NC_051407.1:22584772-22586286 GCF_015228065.2 Penaeus monodon
TTCAGTGCATAGAATCTTGTATTAGACAAAACTGATGTTAAAACCCCCGCCTTGTATACAGAACACCGCTTACCCAATACCTTGATAGATGCCATGCGCTTACTCTCAGTTACCAGCAAGCATTTGCGTGATAAAGTACTACACCTTTTTAGTAAGTAATCGACAATTATCATTAGTTCCACAACATAAGGATACAATCATTAGTTATTCTTACTATAGGTCTGTTGGCAGGCAAATTTAATGAACATGAGTTTTGCATTGATATTGCGATAAATGATATATAAAATAACAGACATATGGTGTAGATAATGTATGTGTGCCACCTGTTTATTAAAAATATTGCTGGAACGTTTTGACTTTTATGAGGATAAGGAATTTACAGGAAAAGTTACCGCCTTTATTGGTAATGGACAGTGTTGTGAAAGAAGGCAAACTAATAAAAATAATCACAGGAAGACGAATGTGTGAGTACAGGGCTGGCTAGAAAAAACAGAATACTAGAAATGTAAAGAAAAGCGTAATTTTAAAAATATGTATATTTACATATTATCTACTTGTTTATCACAACCTTTTTAGATTGAGATAATGTCCTGCCACCCAGTATTGACGGAAACTGCCGTAAAGAATGCATTGCATTATGACAAAGGAGAAGACGCACAGTTCCTCTCGTGGGCCATAGAAGATTTTCTTGGACAGGGCGACAACTATGCCAGCACTGTTACTAGCGTGAGAGTAAAGTATACTCAAAATGGGGAAGACAAGGAAGTAACGTATATTGTCAAACTGAAGAAGAAAAGGGAAGGTGGTTCTTCGTCTTATTTCGATGACATGACGTTTGAGAAGGAAGGCAGATTTTTAACTGAACTTTGTCCTTTGTTGGATGCTGAGCTGTTGGCAGTTGGATTGACTCCTTTGAAAGTGCCTCGCTGTTGCCATTCTTCTTGGTCCGAGAATCAAGATTTTCTCTTTCTGGTTGATTTACGACCTATAGGATTCAAACGCTACGACCGCAAGAAAGTAGTGGATGACTCTCATGCAAATCTTGTACTCCAAGAATTGGCCAAGCTACACGGCAGGTCTAGTGAAAGAAGATAATGGACAGATCTGTTGTAAGTCGCTTTTTGCAGGTGGATCGCTTCAAATCATCACAAGAGGAAAAACAAGGAATTCAAGTGCACTTATGGGTCTATAGTGCTCATCCACATTTCATCTCCTGGTTCAAGGACGGCGAAGGTTCGATTCGACTTCTTCGAGGCTGCGAAAATTTAGAGGAGCTACTCGAAAAGGGGTCAGTTTGATGTAGGCCAAAGAACGTGCTGCACCAACATAGCGTTTTATGTCGAGTCTGAAAGACGTCACTGATATAATACTTGTAAACTGTTGTTTGTTTTTTAATGAATAGCTAAATACGTATGTAGATATATAAATCGATATAAAAACGAGTGATTGGGTTAAGTGTAAAGGGTGTGCATTTGTTGTATAACACATTATTAAGTGATACATCATGATATATA
>NC_051407.1:22586310-22587961 GCF_015228065.2 Penaeus monodon
GCCATAGGTATGATGCAAAGGAGAATCCTGTGGAGGTTCTCTTTTTGGATTTTCAGCTGTGTCGTCAGGCGTCTCTAGCTGTTGATTTGAATTATTTTCTCTTCTCGAACTTCGACCGGAAGGACAGGAAGCAGAAAATGGGACAGTATCTGTCACTTTACCACTCGGCTTTTGCGAAGGTGTTGGCATCTGCTTCATTAACCATGCCATGCACCATAGAGGAAATCACCGAGGAATTCAAGCGGAAGAACACCTATGGGATTATATGTGGCTCAATCCTCATTCCTCTCCTTGTGTCAGAGACGCAAGAAGTAATCGATTTTGACTGCCTTCTGGTGGTCGTGCGAAAGACTATGTAGAAGAGCTACGTCAAAATTCTGTTAGAATGGTAGCCAATAATCCGTTGCTAAAACCACGGATGAGCGATTTATTCGAAGACTTGAAAGAGTGTCACGGATTATAATCATCTCTGATAGTAATCTGCTTGTATCTGTTTTGATTAAGGATATATTGCTAATAATAACAGTGGAATGTTAGAGGCTAGGTATAGAAATGATTAAATAAGTTCGAAGTGAATTAGGAGGTAATAAATGAAAAGGAAGATGTGCAGTGTTAGAAATTGGGAGTAAAGACTATCTGATTAAGTGACCCATCACTGATATTACATATTTTACCTTTTTTTGGTAATTGATAGGAGAGTTCGGTCCATTGTTTTGCGATGAGGTGTATACAAGGACAATTTGCTTTCATTCTAGATGAAATATAAAATACCTTAGATATTGTTCACTGTTTTAAATCGAGGAAAGAGGTCTACATGAGACGGGTCAATTAAAGGGTTTGCTACCCAGCGCGATGTATCTGGTGTCAGGAATCGGAGACTATAGTTTCTCATCCTTGTTCTTTATTGAAATAGGTCGGGAGCATTTCCAATTTGGATGTTTATATATAGTTAATATGTTCGGTAAAAGTAGCAAATCCATATATCTCGCCATTGTAACGATGATGCATCCTAATTTTTGAGTGTCAGAAGTAATACTTCCACGGTGCAAGAAGTAAATATAGCCGATAGCTATTTCCATTAAAATAAACGATAAACGTTTTATAGCGAAAATAACATATTTTGCACTAGTAGAACTGTCATTTTCAGTCATAACTTATTATTTAAATTTGATAAACTATCTTTTTTTCAAAATTGGTGGTATAGATTCTTTGTTCTATAAATAATGCTAAAGGCTTTTACGAAATTAATTGTTAAATAAATAATGCTTACCTTTCTCTTCCAAAGAGAAAGGTAAGTATTATTAATTTAAAAATCCAGGTTAGAATTTACTATTGTTACATGTAATTCTGCTAATATGATTTTCACGGCTCGGGATTCTCCACAGAACATAACTATATTGGAGAAAGTACATTACCTCATGCTTTTTTTTTTTTAAAGAGAACTTAAACGTGGATATATGCATTTGACTGTATGTATAAGAGTATAAATGTATACATTCATATGTAAACAATATATATTTATCCCTAAATTTGTATGCTATATCCATATATGTCAATTGAAATATGCGTATATATTTAATAGTCAAATCCTTTGTTCCGTGTGAAAGTGTTGGGCGGAAAAATCAAACTACAAAATAATAGATTGTAACTC
>NC_051407.1:22588019-22588251 GCF_015228065.2 Penaeus monodon
GTAATATTTTAAGAGAATCGGGTACACATTAGTTTTTGAGTCGCAGATACACGGAAAGGCCTTTGTAGGCATGATTCGTAACATACAAAAATGATATGTAGAGATCTATGTGACATGTTTTGCAGCAACATAACGACCATTATTGATAAATGCCTATCAGGGAGCCCCCATTATTGCTGTTCATCGTACTTACCAATATGTATTATGAAGGTAAAAACAAAATGTTGAAACC
>NC_051407.1:22588285-22590197 GCF_015228065.2 Penaeus monodon
CTCAAACGCTATCCCCTTACTTTCAATGATCTAAAAAACTTATCAGTTAATCTTATCACAATCTGAGTTCTTGAGAGTAAGCTCCGTGTAAAAACCGCAACTGACGTAGGGTACATATTTTGACTGATCAAATGCAATAATAAGTTGGAATACGGTACTGTTCCACTGTAATATTCAGTTCTAGTCAATCAGTTTCAGATGTTGGAAGTGAAAGGAAAGGGGCAAAGTGTCATAATTATCACGAAAGGAAATAAGAGATAGAATGCAATTAATTGAAGGTCGGTAAATCAACTCGTGTAACGCTTGAAGAAAATGCAGTGCAATGGCAGTTATTTAACACCTATTTCGATGAATAATAAAAACGCAATGTCTTATTAAAGCCCAAACTATTTTTTTTTCAAGCACGATGGGCCATTCGTGTTTCTTCTTCCGACATCCTAGTGATTTGTTTGTTTTTGCCATCTTCATTACCTTCCATATTCTCTTGGTAATACTAATGTGTATTGGTCATTAGCTGCACGCCTTTTCCTCCGCAGCCACGGTGGACTTCAGGACAATGGGCAAGTACCCGTCTCTCTCTGAGGCCATCGTGACAAAGGCTTTGCACGAAGACAGGGGAAGGGACGCTCATCTCGTGTCCTGGGTCACTGAGGACTTTCTTGGGGAAGGCGACAATTACGTCAGTGATGTTACCAGCGTCAAAGTCAAGTACACTCAAGGTGGAGAGATTCATGACCTAAGTTACATCGTGAAGTTGAAAAGGAAGAGGGATGGAGGATCCCCCACTTACTTTGATGATATGACCTTTGGAAAGGAGGCCAGATTCCTAACTGAAATTTGCCCTTTGCTGAACGCCGAACTGTTAGCAGCTGGACTGACTCCTCTGCAGATACCACGTTCTTGCCACAGCGTAGTTTCTGAAAATCAAGATTACTTATTCCTGGAAGATTTACGATCTAAAGGCTTCAGACGTTATGACCGTAAGAAGGGAATAGATTATTTACATGCAAAGCTTGTCCTTCAAGAATTGGCCAGGTTACATGCAGCATCTTTCTTGTTGCGCAAGGAAATGGAAGAAGACGTGATTACTAAATACAAATTCCTTGCATGGGAATGGCACAACTACTCCGACGAAGCACGCAAGGAATTCAAGACTCTTTTCGCAGGAACACAAAACAACACTTCTGCACTGGCAAGCGTGATGGAATACGAGTCTGTGTCAAGGTGGTTCAAAAACACAGCTTCTCGAGGTTGCGCGGTCGTGGAGGAGCAACTGGACAGAAGCAATTTTGACGTGATTTGTCACGGTGATTGCTTCACCAGCAACATTTTGTTCAGGTTAGTTTCGGATGGGTCTTATTTAAAAACGTGTACTATTAAAATTATCAGTGCATATTCTAACAAGAACAAGGTTTATTTGTTCATGTTATTTTTTATTCAGGTACAACGTAGAAGGACAACCTGTTGAAGTAATGCTGCTGGATCTTCAAGTTTGTCGAGTATCGTCTCTGGCTATTGACCTGAATTACTTCATCTTCTCAAGCATCCCGCGCAGTGAAAGAAATAAGCTTGAGGAATACTTGTCGCTGTACCATTCATCATTCATGGAAGTCATGAAAGCCGCGGGATGTGATATGCCCTTTACAAAAGAAGAAATCAGTCAAGAATTCAAAACGAAACACACTTACGGGTTTATATTTGCTTCAATCCTCATTCCCATCCTTGTGTCGGAGGTACAGGATGTACTGGAATTTGACTCAGCCACGGATGGGCGTGCAACAGATTTCGTCGAAGAGTTGCGACAGAATGCTATGAAGATGCTGGCCAACAATCGGTTGCTGAAGCTACGTCTGAAGGATCTCTTTGATGACATTGTAGAATTCCAAGTGCTATGAACCTGACGACACACGCA
>NC_051407.1:22590980-22591044 GCF_015228065.2 Penaeus monodon
GAAGCCCCCTCGTACACATAATTAACACATGCATGCACGCAACCACCCCCCATCCCCCCTCCAC
>NC_051407.1:22592121-22593232 GCF_015228065.2 Penaeus monodon
CATAAAATGCATACAGATATCTTTTATTCTATTTCTTCCTTTATGGTGTGTAAGTATGGATGTATAAAGGGATGGATATATTCAGCTTTTAAATGTTTCAGTTTCTACATGTTATCTATTCTACTTGATTCCATATACTATATATTAGGACTTCTATAGCAAAATGCAAAAGGCTGTATAGTTATTTTACTAATGGCTTGTCTTCATATCTTTTAGACAAGGATTGGAGAAAAAAAATTATCATGAAGATTAATACAGTGCAAAATGTAGTAATAACATATCAGTGTAGCTTTGTATATTTTGTTAAAAATCACCAAAATGGATAAAAGTAATATTTTACATATTTTCCCCTTGTATTTACATATATGCAGGCTGACATATCAGACCTCAAATCTGGAGGTAGAAGCTTCTTACCTGGTACATAGGATGCCTGTATTCTTGAATGAGATTCTCACTTCAAGTAATGATAATTGCTAAATATTGATCTGCAATGCAACTGATACAAAATCTGAAGAAAATATAGATATGTAGATAATTACATTCCAAACCATTCTATCAAACTTTAATGGCCATATGCTTAGCCACAATTTGTAACTTTCCGCATTTGTGTTCTCGTGCACTCCAGATATAGGTTTCAGCTTACACTCAGTGCATTCCCTAATGGTATTGGTTAGCTTCATGATGAAGAGCAAACAATATTGACAGCTCTGAACAACCAAATTGCTTCCTATATTCCTTAAAGTGCATATATTTTGATAGAGATATATTGTAATTTTGTTTGTTTAAACTATTTAACCCTGCATTCCAACCTAACTATTCAGTTTGCTATCTTGAGTAGCTAAATTATGGTTGCCATGTGTAGCAACACTAATGCGTCTACAAGAATGTATTAAGCCATTTTCTAGAACACCAAAATCTTTAAAATATTTACATCTTATTAATTAATTAATATTACAGATGTAAAACGAAATACAGTCTTAGTGCAAATCTTATCCTTAAAATTTCCATGTGAAATTATGTTGATGAAAAAACATATTCCATTATGACAATATTATTTTAAGAATGTATTTACATGACATTTTATTGGTGTATTTTGTGTATAAAATGTGGG
>NC_051407.1:22594598-22594668 GCF_015228065.2 Penaeus monodon
GTCTGTCCCAAATATGTTTTTTGCCACCTGTAGCCACAGCCCCATAACTTTTCAACTCATATGATTACAG
>NC_051407.1:22594707-22595045 GCF_015228065.2 Penaeus monodon
CTCCTTCCTTCAGCAGTGTTTATTTATACCTTAGACAATCTTATCAAAAAAGCTCTTTACTTATATTTCATGGGAATAAAGAACCTGATTTAAAAAGCTATTGCTTAACAGCACATCTATTCCTCATAAAAGGATTAAGAAACACAAAAAACAGTTAAGAAAATTTAAGCAATATAGTAATATACTGGAGAAAGAAGTCAACTTCTTACAAAAAAGATCAGGTTAATTGCTGTGAATTAACAGTTATTTGATAATGTTCTGAAAAATATGGGAAATCACATTCATACCTCAGCCAAAAACTGTGCTTCATATTTACATGAGAAATATTAATTCAAAGC
>NC_051407.1:22596272-22597054 GCF_015228065.2 Penaeus monodon
GCACCAAGGACTCTTGTTACACTTAAATAGCAGTATTCGATAAAAATTGAACCCAGCTTCACCGGGGCTCTTGTTAATTAAAGTAAACTTTTTATTATATATATCATTCTTAAATATGTCAAAAATGTGCAACAAAATAATAGGGTAATTATGTTTTACTGTTACATTTCAATTCCATTGAATCACATATTCACTTTTCGGAAGTATTGGCAATACTGTCATTATGTAAAAAAAAAATTGTTCTCCACATTTATTCAACAAGCAACAATGCAACAATATATATATATATGATTTCTTTAAATGATTCAATGAGAAAGAACATGAAAATACACCATAAATTTTACACCCAGGAAATGAGTTTCTGCTGCATACAACAGGACGGGCAGCTGGAATTAATATGGTAAGCAAATGGCCAAAATATAAGAAGGTTTTAATGGAAATCTAGTTTGTCAAGAGTTAAGGCACAATTAAGAAGAGCAATACTATAAGGTTCTTGTTAGCAGGAATGATTGTAAAGTGTTTCCAGAGATCTTACTTCTAGTCACAATCCATGAAATTATTGGAAATATATCCTTTATTGTACCATATTCTCCTGACAGTTTAGCCTCTTTAAATATCATGTTCTACTCTACAGCAGGTTAAAACATGCAATACATATTAAAGAAATATACTTTTATTTACAATATCTGACAAGAGAGGAATGGAGGGAGGGGAGAGATGGAAAGGAGAGAGGAATATGAAGATAAAGAGAGGATATGAAAAGGGGAGAAAAAATTAGAAAA
>NC_051407.1:22597236-22597340 GCF_015228065.2 Penaeus monodon
AATTTGAGTAAGCACCACTTCTAAGTTATTCACCTATGGGTTGAATAATGAGTACTAATTATCTATTTTAAACAATATCTTTAGCAATAAATATAATGTATGTA
>NC_051407.1:22597470-22597644 GCF_015228065.2 Penaeus monodon
CGTGCATGCGCGTGTGTGAATATAAGTATTATTAAAAATAAGAATTATAAGAGATTTAACTTTTAGAGGCAGGGGCAGCATACCTCCTTTCATAAAAAATGCTATTGTGCAGGGCAAAGCTGCAAAGAATAGTATGTTTTTAAATTAAGCTTGAGAAAACTTGATTTCATAGTA
>NC_051407.1:22597690-22598717 GCF_015228065.2 Penaeus monodon
TTTAACACAAGAAGAAATGTAGTTAATTTAAATTAAATCAATTTAATAAAGACTTTTAAAAGTTGTTGCTAAGTGTGATATTAATTTCAATTCTTTAGGGTCAAGGGATTTCATGTTTGTTTGTTTTATTGAAATATTACTATTTTAAAAATAATATGAACCTATACTTATTTGACTAAATTTTGGGGGGCAGGACAGAATAAGTTCTGCAGAGCAAAATCCTCCCCACCCAATAGTTTTATGAAATGATGTCCCTGATAGTAATCCTTATCCTCATAATAATTAATATGTATATATACTTTTTTTTGCCAAATGTGTGCCTTTCTTGAGCTTTAAAAAAATCTTTATAAATACTTACCTATGTCCAAATAATTTTCCTTATATTTCTAATCATCACAAAGTATTGAAAGACCAATATCTGTCAATGCACTGCATCTATCAGGCTAAATTATTAAACAGCGCAGTATGTGACTGAATATAGTTCATTTGTTTATATGATAATTCCTCTGAAATTATTGTAAATGGAGAAATTCATTTTGTATACTTTTGAATTTTATATGCATTTTTAATCCAATGGCAACAGCACCAGTTGATACTTTTATCATTTCATAAGTCTATGTCATAATTGCTGGGATAAGGTTTCAGGTGCCTTATTATGAGCTGAACAATTACCCAGGCGCAGAGTAGTGTGTTCTTAGTGTAAACCAATCCTAGTCAGACTTTTCTGAAACTCTTACCCATTGTTACTGTGTTAACTGATTCAGCATTTCACAGCTACCAAGAAAAAGAGGTCAAATCCTGGAAAAAATACATTTGAGACTACCACCATGGTGTTCCTTGTGGTTAGATCCATACAGTGCCAAAGCAGTATATATCTATAGGTAATAGTTGCTGAGAAAAATGAGAGTCAACACATCTCAAAGAAAGGATACTTTGGTGCATGTAATAAGGCCCAATGACTTAAGGGTGTTTGTTAAAATATTTTAGTTGGCATTAATAGCATCTATATACCTTCTTTTCACATTTT
>NC_051407.1:22600261-22602016 GCF_015228065.2 Penaeus monodon
CAGAACATTATGAACCATTCTGTCATCTGCCAGACTGTCATTAATTAACTGTAAAACTGAAAACTTGGTTACTGCAATGATGGTGCATAGGCATCTCTGTACAAGCATAGCTGTGAATTGAAGGCATTTGAGCAAACATTTTGGATCACACTTCTGGAAACTAGTAGAAAATGAGATAAGCCCCTTTGTCATGGTAGCAACATTTTATCCAACCACAGCACCCACTTACATACAATATTTATACATTAATCATAATATTATGTACCCATTTTATACATTACATATATATAAGCCAGAGAAGTGTAGCACAGTGAAACCATAAAAGTAAATCAATCATTAAAGTTTCATGAAAAGTGCAAAATACATGACTAGCATCTATTAAGAATTATAGCAAATCCTTGATACAGTATAAACAGTGACTTTGATCCACTCAACAGAAACCAATTTTCTAAGAAAATATGCTGGCAATAATGTTCTTTCAAAATGGTGATAACTGAACTCAATGATTATTCAATTCTTTTCCTTATTTTCTAAATCTGAAATGGAGAGGAATGTGATAGATCAAAATGAGTTAGTAAAAAAATGCTGAGAAGTGGAGAAAAGCAAATATCTTTCAGCGAGAACAGGTCAAAGCTGACGTCTTTTCTCATTTGAATACTGACTTAACTTTAGATGATACTTATATTACTCAAGGAGATTTTTACATAACAGACTATGATATAAATTAATGTTTTCCTTTCTCCTTATACTTCATGTACAAGAAAAATCACAAGAAATTTGTTTAAATTGAAGATTCAGAAGTCATGAAAAATGCTGATAACATCAAACAACAGCTTACAAACACAGAGTAGGTTGCAAGCAAATACATAATACATATACATAATATAATTTGCATCTAGTTAAGAATTCAAGTTGCATTCACAAATCTCTTCTGATAGTTGAATGCAAGAAGCAGTCTACTCATTAGACTGCGAACTTTTCTTGACCAGAGGTACTGCTTCTCTGCAGGTTTCAGCTGGTGACCCAGCTGCACTGTTTTGACTTGAGTTCTGTGCTGAATGCTCTGAACTTGTGTTTCCTTGACTTTGTTGAGTAGTTCCTGGACTTTGTTGAATAATTTGAGAATAAGGAGGAGGAGTTGCATAATTAGGCATCTGCAGGGAAGTGTATGGAGGGGCTGATGTTTCATCTGTAGAACTGTATGCTGGGTTGAATTCTGAAATGTACCCTGGGTATGGAGGTGGAGCATCATCCTTTCCCGGTGAAGGAATGCTGACAGTCATTCCAGATGGAGTTTGAGTTACTGCCACAACTGTAACTGCTACTGGCCTCTCTCTTGTTGTGGCCTGCCAAACATCAAACTGGATTAAAGTTATGTCTTCTAGTGTAAACTTCACTTTACCAAATCAGTATAATCTAAATCAATCCATTTTAAAGAACAGTTCAGCATAATAAGTAACCCATAATTTTATGAAGTATCTCACAAAAAGTGTGCATATATATTTTTTTTCAATCAGGTGAAAAATAGTGAAATTTTCATATCATTTGGATATTGTCATAATGAACATTACAAAGAATGAGTGTTAGAAAAGCAGAAAGCAACATAATCTATAACTATGACATATGAATCTTGTGAAATGGTGCAGGTAATTTCTTCTATCAAAGAAATTTATCAAATTGTTATTCTTACCCATTGGATCCAGTTCTGTCACGGCAATCACATCACCAAAAATCCGGGCATTAAGCTTACGTAAC
>NC_051407.1:22602446-22602969 GCF_015228065.2 Penaeus monodon
AAATAATAATAAAAGTTCATGATTATGACTACTTCTAATGAAACATACCCAGTACTGTAATCCCTGAAAATTTTAGAAATATATTCTGTGAACTTTTATGTCATACTCTACTATGGTACCTGTAATCACAATAATTGCTGCTACCAGTTGTAAAAACAAATAAGTAATATATACAGAAAAGAGTCATCTTTACAATAAATCACATACCTCATTGTAGTAGGAAAACACCACCAGGAGGAAGTAAACAACAAACAAGAAAGAAATCAAGTTCAGTGGCACCGGTGGCTTAATTGGTGTGAAGATGCTCATGAAAGCATAAAAGATTGGTGCTGCTTGCCACAACATCCATGGTAACAACAGCTTGGGTCTGCCCTGAAATTTGAATGCCAATAAAACAATCACTACATGGATATTCATTTATCAAATTATAACATGACAAACAGGATATTGTTACTCTATGACATGGAAAAAAATTGTCAAGCTATCCTTCCTTATATCAAACAAGTGGATAAAAATATTAATA
>NC_051407.1:22604373-22604641 GCF_015228065.2 Penaeus monodon
TGCCATCCCATCAACTTTGAGTTAATTATAATTATTCTCACTACTGCTAAAGATGGCAATAAATGCAACATTATTGTAGGTTTCTGCTTGATCATGCAGGTTTCTTATTACAATTAAGCAATGGAATACTTTTTTTAAACACAGAGACTTACCATTTTAACACCATACACCAACTGCACACTTAGAATAAAGTAAACAATGCAGAGAATAGCTTGAAGTCCCAACGGAAAATACACTGAAAAGAAAAATACAGTAACTAGAACCTACC